>NC_136979.1:34567465-34622465 GCF_032717465.1 Coenobita brevimanus
CCCTTGGTGAGAAAAATCGTCTGAAAAAATCGTCAGCCGTCGTTTAAAGGTGAGGGAAGACGGGCATATTACAAGTGAAACATTACATCTGGTACTTAAAAAAAAGAAAACTTGTAAATACATAACATTTATAATAATTGATTCTGATGTGCTGTGTATATGGTAGGGAGGAGAACGTAAATACTAGTATACTTTATTACGACAGACGAGGTAGTAACAACTACTACTACTACTACTACTACTACTACTACTGCTGCTGCTGCTGCTGCTGCTGCTGCTGCTGCTGCTGCTGCTGCTGCTGCTGCTACTACTACTACTACATCAACAACCGTAACGACACAGTGAAAGAAGTAAACTTCTAGTAATACCATCTTCAGAGTCTAAATACTTTTCAGAATATTATGTTGGCAGTTTCATAATGATTCGAACACTTGTAACACTTAGGCTTTAGTTTTGTCCGCAACTGTACATATAAATATCCTTACGGTGAAAGGGATATATCTGCTTGTACTGTAAGTGTTCCTCCAGCCTCTTTGTCGATTCTTGTTCAGTGTGTATGTATGTGTGTGTGTGTGTGTGTGTGTGTGTGTGTGTGTGTGTGTGTGTGTGTGTGTGTGTGTGTATGTGTTCAAGGATGAAATAATAACACTCATCTGTCTCAAGTGGTTTAATTAGAGCGAGCATTGTAGAGTGAGTGTGTTCTTGAAGACAACACGGTATTTGATATGAACATCCTAGGTTGGTTGTGGTGTGTGTGTGTGTGTGTGTGTGTGTGTGTGTGTGGTAGAGGTGGATATGCTCTTGCTGTATGTATGAAAGTAAAACTATAAATTTGACTCTGTTTTGCTTAATGCTGCATCGTGTGAGGTGTGGCCAAAACAGGTACCTCCAGGCGTTTCTCTGTCCACTAAACAACGACCTCTTTTCCCATGACACAGCCTCCACCTTCACATACTCTCGCACCTTATCTTTCTTCTTCATTCTCAGACCCACTCACCTCTTCCCAACCCACTAACTCTCCTACACTCTCCTAGTCAGTCACCCTCCACTCACTCCACGTGGGTTGATGGTCGGTGTATTCACCACTATAATAAATATATACGTAAGTAGAAAAAAGGAAAAGCTAGAAAGCAGAGAGCGCATACCTTTGCCAATGCCATTGCCATTAAAAAGGATCCGACTCCGGATCCGTGGAGATAGGATCCGGATCCGAATCCGCCCCCAAATTTAATCAATTCTTTCTTGGCCCATGGCCCACCCATCCACAAAATTCAATTGAAATTCATTGAGAACTTTCTGATATATTGGGCGAGATACTCCAGATCCGGATCCGGATTCGCCCCCAAATTTGATCACTTCTTCCTTAGTCTATAGCCCACCTCTCCACAAAATTTCATTGAAATTCATAGAGAAATTTTGGAGATATCGTCTGGACAAACAGACAGACAGACAAACAGCTGAATACATAACCTCCTCCAACTTCGTTGGCGGAGGTAGAAACATCCAATTCTGTTTTACCGTCCACGGTATACGTAGCCTAATAAGTAATAACAAGTAATCTTTATATGCTATTTAAGTAAATATACTCTACATTGTCACCCTCAAGTTTGGTGTTCGTAGAAATGTCGATAGCTATTAGTCCTTAGTCTTTCTGGCCTCCTCCTCTTTCTCTATTCTAATGTTTTTATTTTTTCTTGGAGGGAACAATCTTGCGGACTTCTAGCCTTTGGTTCCTTCTTCCCTGCATAAGAAAGGTATTGTTCATTAAACCTTTGTGCTCAGTGCATATAGTTTTGCAAATTAATACCCGGAATGCACCGTAATAGCGATAAAAATGACCAAAATATACGGGAACAAGTTTTCTGGGCGATAGAAACATGACCGCCTGAGTGCTGCGTCCTTGCGCGTATTCTAGTGGGTCAAGGTGTCACTCAGGTACCACATCCTAACTGCTTTATCTTTTCCAACGGGGCTTTTATATTCCCTTCTACGTTCTTAATGCATTGTAAATTGATATTAAGGAAACATAAACAGCATACATTTGACTAGTAAGGTGTAGTAAGCATAATAAAAAACAAATAAAAGGAGTAGAGGGATTCCTAAGTAGACAGGTGTTATAAAATTGCCGCTCCCTTGTAATACGCGCCGCTCCCCAGCTTCCGGTTCAGGCGATTTTACCGTAAATATTGCTTTTGTGTTAGTTTTCATTAAACATGTATGCGTAATTGATACATTATTGCAGAGTGATAGCAGGAACACGCCAGAAAAGGGATAAAAAGCGGCCATAAAATGTATGGGAAATAGTTTTTTAGAAGACTGAGACGTGCCCACCTGAGTGATCATGTATTCCTCCGCGTCATTGTCTGCAGGTAAAAGTGTTCAATTGTTGCACGCGTCACGCCTCGCACTTTTCACCAATATCTCTTGGGGCATTTGCATTAGACACGTGAAAACCTTAACTGGTCAGTGAGCTTATAGTGCCGTGAAGGTATGTAGAAGGAAATGAAGAGGAAAAACGTGAAATTGGAGATAACGTGGAAGATAAGGTAAGAAATTTGTACGTCGACTCTGTGTTCTCGTCGGCAATGGCGGATACCAAGCATTGTCATCCTTACTAGTTTATTCCTGTTTTAGCGTAATGTATGTTATTTATGTAACCAGTATCGATGTTAAAACGAGATAAATGTATACATGCATAAATACGTACAAAGAGTAATTGCTAAGGAAGAGGTTAAGAAAGCCTAATAATGCCGTATTTTCGGCCAACGACAACAACAACAACTTCTACTACTACTACTACTACTTACAGCACTACTACTACTATTACTACTACTAATACTTCTGCTGCTACTACCATTACTACTACTACTACCACTACTACTACTTATAACAATAATAATAATAAAAATAATAATAATAATAATAATAATAATACGCTGAAATTAATCATTCCCCTTCTTCCCTTTTGGTTATTTTTCATTTATTTTCGGATGACTAGTGCTAACGTGTTTTTTTTCCTATTAACTTTATTTCTTCAGTGGATATAAAACTGCCGAATAAATAAATTCGGCAGGTAGGGAAATTATGGTATTTTCCGTGTTAGTTTTCATTGGTGGATTTTTTTTTTATTAGTATATATTTTCTTACGAGTATCGCTAAGGTGGTATTATTTATTAAAGCCTCTGTGCTCGGTGGATATAATTATGCAGCCTAATAACCGAAATACACCACAAACGGAAAACAGTGACCAAAAATATATGGAACTAGTTTTTTGGGAGATGAGACGTGGCCGCCTGAGTGCTGCGTCCTGGCACGTATTCTAGTAGGCCAAGGTGTCACTCAAGACCTCATTCTTACCGCCTTATTTCTTCCCTTGGGGCTTTTATATTACCTTCGGTGTTATTAATGCAATCTAATTAATATTTAGAAGACAAAGCAGCATAGATTAGACTAGTAAGGTGTAGTAAGCATAATAATGAAGCAAATAGGACTAGTGGGAGATTCCTTAGTAGACGGGTATTAAAATAGCAGCTTCCTAGTAATACGCGCCACTCTCAGCATTGCAGTTAAGACGATTTTTTTCCTTAAGTGCTTTGTTGGCATTTTTCTTTACCCTCTATGCCTAATTGATATATCAGTGCAGACTATAGCAGGAAAAAAAAAACATCTATCTATCTATAGCCCGACGCCCTAATCCCGCAAAGGGTGGCCGCAGACAAAACGTCTCCAAGTCGCTGTCACTCACCATTTGACTACCCTCCCTCCAACTCACCCCCCCCCTCCCTCATATACCTCTCAACTCCATCGCTCCACGTCATCCTCGGTCTACCTCTCCCTCTCCCTCCCTCCACCTCACCTACATGCAACCTTTTAGTCAGTCTTTCATTCTCCATAAAAGGGATAAAAATGACCCAAAATTTATTGAAGTTAGTTTTTTGATAGTTAGAGACGTGACCGCAGATGATGTGACCTGGTACGTATGCTAGAAGGTCAAGGTTCGCTCAGGCGCCTCATCCCTACCGTTTTATTTCTTCGCGTGAGCTTTATATTCCCTTTCATTTTATTAATGCATCCAAGTCGATGTTCAGGAGACAAACAGCATACATTAGCCTAGTAAGGTGTAGTAACCGTAAGAAATAACAAGTAAGAGTAGTGGCTGACTCCTTAGTTGCTATCCTTGTCTTATCCTAGCAGTTTAATCACTCTTGTAGGAGCTGCCTAGCGTGGGGCAACTGACCTACTGCAGTTATCCTCTCTTCTTATATTCTTATGCTGTTTTGGAATTGGAAAAGAATTATGTCTCCAAGATTCGCCATGTTTGTAATATTCTAAGCACAAGAAATACGTAAAGAAATAAAGATAACATCATGGTATCCTGCTTTTCATGAACACGTTGCAATCAGAGACATTATGGTGTTTCAGGGAGTTACTTAATGCCATTAAGCGGACACCACACCACCCACAACCACCAAACACTCTACCATAATTACCACACCTAAACCACAGCCAAAGCTACCCCTCTGATCACACTAATGAACCAACCACAACCCTGTCAACCACCATCCACCACAACTACCTCTTCATCCATAAACATCATATACCACACCAACCACAAGCACCATACCAGTCACAGCCATACGAACCACCATCCACCATATGCACCATACCATCCACTGCCATAAAAACCACCTCCTACCACAGTTACCACACCAGACACAGCCATGCGTCTACCACCTACCACAATTACCACACCAACCACCACGAGGAAAAGTAGCACGACACTTTAACCGCAGTAGGTCGCGTACCCTGACCCCACTGCGCTAAAGCCACAAATGTGTCCTTGTCCTCTGATATATCTTCAAAATTAAACCGCTTCGGGCTGGGTCAATAGGAACAACACACACACACACACACACACACACACACACACACACCACACACACACACACACACACACACACACACACACACACACACACACACACACACACACACACACAATGACGGGGACAGCTATAATAATGTCACAATTTCAGTGGCATTTGAGACTTCTTAACAACCCTCTTTCAACGATTTACACCTTTTTTAAACTTCTTATCGCACTGTATATTACTGAGGGAAACTAAGTCGATGCTAGTAACACGTGACTAACACAGAAGGGAAAATGATTGAAATATGCATAAAAGATGACAAAGATAAACGTGCTAAGAAGGATACAATTTCACCTAGAGTACAACCTTTACACAGAGGTGCAACATGGAACTTCGGACCTCCTTTGGGTTGTGGTGTAGCTGAAAGGGAACTTAGTAGAACAAATACCTCTGCCGTGCTGTCTTGAGGCCTGACCTCCTTCTGGGCCGAAATTACGGTTGCATCTTGATCTTATAGTTTTTTTTTTTTCCCACTTGGCGGAACAAAGTCAATTCCATTACACGATATACCGTACTAAGTCTTGGTTGCATGAAATTCAACCACTACAAAAACAACCATAAGAATAACGGTATACTACAACAGACACCACCAGAAATTAAAACAATATCAGTCGCAGCGACCAACATTCATCACCACTACCACTACAGTAATCATAACCACAACAACCGCAGTCTTCCTAAACCAGTTCAAACGTAAACAAAACAGGGGATACATTTGACAGTCGCACCCATCTCTGCAGTATTCTAAAGGGAAAGAAGTAATTATTTTCTGGTTAAGCACTCATATGACATCCTTCTGGCTCACACCGTTCCAGGGAAGGTACTGCCATGTCCCTCTGTGTCATATTTACGATTATTTAGGTACGATCGAGGTACGCAGTCGACTATTACTCTTTTGTAGTTTTGTATTTATGTATGTATGGAGGTAGGAATGTAATTATTCTACGCTGTTCCTCTGTGTCATATTTGCTACTATTCCGTCGGGCTCGGCTACTCTTGTACTGTGTATTTCTTTGTGTGTGTGTGTGTGTGTGTGTGTGTGTGTGTGTGTGTGTGTAACCTTACCTCTCGACATACATCCAGTAAGACCTGGACCCCATCCTTCAAAGCGGTGTAGTGACTGAGTGAACGAATAACACAGTGAGTGACACACATTGTATTTAGCAGCCCCTAAGGGTGCGATGAAAATAAACGGCCTGCCAGTACCACAGCCTTACAACCTAACGTCCACCACCACTACCAACCATCATCTCCCACCACCACCACCACCACCACTACTGCAGTAACCATAACTATCATTTACCACAACCACCACCATCATTGGAGGGGGTTAAAATATTTACAGTCACTTCGGCCACAGCACCACAACAAATATTATCCACCACAACCGCACCAGTCAAAATAATTCCACCAACCACCATCCACCACAACTACCACCAGCACCACTACCACTACATTAGCCACAACCAATTTAACCATACAGACAACCACACGAAGAAAAAAAAAAAAAATTAAACCCACCTGTACCACACCAACCAGCATCCACCACCAGCCACCGCAACCAACCACCATGCACCACAACTACAACCACGAACTCCACACCACAATACCACACGCCCCACTGTCGTATTGCTATTCGTATTGTAAGCTGGAGCCGTATATTGCGTTAGTGAGGCGAGCGGTTAATATAGAAGACGGGGATGCGAGCAGAAGAAAATGGGAACTGGTGTCTTGGGGGAGGGGGGTCTTTTATGTTCTTTTGTGGTTTTTAATGTGGAAGAAGAGCTGTAAAGGAAAAGAAAATGGAAAATGGGGGTACTTTAATAGCTCGGCTGTAGAAAATGGAAGGTGGTGACTTTGGGAGAGGGGAACTTGCTTGTTGTTATAAGAGTTAAAATATTATATTCTTTGTTTATGTGCTCTCTCTCTCTCTCTCCTCCTCCTCCTCCTCCTCCTCCTCCTTCCTCTCCTCATTCTTCCACTTCCTCTTCGTAATTACTCCCATCTATCTCTCCTTCCTCTTCCTCCCTCAGCTTCCTCTTGTCTTCCTCTCTCCTCATTTCTTACCTCTGTTCTTCCTTCTCCTCCTCTTAATTTTCCGTTTCTTTTCCCTTTTTCTCTCCCTTTCTTCTCCATGTTTCTTTATTTTCCTGTTATGCTCCTCTTCTTCTTTTCTTCTTCTTCTTCTTCTTCATCTCCTCCTCCTTCTTGAGTATTATCATCATCATCATCATCATCATCATCATTTTCCTCCTCCTCCTCCTCCTCTGATATAATGATCGTGATGATAAATCGTGTTCGCGGATCAGATACTGGCAGACTCTTTGCAGGTCCAAGGTTGTGACAAATAGAAATTCATATCTCTGGCTCCAGGTAACTGCATTTCTTCCATCTATTCTTGGAGGAGATTTATATTCTCTTCCAGACTATTTCCCGTTGCTCAGTTGTAGAATGATACATTACTTCGGCTTTGCATACTTTCCATGGCTCTTCTTTGTGACTGGCACCATAATCTAGTTTTTTGTATCTTGCTACGGTCCAGAATTCAAGATGCAGAGATGTCAGTTTTTGTCCGGTGAGAATGGACAGAGTGTATTGTAGTGTTTCATTTATCATTCCTCCATTTACTGCTTTCCACTCCATAACCTCATGTTAAGGTGATTTCTCGTTAGATGCGGGGATGTCTTTTGGGGCGACTTTGTATGTGGTATCGCCTATTTGCTAATCATTGTCAGACGCGAGGTGCTTCACTCCCATAGACTTAGATGACCCTGGTGAAGCCACACCACGCCTCACTGCACCACACAAAATTACCACACTACACCACACCACACCACACAGTATCACCCTCCAACAGAAAATCACCACATCACACCATACAGAATTACCCTCTCACGTCACATCACATCAATGACATACGTAGGCATCTACTTTTATCGGGCCGTCGTATAGGTAACGTACAGTGCATCCACCGCGTAGGGAACCGGCGCCTCCTTGTGTTAGACAGCGCATCACCAGGGTCGGATCGGGGCCCTTCCCATGGCGAGGTGCGGGGAAATATGAGGATGCTTGGCTCCCGGGTGGACGTCGCAGTTGCTTACTTAGGGTGCAAAGTGCCATCACGTGTAGGCTCTTCGTCAGCGCTTCGTTATCAGAGTTATTTCATTCAGGGTAAAGCTATGTCAGCAATGTGTTGTTTCGAGGTCAGCGGGAATATTACCACTGATTACCGTAAATACCGTATGATTTACCGTTATATTTCTAATTGTTTTCTCTCAAAAATTGTGAAGATATATTGGATTATATCATTTCCTCGTCTTTCTTTCGGGTAAATATTTCCACGTTTGTTCCTTCCCAAATGGTACTTTTCCTTCCTTTTCCACTTCATCATTTTAGTCAGAGGGAGTAGTGGGCGGGGGAGAGCCTTCGCCTTCCCTCTCCAGTTCTCACACATGTACTCTAAATATGCAGCCAAACAAGTACAGGAGTAGATAGCGTCATTACAGGCCACTATGTCTCGTGTTATCTGTACTACCCATGCACAGTACGAATGTATATGTCTCTTCCTCCTCCTACACCCCACCTACACCTTCATCTCATCCTCCTACTCTATCTCCTCTGTCTGCTTCACCTTCCTCATGTGTGTCCCTCTGCTCGTCCGTCTTCATCCTCCCCCACTCCTCATTTCCATCCTTCATTTCCTCTTCTTCAGTCTTTTCCTCCTCCATCTCCTCATAACCTTCCTTCCCTTATTTTCCTTCTTGGCTCTTCCTTCCCCATTGTTTTCTCCTCCGTCTCCTCTTTCTCTCTCATTACCCTCCTCCTACTCATCCCCTTCCGCCTTCTCTCTTCGTCATTTCTCCTCTTCCCCTATACCAACTTCTCTGTCTTCCTTCCCATCTCCTCCTTGTCCTTTTCCCTCCTACTTATTTGCTTACTCTTCCCATCACTCCTACATTTCTGCTTCTTCTTCTCCACCTCCACCTTCTCCTCCTCCTCTCAATCAATTCTCCTCCTACTGTCCGTCCTTCCCTTCTTCCTTCCATCCCTCCTTCCCGCCTTTTTGTTTCTTCTCATAATTCTCCTCCCTTCCCTCTTCTTCTCCATCTCCCTGCACCCTCCCATTCCTCTTGCTCTCCTCTTCCTGCCCTTTTTCATCCACTGCGCCTCCCCGCTTCTTTTCGTCTCCTCCTGCTTTTTACGTCTCATCCTCTTTTTCCCTAGCCCTCTAAACACCTCTTCTCTCCTTCGCCCACCTTCCCATTTCCTCCCTCTCTTCTTCCCCTCTCTCCTCCTCTTCTACCCTCTCATCCTTTCGCTTCCCCCATTTGCCCCCTTCTCCCCATCTCCCCTTTCTCCTGCCACAACTCCCCAACCACTGAAACAGGAGGTAAAACAGAGAGCGCCCCGAGTTTCAGTGTGCCTGGAGGCTGAGACGCAGGGCAAAGAGAAATGGCCTCTGCTTATTCCTCGTGTTTCGCTCATTTGCATAAGAAAAGGTTATTAAGTGTAGAATCCTCGAGGGTGAGAACGGCGGGGGAGGTGGGAGGGGGCAGAAGGCGGGGGAGAAAGAGGGAGGAGACGAGGGGGGTGGGTGAATGGAAGGAAAGAGGGAACTAGGTCTGAGGGAAGAGAGGTGAGGAGGAGATGAGGGAAGGGTGATGAGGGTGAGGGTGGGGAGACGAGGGATGGGGAAAAGAGGGAGCTGGAACCGAGGGAAGAGGGGCGGGAAGAAGTTGAGGGAAAGGTGATGAGGGTGTAGGGGGAGACGAGGGGAATCGGAGGAAGGAGTTGGGAAAGAGGGGAAGAGGTTTGGAGAAGAGAGGAGACGGGTGGGGTGATGGAGGGAGAGTCAAGCGCGATAAAGAGGAAAGAGAGAGAGTTGGAGGGGAGGAAAGAGAACGGTGAGGGTGGGAGAGGGATTTAGAAGGTGGGAAGAGAGGGAGGAGAACTGAGTAAAGGAACGAGGAGAGGGAGTGGGGAAGGAGGAGGAACAGGGTGGGAGACAGAAGCTAGAAGGGAACGAGGGAAAGGTTAAGAGGAGGGGGGGGGATGGAGGAGGGGGAGGGCAGAGGAAAGAAAGAAGCGAGCGGTGAGGAGGGTAAGTGACCGGAAGAGAAAGGTGGGAGAGGAGTAGAGAGGGATAGAAGACAGGAGATGAGAGAGGAGAGAGGCGTGGGTTGGTTGTGGTATCTATACTATGAGACTACGTTATGGACAGTAGTACAAGAAAACTTCCACCACACACATATGCCTTCCGCCGAAGCTGGCGGGCAAAAGTACGAAACACTTCCCAGCACTACTTGTTTTAAAAAATTTTCGAGTTGCATAGACTATGGAAATTGTAGTATACTTTTCCATAATTTTTAAACATGGAGAAATGAAAAATGCATACTCATGATGCGCTATTATTGTATTCGCCGTGGTTTGGTCGATAATAAACTACAGTAACTCCGATTTCTGTATTAGGCTATACAGTATAGCAGCAGAATTCTTCAGCATCAAATGTTAATTGTATACTTCTCGTAGCGAATTGGTCTTAGCCTACCATACTACAAGGCAGTTTGTTCCAAGTGTTAAGTCCTGTAATGAACTGTTTTCTTTCTTTGGACTGGAAATATTCGCCAGCAATTTCCACAGCCCTTATGCCCATTACCTCAGTGGCAGTTTAACTAATCCATTGTGAAGTATTAGTCAGTATCACGTCCTTAAATTTTATATACTTGGATGACGTTCCCTCAGAGGCCCCAGTATCTTAGTTCTTATCAGCGTCCCTCGAATTGTTTCTTCTTCAGTCACGGTAGTATTTTTTTTTCCACGCTTTCCTGTTTCTTCATATTCTTTAGCAGTATCATATCCTGAACTGAATACAATGCTATGAGTGTGGCGTACTGAGAAATTGCATTAGAGAGAGAGAGAGAGAGAGAGAGAGAGAGAGAGAGAGAATAAGTAGATGAGGTTAGGGAAGGGAGGGGGGGACTAAGGCTGGTACAAGTAGATACATTAGCCTTCAAACAGAATACATTACCTTTCTCTGTCTGTCTGTCTGTCTGTGTCTCATTTTCTTATTGATCCTCTTCCTTACTCCCTACTCTTCCGCTTCTGTCTTTCTGAACCTTTACACGAGAGAGAGAGAGAGAGAGAGAGAGAGAGAGAGAGAGAGAGAGAGAGAGAGAGAGAGAGAGAGAGAGAGAGAGATCGTTATTAAACTCACATAAGCAATTTGATACTTCTGATGCTTGGTACACACACACACACACACACACACACACACACACACACACACACACACACACACACACACACACACACACACACACACACACACACACACACACACACACACACCTGTTCGTCAGTCTGTTTGTCTCTCTCTCAGCCAGGTGTCTAAGTGTATTTGTGTGTGACATCATATGCTAAGTACCTAGGGATTTAACCCATTTCCGCTGAACGTCTTGATCATTGCGCCCTCACAGAAAAAAACGCATTTCTTTGTATGGGTGTAATTCATCCACTTCAAATATCCTTGAAACCATGAAAAACAAGACAACTTTCTTTCCTTTGTGTGTTCCTAGTCATGCATTTTAAGCGACGCACACCAGTTACTTTAGAGGGAGTAGGGTATTGGTGATGATGATGAAAATGGTAATGAAGATGATGATGATGATGAATACGATGATAATGATAATGATGATGATGATGATGATAGTGATGGTGCGGGTAGTGATGACGAAAACGGTTCTGATGTAACATGCACAGCTATTACTGATGCTGTAACTGATAACAACGATAATGATAATAATGATGTATAATGGCAAGATAAGGAAATTAGGCGAAAGGTGAGTGAAATATAGATAGAAAGGTGTAAAAATGAAAAGACAGTATTAAAGGAAGTTCTGTATTCGACTAAGCGCAAGATGGTCGTCAGTTGCGATATTGGAGATGAAGACGATAGATAAATGACTGGAACGATAGAAGAATGAAAAACAGTGTCATGGTAGGGTGGAAGAATGATATATACAATAGTTAGAGAAGTAAACGAGTGAAGGGGACAGAGTATTATAATTAGATTTAGATAGGGAAATATTGGCAGCATCGAGGTTGAAGACGACATGACAATTAAATGGAAACTCAGCAGAATGAATAGTTGTGGGACATCAGGAAGAAAGAGGAAATAGGCAGAGAGGTGAATGAATAATTTTGACAGAACGAGGACAATTCAGTAAAGGGAGTGGCAGTATTGGGGATGAAGAGAAAGACAAGGCGATTGATTGGAGCGATAGCAGGATGAAGAATGGTGGAATGATAGGGAGAATGTGACATAGGTAAAGAAAAGGTACAAGAAAAATGAAAATGACAGCATGACAGAATGAAAACAAGGTAGTGAAGATAGTGGCTGTACTGAAGATGAAAACAGCGATAAGACTATTGATTAGAGTGATAAGGCGACTGATAAGAGCGATAGAAACGTAGAAAATGGTTAAATTGTACTTACAATCATGAATTATAGATAAAGAGGTGAATAAACGAAAGTATGACGGTATGGAGGAAAAGAGAAAAGGAATTGAAGGTAGTGCCATCATTGGAGATAAAAATGACGATAAGAAGATTGATTGGAAAGGTATTGTAATGGAAAATGGGAGAGGAGATGAAAGTTTGGAAGGGGAGCGGGATGGTAGGATAAGGAAAGTGTTTGAAAAATGATAACGCGGGATGGGAAAGGGTATACGATGGAGGAGGAAGGGTGTGGAGGGTTGGCAGACGGAAGGATGGGAAAAGTATTAGTAATTTAGGATGCGATAAAATTTGGTGAACGCAGAAACTAGAATGACATAGAAGGATTACAGGGGCAGGAGGATGGAGGGATGGAAGGATGGATGGGTGGAAGGATGGCGAATGATAAAACAGTAAAATAAGCTGATCACAAGGAAGGCTGTTTATATTTGTGAAATGATGGATGAACAGAAGGGTAATAAGTGGGATGAGAGTAAAGTAAATAAGATTAAAACAGATGGAAGGGTAGATAGATAGATGAGGATAAGAATGAATAGATGGAAAGAGGGATGGGCAAAGTGGTCGAGGAAAGAGAGAGAGAGAGAGAGAGAGAGAGAGAGAGAGAGAGAGAGAGAGAGAGTGGAGGGGGTAGAGAGGAAGGGAACTGGAGGGGAAATATTAAGGGGGGGAGGGAGGGTAGGAGTGGAGGGGGAAGTAGGTAGGGAGGGGACAGGTGGAGGAGAGGCAGAAAGGGAGGGAGGGGAGAAGAAGAGGCGAGGGGAGACAGAGGGGAAGTGATGGGAGGTGTGGAAGGGAGGGGAGAAAGGAAGGGGAGAAGGAGAGGGGAGGGGAGAGGAGGTAGGAAGATAATGGAGGGATATTAATTGACAGCGATAGAAGAGGGGAGGAAGAAAGAGGGGACGGGGGAGGGAAGGAGGGAGGGAGGAAATGAAAGGTCTGTTTGTTGAGATGGATGAAGGGGGTAGGAAGAGAGAGAGAGAGAGAGAGAGAGAGAGAGAGAGAGAGAGAGAGAGAGAAAGCACCTTTCTAAATGGGTCTGGCCCTAAGCATTCTTATTCACTTACTACAGAAGTTTAAGAATAAGATACCAGAGAGAGAGAGAGAGAGAGAGAGAGAGAGAGAGAGGCAAATGAAGTCATCTAGGTGAAGAGAGGAGAAGGAATGAGAAAGACACGAAAAAAAGAGGACAGGGAATTTTGAGGGTCGTGAAAAAAAAGTCAGAAAACTGAATTAATAGAAAGAAAAATAGAGAGAAAGGGAGTCGAAAGGACGCAAATTAAAGGGAGGAGAAGGGCGGAGACGGAATTGGAAAGGGTGAGAAAATAAAGAAAATGGAGCGAAAAAGAGGGGAAATGTAAGAAAAAAAAATCGATGCAAAAGAAAGAGGAAGGAAATGAAGGTTACCAGAGAGAGAGAGAGAGAGAGTTGTGATTAAAGAGGGAAGGAACAGGTAAAAACATGACAAGTACGCGAAGCAAAAGAAAAATAACTAAAATATAACTAAGAAAGTATTAAGAAAACGAAAGAAAATAAAGCAAGAAGGGAGGAGAAAAAGAAAAGAGAAATGGAGGGTGAAGGGACAGACTTAAAAAGAGAGAAAATGATGGAAAGGAAAAGAGAATGCGATATAAAATAGAGAAGAGGAAAAAAGAGAAGAATATGAAGTGAAGGAAAATGAATAATGGAAGAGATGAGCAAACGTAATGAAACTGAATGAGGGAAAGATGAGGAAGAGAGACGGTAGATTATGAAAGAGGTACAAGAAAAATGAAAATGTAAAATAAAGTGAATGGAGATAGGAAAAGGGGGAAAGGGAAAGGGAAAATGAAGGAACAAAAATAAGGGGAAATATAGGAAGAGAGGAATTGGGGGAAAAAAAAAAAGAATATGAGAGAGAGAGAGAGAGAGAGAGAGAGAGAGAGAGAGCTTTTAGCATGATTGACTGTCATGAAAAATAGTGGAGTTATCAAGTTAGGAAAACACACATACCTCCCTTCCTCCCCCTTCTCTCTCTCTCTCTCTCTCTCTCTCTCTTGCCTATTCTGTTTCCTCTTTCATCATTCGGCTCCCTTCTCGTCTCTTCATTTCTCTTTACTTGTTTAATATTCACCCTCTCTCTCTCTCTCTCTCTCTCTCTCTCTCTCCTTCCTCATTTTCCCCTGTCTCACGCTTTATCTTTCCTCCTATTGTTTCATTTTTCTCTTTTCCTGCTTCTTTAATCCTTTCAGCCCAAGGATATATTTTTATTTTATTTTTGCCTCCACCTACCACTTTAAATCATCCTCAGAAGGACTATAGAAATTTTAGGGGCTTCATACAGTCTTCATTAACCCCTTCAGCTTGAGGCTTCCTTAATTTGAGTAGAAACATAGGGAGAGACAAAGAATGTAATTTAGACGTCATCATGGTGAAAGGGTTTAATAATCCATGAGAAATTCTGCTGTCTATCATCTTGTTCCTATCTTTATGTAGCAGTCTGTCTAACTCTCTCTTGCTGTTTATTTATGTTTCTCTCTATATGCCTATCTGTCTGTCTCATTTCTTATAATCGTTCTCTCTCTCTCTCTCTCTCTTTCTCTCTCTCCGCACGCCTTCCTCCCTCTCATCCATCGTCCTTCCAATCATTCTTACTTTTTCCTTTCCTCCCTCCTTCCCTTCCCTTCCCTTTCCCTCTTCCTCTTCCTTCGTTATATAATCCATCAGAAACTCATCTATCTATCACCATATCTATTTACCTCTATCATTTTCCTCTATCTGTGTAATCCGTCTGTTCATCTGTCTGCCTTTTTGTCTTTGCACTTACCTATGTGTCTCTCTTTATTGATGTTTTTATTTTTCTAGTTATAATCTGTATCTGTCTATCTATGTGCGTCTTTATGTAGGATTTCTTTAATACTGTGTCCCTCGGTTGAAAGGTTGTAGATATTATTAAATAAGATTATAATTAAGTTAAAATTTCAGTTAAACTTAAATCCAATTAATATAACTGCGTGTTTCTTGTGCACGAGAAAGATTGTTGAACCAAAGGTAAGAAAGTCATAAAGTGGAGCTGTTTTCGTCGCTTGCAAACTACAGATCTCTTGGCTACATTAATCATATCAGCTGTAATAAGATTCAGTACATTCTTACATTGCAGATCATTCTAACATTAATTTCATTCTGATCTGATAGTTTTTGCAGAGCTGATATTCTCGTTTTCCTGAACTATTTCAAGCAGTTGTGTTTTGTACTGAGTTGTAGCCATTTTCATTAATTGCATTTGGCAGAAGTGGTTATAGGATTTTGCTTTACAGAACTTATGTACATTTGTGGTTAATATCGTACTTTATTCCTTACTTTATGGTGTTTATTGTTCAAGAATTTAATAATGTATCACAAGTCTTTAGTGTGAAAAGCCTGACTGCAGATGAAATTGTCGCTATTTTAGCTAGGATACGCTGTGTTCAAAATAATTAGCCAACTTTTCACTAGTTCTGTATGCACATTTAACTCATATGTAAAAAGTTTGTAGAATAAAACTTTTTATCATGTAAAATTAAACTGACTGACTAGCTCTCTGTGACCATCTGTCTGTCTATCTATGTGTCTATCTGTTTATCTCTCTACCTACCCATCTATCTGTCTATCCCCCAGTCTGTCTAAATCTGTCTCAGCTTGATTACGTGAACATGGTACACACAATGGCTTTTCTATCTTTCCCATTGTTATCAAGTAATATTGTCTGCCTACCTCGTATGGCAATCATCTGTCGTGATATCCGTCATTCCATCTATCCTTTTATCTATCATTTTACTAGTCACTATATAGCTTTCATTCTGCTAGATTCACTCAAACTATCCACAGGCGTCGTGCTGTCGTGTTTCCTGTTTGTACGTCTTGTTTTCATGTTCGTGTATCTATCGTATATATCTTTTCTCTTAACCTCTTCACCCCCGGGACGTTATTTATATTCTTGCAACACCCAGACTATTTAATTCAGCTAAGGCGATCCCATATTAAAGACACAGTAAAGGGCGTATCCAACCCCTTCATGTCGAGAGGTCAGTCTTGAGGTAAAATGAAATCACCTGGAGATAGCGAGAATAATGCGTCATCGGGTTGAAAAGATTAATCTCATGCTGTTATCTCTTTATAGCCTTGTTAAACTCAATGGCAGAATCTTGTCTATAATCATTCCCGCTAGTCTGTCATTCCATCTTTTAGTGTGTATCTGTCTAATCTGTCTCAGTCTATCCAGCCACCAGTCTTTCTATCCATTTATCTATCGGCATGTATCTAGTTCACTGTTCTGTCTCATCTGTCAGTCTTTCAATCAGTCAGTCATTCTGTTCATGTATCTATCTTCATACATTTGATTTCTCTTATATTATTTATTTGCCTACCTGTTTTGTTAAGCCATCGTTAACCTCTTCACCCTGAGTTCGTCATATTTATATTTTATTCTGGCTTAAGACAATTTTTAGCTCAGGAAAGGACGTCGTCGGGCTGAAGGGTCTAGAAGCCACCGGGAGTGGTATCTGTCAGTCTCTATCTTTTTCTTTTCACTACGTTGACACCTTTTTATATATTGTTCCTGATACTCACGGACGATTTTATTCAACATGGGGAAAAGGCTGTCGTGTGGAAAGGGTAAAGGAAGCCTGTCTTTAAACTCTCTATCCGAAAAGGTCTCTCCTGGGCTGAATAAATAAAAAAAAAAAAGAAAAAAGAAAAATAGCGGTAATACAAAAAATAAATCCGACTAATGGAGTTATCAGTATTTTTTTTTTTTTTTTTTTTTTTTTTTTTACAGGGAGGTTTGTAAATAGCGGTCCAATTGCAACTCCTGGTGCTATCTTGTGTGTTGCGGGTACGGCTCAGTTTGCTGGTATGGGCGTGGGTGTGACGGTGAGAGTAGGAAATGAAGAAATGATGCAGGATAGGCACTAATTACACTAAATGAGTCGTCCCAACACCTCACGATAGATCACCAGGCGGAGTGGATGAGGAGCGCTATATATGGATTACCCTGTGTATATCCGTAATTCCTTTTCCGGTCGTGTATCTGTTATCTATCCGTCTGTACACCAATCTATCTGTAAGCCAATAAATTCACGTCACTACCAATTTATCCATTAACTCATTCACCTCCAATATCATCCGGTCATGTAATTCTCTCTCTCTCTCTCTCTCTCTCTCTCTCTCTCTCTCTTCCTTGCCAAGAGAGATGGTTTGAGGCAAGTGTTCCCAACCCGTCATCTCCTTAATGTATTTTCCTTCAATCTAAGTTATTACTCCCTTTGTGTGAATGGTTTCAGTGATTATACACAAAAATAACTCAGTAGCCAACTTGTCTCAGTTTATTTTAATTGTTTTGGTGAAGGTGCAAGATTAAGATAAAATAATTTACGTATAATGACGAAAAACCTCCTCAGGACCTTCCCGCACGATAAAAAAAAGAAGAAGAAGAAAAAAAAAAGATCATTGGGCATCCCTAATGTTGGAATATGGTAATGGAAAGTGATCGTTTAGTCGCGAGAAACTGAAGCACCGTCCCTGTCTGTGCTTCGCATGCCTCGTCACCGTGCTTCGAGACTGATGAGTTGCGTGCACGTATCTCCGATGGTACGGTACCCTGTGAGAATCATGCGGAGGTACGGTCACTGTTGCCATATGTGTACTTTATTGTCTTATTGCCCTCTAATTCGGCACGCGTTTTCAAACTTAATGGTTAACTAAAAGTAATGATATAGTATATAACCTTGTATAGGGAAGTAACTGAACAGGATACATGGAAGAGTGGGGGGGAAAGAAAAAAAATTAAGATATTTTGTATGGCTGGCAGCAGCAGGGGGACCCGGTCTGCTCAGGCATCCGTATTTCAATCTCGGTATCTGTATTTCATTGTGTGTTGTTCTTATCGTTCTTAATTCGACTTGCCTTTACTGATATCATCGTCAGGTGAAGCGAATGGTATTTATGACATTGCATGTAAAATAATAGACCGACCTACAGGAAGCAGGTGGTGTAAAGAGACGAAAGAAGAGAGTGTAAGATGTGACGTATGGATGATAACAGCAGGGAGGGACAACCAGCCTCGGCAACCAGTGATGTTAGTGTGGTGGGAGAGATAAGGAGAGATGGGATACGCTGATTTGTGTGAGCGAGGAAATTTCTGAAAGGATGGAGGGAGAAAACTGCTAAACACCTAGTAAGTGAAGAAAATGCTCACTTTCTATCTCACTGTAAGTAATGATTGTGCCGTTATTGTATTCTTTGATTGAACCCATACTGAGCAGCATTAAAACTGCGGGTATTATTGAAGGAATGTACCGTTGTTTGTGAAAGGGATTCGTTCACGTTAGATTAGGATTTATTGAGCAACATTTAATAAAGAGTAATTTTTTTCATAACTGTTATGTATATCAGTCTTGGTTGTGATTAATCAAACATCAGCACAGCATTTGTACCTATCTTTATGTCTGGACATTTAGCATTGTACTGTTTTTCAGTTGTTTGTATTGTGTGAGATTTTGTTCATGCGTATGAATGTTGGTGAGTGTGTATATTTTGTACATGTGGTAGAAATGTACGCAACCAAGATAAATTTTGCATAGCGAGTGGATATTACTGAAGACAACTTCTCTAGGCTGTATTATACGGAAAAGTACGTCTGCTTTCGGTTTTGTAGGCTTAGAAGGCTAATTCAGTGGCAGAAACGAAAAGTTTCTCATATACCTCTTTACTTATCCCCTCATCCTTGGCTTTCCTCTCCCTGTATTTAATTTACTTTTTTTTTTTTTTAATTCTTTCGGATTATTTTCTTTTAAGTCTGGATAGATAATCTTCCTCAAAAGACATTAGAAACACAAGAGAGCGATGACGGAAATGTATCGGAACAAGATTTTACAGAAATAAACGATTTTATGTAACGCCGATTTCCTCAATACCAGGAAGTAGGTTACACGGGAGGAAACACGGCAGGTAATGTTAGTCTGTAGGTAAGTCGCTGTCCGGGGTATATACCACTCTCTTTAATTGACGATACGGAAGGCCTGGCTGGTATTAGGCCTTTTTTAACCCAACAAATTGAGGAATAAATCCTTGTTTTCAATAGACTATTATTGTTATCAGGTTATTGTGAAAAATATACCGTAGTCTTGCTATTATCAGGGTAGGCTACTGTTTACTACGAAATGCTCTTTGTTATTATTGGGCTGCTGTTAACGGGCACACAGCATCTCTTTACCGACAGACTTACCTCTTCTAACTCTCTGACTCTCTCATGCTTTCAGTCGTGAATATGTTTAGTTGGTGAGATCTGGAGAAATCTTCCTCAGTTTGTCTTTCCGATTACGCGTTGCCTCCAATACGTGCAGTTTGTCTACACATATTGATATGTCTTGAATTTGCTTTCGTTTTGTTCAGTTGTATCTTCAGATTTCAGATATTGTAGGCTTTCAGCTTTACGATCTTCTTTAATTAAAATAAATAAAACTTGGCAAGGATCTCTCTTTTTTCTAGTGACATTTTTCCTTTATTTTTTTCCTTAATTAATTTCTACTGAATTCGGGAAGGGCTTCTTGCTTCCATTATTGCGATTTTTTCCATACAGACGATTTTAATCAGTTTTGCTGAGGGTCTCTTTTTTCTACTAGCTAAGATGGCTATTTTAGAACACCAAGAGATTTTTCAAAGTATAGCTAGAATCTTTCCTTTTCCTTCAGCCCGGTGGCGACTGTTTCCGTTTTCAGACGATTTTTTCCTCAGCTCCAACGTGACCTTTTGTTCCCCTCTGTACGATGATTTTTACGGCATGCCAGACGATTTTCTTCAGGTCAGAGTTTACCTCTTGCCTCTCTTAAGTATGAGGTACAATTTTTTGCATTGCCAGATAATTGCCATATATTCCTGTCGATGAGAGAGAGAGAGAGAGAGAGAGAGAGAGAGAGAGAGAGAGAGAGAGAGAGAGGAAGGATTGAAATTGATAGGGAGTCGAGTGATGCGTAGCAGCATAAAGGTTTGAGAGAGAGAGAGAGAGAGAGAGAGAGAGGATTGAAATTGATAGGGAGTCGAGTGATGCGTAGCAGCATAAAGGTTTGAGAGAAAGAGTTGAAATTGACCGGGAGGCGAGTGATATGTAGGAGGATAAAAGGTTGAGAGAGAGAGAGAGAGAGAGAGAGAGAGAGAGAGAGAGAGAGAGAGAGAGAGAGAGAGGGGGGGGGAGCGCTGAAATTGATAGGGAGGTGAATGATGTGTAACAGCATAATGGGTTGAGAGAGAGAGAGAGAGAGAGAGAGACGGGGGGGGGGCTAACATTCTATCACTTATTTGTATTGTTCCACGGTATAATTGAAGCCCCTTTCATCCTCCCCGTAATGATACAGCGCCTCCCCAATCACCTCCAATCACGTCTCCTGCAGTTACCCCCTTAATCTGGTCTTCTGTCTTCCAATCACGTTTCCAATCAAATATTTTTCAGTCCCCCTTTAATACACTGATCAGTCACCATTTTCTTTTAGTCACCATTTTCTTTCACCATTTACCATTTTCATCGTTACCACATTCCTAAAATCGTCTCCTCCAACCCCTCCTAATCGAGCCATTATTATTCTTTTAGTCACTTGTTTCCAGTCAGCTAAATATTTTTCAGTGGCCCGCTAATCCAGTCCCTATTTACCTTTTTTTTTTTTTTTTTTTTTTTTTTTCTCAAGTGCCAGTCTTCCAGCCACCATTTCTTCCAGCTGGCCCATACAGTCCAGCCACTGTTCAAAGTCTTCTTCCAGTCTCTATTTTTTTTTTTTTTTTTTTCGGGAACCAGCCTCCTCCAGTTAGGTTTCCCTAATGTCATCTTCTGATTCTTGCATCATTTACCTGCCTACCTTTCCTCTCCTTCACCAGTCTTCATTCACCATTTTCTTTCAATCACCAGCTTTCGAGAATTCTCCCAATCACCTCCAGTGTAATCTCATAGTCGCCCTTAATCTTGTCACACATCTCCGAACAGGTCTTTTGCTCTCATCCAAATTAGTTTACTTCCCCTAATCCAGTCATAGTATACTATGTTCTCCCAGCTGTTGATCTCTTCCAGTCATGTTTCATACAGTCAGCCCTAATCCAGTCTCCACATATTTGTCACTTGTCTTCCTGAATTAAGTCTCTTTATCTTCTAATCCAATAATCCTTCACCATTTTCTTTCCCAGTGACTCACCTTCATTCAAGTCTTTCAAATCACCCGCAGACAGTCACCAGTCACGAGTTTCTTCCAAAGTTCCCTCCATTTCTTTCACCAAGCTCCTTCAGTCAGCTCTCCCATCAATCACCTTCTAAGCTAGTCACCATTAACCATCTTTTACAACTCAGCCATTTTTATCCATTCACCATTCACCTCCAGTCACCAGTCACCTCCAGTCAACTCCTACCGTAACAGTCCAGTCACCAATCTCCTGTAAATGTCTGCTCCAGTCTCTTCCAGTCCTCTCATTCTGGTTACTGATGATCCCACTTCCTAGGCATTACAGTCACCTTTAAAAAATACCAATTGGCTTTTAATCACCTAATCTTCAGCTCATCCCAGGTAATACCGGTTGTTTCCCCCTTCGCTCCGGTCAGATTACTCCCGGTACCCTGTTCCCTCGTTCACAATGACCCACCTTAACCCTTTCAGTTTGGTGACATGGCCAATGAATCTGAAGACGTAATTGGTTTTTATTTTGCCCTTGCTATCTCCGGGCGATTTTGTTAAGCTGTGGAGAGACTATTTGCAGTGCCAGGGTAAGAAATCGTCTGTTTTCTTAACCTCTTCACAGCCTCATTTCTCTCCCACAGGTAAATACAGTCGTCTGAATGTAGCAAGAGTGAAAGTAATGAAACTTCTTTGGATTGAAAGGGGTTGATTAAATTCCCGCTACTGCCAGACGATTTTATTCGGCTTTGGGGGAACCTCTCATAGTACAGAAGTGTGGCAGAAGTGGGCATGTATATATCGTAACTGAGAAGATTAACCCCTTCAATCCGTCGACATATTTTCTAGTTACTTAATTCTTACTACCTCCAGACGATTTTATCAAGCTGAAATCAGACTTCTAGTAGTGAAGGAATTAATGGAGGCTTTTTCTGACTCCTCCAGTTCAGAAAAGTCTCTCCTAATCAGAATAAAACAGTCTGGAGGTAACAAGAGGAGAAAATAATGTGCGTCATCGGTTTGAATAGGTTTGGATGAAAAGTGCGTGGGTTCGATTCTTAGCTGGTCAGTTAACCCCTTCAGCACGTCAATTTTTTTTTCTTCTTGCCGCGGCTAGACGATTTTTTTTTTTTTTACTTAGACTTTCGTAATAGAAGAGTTAAGTATTTCTACATTGGCTGTGTTAGGAAGGTTTGTCTATTTTCCTGCCACTTAAGAGATAGTTAGATTTATGGTAATGTAGAAGAGACCCCTCGTTGTGAAGGGGTTGAAAGTGAGTCCCTGCCGTCACCATAAAGCGCGCGCGCGCGCGCACGCACGCACACACACACACACACACACACACACACACACACACACACACACACACACACACACACACACACACACACACACACACACACACACACACACACACACACACACACACAAACTAAAAATGGTTTCCTGAAAGCTTGTGCTAGCGTGTATAAAAGTCATGGTCCCCAGTCTGTGTTCTCTTCGTGTTCAGTCCAATTAGCGTTCATCTCAGTCAGGATTCACAGTGTTCATCCCAAGGCAGTGTTCAGTCCAGTGTTCACCCCCAGACGGTGTTCAGCCCAGTGTTCACCCCGGTCATTGTTCAACCCAGTGTTCACCGCAGTCAATGTTCAACCCAGTGTTCACCGCAGTCAATGTTCAACCCAGTGTTCACCCCAGTCAGTGATCAACCCAGTGTTCGCCCCAGTCAGTGTTCAACCCAGTTAGTATTCAGCTTGTGTTCACCACAGTCAGTGTTCACCCCAGTCATTGTTCAACCCAGTGTTCACTCAAGTCAATGTTCAACCCAGTGTTCACCCCAGTCAGTGTTCAACCTAGTGTTCATCCCAGTCAGTGTTCAACCTAGTGTTCACCCCAGTCAGTGTTCAACCCAGTGTTCACCCCAGTCAGTGTTCAACCTAGTGTTCATCCCAGTCAGTGTTCAACCTAGTGTTCACCCCAGTCAGTGTTCAACCCAGTGTTCATCCCAGTCAATGTTCAACCCAGTGTTCACCCCAGTCAGTGTTCAACCCAGTGTTCACCCCAGTCAGTGTTCAGCCCAATCACCCCATTCAGCCGTCCCTTACAGAGAGAGGTCGGGAGAAATGAATGTAATTGACAATCAACTTGTGTATATGGGTCCATGCCTCCCTCTCTACCCCTTTTTCCTCTCTCTCTCTCTCGCGCGCACACACACACACACACACACACACACACACACACACACACACACACACACACACACACACTCTCTCTCTCTCTCTCTCTCTCTCTCTCTTTTTTTTTTTCTCTCTCTCTCTCTCTAACTCGATATCCAGAGTTTATATCCACCTACTTTCCTCCTTTTTACTCACTTACTCTCATTTTCTTTAACCTCGTTCTTTCTCTGCTCTCTCTCTCTCTCACTTTCACAATTCCTTGCTTTAATAAACATTTCGTTTTTCGTTCCTTCTCGAAAGTTTTTATTTTTATTTTTATTGTTTTTCCTTCATTTTCCTTTTTTTCTTTTTATCTTTTACTTATATCACTCCCCCCTCTCTCTCTCTCTCTCTCTCTCTCTCTCTCTCTCTCTTCTTTGACCTAATTTCCATCTATAGTCAATCTGTCACACACACACACACACACACACACACACACACACACACACACACACACACACACACACACACACACACACACACACACACACTGTCATCCCGTGTCTCCCCCTCCGTGTGGCAGGTTGGAATATGACAGGACGGGAGAGAAAGAGAGAGAGAAAGGGAGAGCGTGTGGAAAAGGGGAGCAACACAAAGCAACACACCAGGCAACACAGTATAGGAGATGCAACATGGGGGTACAACATACAGGATGGCCTTGCAATATAGTATGAGGGGTGCAACATAGAGGATGATACTGCAGCATAAGGGAGGGTTTTGCAACGTAAGATCGGGTAGGAGTTTTACTGAGTGACAAAGGACAGGGGATGCTTGATGGGGTTGCAATATATAAGGTAGTCTTCAACATAGGAATTTGGTTGCAACATAGAAAACACAAAATGGGAGATGCACGAATAGGGACAGGAACATATAGATGGTCATGCCACACAGGGGAGGGAAGGGGTAATATAGGGCAACACAGAATAGCAGCTGCATCACAGAGGAGGTTAAGTAAAAAGTAGAATAATTTAATACACACACACACACACACACACACACACACACACACACACACACACACACACACACACACACACACACACACACACACACACACACACACACACACACACACACACACACACACACACACACACACACACACACACACACCATAGAGCACAGAATACGGGATGCAACATAAAGGACGTTCTTTAAACACATGTGGGGCGGTGACACGAGGGATGCAACATAAAAGAGAATATGTGAAGCGCAGAGCAACGGGAAATAAAAATTGCATTATTTTGAACCAGCACAAAATATGGTGGTGCAATATAAAAAAGAGATATGCAACTTGGGAATGATCGTGTGTCATATGGGAGGGTCGTGAAATAATGCATGAAACTGAGAGGTGAAAACTCCTGTACGAAATAACAACACCGCACAACACTGCCCAGAACCTGCAGTGTGGAGGAGTGATCAACATAGCATGAACACCATGCAACATCAGCACAACCATATACAGCACAGATTAGGCTACCACAATTCCGTGACACAAAGCAGTGCATCAGGCAAGGTGTAATATGTAGGAGGGTTATTCAGCCTGAGGGATTTACGGCATCATAGAACAGCGTACGACACGGAACAACACTTACGACTTTAGGGCACTTGACATTGAAGTCCAGGAAGCAAAAGTAATGCAACACACATCAACACTACACCACCAAGCAACACAACATGAACACGACACCACCACGCAACACACATCAACACTACATAAGCACACAACACACATCAGCACTACACCACCTTGCAGCACACATCAACACTGCTCCACCATGCAACGCACATGGCAACATCACCACACAACACAGTGCAGCAGGCAAGGTGTATTAATAGGAGGGTCGTTCAAAATGAAGGAGGGTGTTGAAGCTCAGAACATCACGCGACAAGGAACATGCTTGTGAATTTAGGTGACATGGCTTGGAAGGAAAAAGGAATAAATAATATGAAACACTACAACACTCCTCATTCACAGTTTTGTCGGTCGAGTCAGTACTAAAATGTCTCGTTACACTTTGCATTCTGAAACACAGTGCGAAGAGTTTTGGAATACTTTAGTGTATCCTGTTTTAGCAACATTGTATTATTTTCCATCATGAACAAAACACTAGCCAGAATTATTAGTAGTTCAGAATTACCGGACACACTGAAACGTAGAGAGGGATTCAGGTGGTGGTCAGGTGGTTAGAGAAGTGGCCTGTTCGAAAGGACGTGGGTTCGATCTCGTACATGGGCAGGGAACAATTTGATGAGAAATTAAAAAAAAAAAAATGACCTTTATTATTATTCATCAACATCCACCTACATGTCACTGAGAATACCTCCTAAAACAAGTGTTATTTTTTTTACTACGGTACTACATTCTGCCTCTGAACATTTTTTTTTTTCCTGATGAATATTCTGGAAAGATTTCGTTACTTTTTGTATTATGTCGGCTTCTTAGGGGTTGAGTGTAAGTATACCGGACATATTCCGTGGATTCTGTAGCACTGTACTAATACTGACTCTTTATAGGGTTCTTATTCTTGCCCGTGTATCATCGCTGTCATGCGGGGTGGCTCTGTATAGCTGCAACCCCTATTACCCCTCTCATGGTCACGTCTTAGCTAATGACTTATTCCAGCCAACGCCAGATTTTTGTATTCAACTGAGAGGGAGTCGCTGGATTCTGCTAGTTAGTACCGTCATCATTAACCCTGTTACGGTTGCGTCCTCTTTAGCAGTTTATTTCAGCAAGTACCAAGCAGTTATGGGTATTCAGAGGAGATGGAGTTATAGGATCCTTAGGGAGTTAAGGGATGGAATGAAGGGCTTCAAGTGCCATTAATTCCTCTGTTTTCACCGACTCCCCTTAGCCCTTAGCTTCTGTCCTTTTGTTATTTTTTGGTATCAGTCTCTCTCTCTTGTCGCTGTTAGCCTATAATCACATTGGTTAAATGAACTCTACCCTTCGCTCCCTTTATAATCCATTCAGTATGATGACTCGTTTTATATCATGTTCTTCCTGCCTCCAGATGACTTTTCGACTTGGGAGGGATCTCTTTTAGTGAAGCTGTTTATAAGGGTAATCTTGTATCCTGTCTGACCATTTTCGAAAAGTCTGCCCTTAGATGCAGCTGTCTGTAAGGATACTATGTAGTATACGTCATTGGATATCAGGAATTAAAGACGAATACTCAAGACTTGCTGAGCCATTTTCTGTCCAGCTCTCGAATGGACGAGTTAACTGGTGTTGTCAGTTTTTCAAAACATTAATAGCCTCGTTCACCCTAATACAGTCCTCTTAGTCTGTTTACCTCCTGCTTGTAACCTAGAGGGATTCAGGTGTAATGTGTCCACTGTCCAGGCATGTCGAAATGGATGGATCTTGATTTTGGCTGTCATTTTGTTTAGCTTTCGTTGTAGGGAAGGATTTTGTAGGATTTTGCACTTTTATTATTTATTTCTGCATATGAAATGAACTTCCTCTTCCTCCCCAATCACCTCATCATTATCTACCTGTCATCGTGTCATCTACCTGCCTCACCTTCCTTCCCCCTTGCCTTTCTTCCTACCTCGTCTCATTCCCAGTCTCCCCACCGTGATTGCCCATCGTCCTCCCACTTCTTCTTCACTTCTTCTCCATCCCCCTGCCATCCTTCTTGCCTTCCAGTCCTGCCGTGCCTTACCCCAATACTCCTGCCTCCCCATCCTCCCCGTCACCCCCTTAAGTCCCCTCGGCCTAGCCATTACCGTGAGAGGCTTCTTCCTAATCGGGTTGGGGTACCTCACAGTGCCTCTTCCCCTCCCCCTCACCCTCCCTTCCCTTCCCTCTTAGTGCTCCTCTCTCTCCCTCCCTCTCAGTGCCCCTCTCCCTCCCTCCCTCCCTCTCAGTACCCCTCTCCCTTCCTCCCTCCATCTCAGTACCCCTCTCCCTCCCTACCACTCACTGTCCCCCTCCCTCCCTCCCACTCAGTGTTTCTCTCTCTTACTCATTCCCCTCCATCTGTCTCCCTCCCACCCTCGTTCCCCTCCCTCTCATTGTCTGCCTCCACTTCCCACCTTCTGCCTCTCAGTGCCTCCTTCCCTCCCTCTCTCTGCTTCTCATTGTCTCCTTCCTTCCCTTTCCCTCTCAGTGCCTTCCTCCCTCCCTCCCTTTGTCACTCACACCACCAGTCAGTATCTTTCTCGCTGACTCACTCGCTTTGTCAGTATCTTCCTCCCTCCCTACCTCTCTCACTAACCCACTCAGGATCTCCCTTTTTTATTCTCCCTCCCGCCCTACCTCACTCACTAACCCACTCAGTATCTCCCTTTTTTTATTCTGCCTTCTTC
Organism: Coenobita brevimanus; assembly: GCF_032717465.1. Classification (NCBI taxonomy): domain Eukaryota; kingdom Metazoa; phylum Arthropoda; class Malacostraca; order Decapoda; family Coenobitidae; genus Coenobita; species Coenobita brevimanus. Next base: position 34,595,609 of record NC_136979.1, read on the forward strand.
CCTCCCTCAGTCAGCGTCTCCCTCATCCGTTTATTTTTTCTCCCTGCTTCCCTAATATTCCCACCCTCACTCATTGCCTCTCTCCCTCTCTGTTATAATTCTTTCCTTCGTGTCTGTATATTCCTCCCTTCCACAATCAGCCTCTCTTTTCCTACCTTAATTCCTCCCTCCCTCTCTCCATCCATCCAACTAATCATCCATCCATCCCACAGAGTCTGCTTCCTTCCCTTTCATTTTCCTTCCCTCCCTGTTATTTTCCCTCCCCTTTCCCTCTGTCTCTCTCTTTTCTCCTCCTGCCTTGTTGTCTTTTCATTTTACCTTTTCATATTAGTTTTTCCCGCTGTATATGTGGCTGTTCTGCGCATCTGCCCCTTCACTGCGAGCTTGTGTCTGAAATAAATGGGTAGCAGCCGGTACATATGGCTCTCACCCTTACGTGTACGTGTGTGTGTGTGTGTGTGTGTGTGTGTGTGTGTGTATTTTTCTTAACTATCTGTCTATCTATTGCCAGACACCATAATTGTTTGGTAATATTTTTCTTTTAGCCTTTATTGTCTGTCTGTCTGTCCATTTTTCAATCTACTGTACAATTGTTCGAGCGCCAATTTCACCAAAGCCTTGACCCAGAAACGCATTTTTTTTTTTTTTTTTTATAGTTTGGTATCCACTGCCCATACCACTGTCATGTTGATAATTAGTCTTTGGGTCAAACATGGAGGTCACTGGAGAGAAAGAGATAAATCAAGCCAAGAGAGACGTGGGGGACATTCCATTTGCTTATCTCTGTCTCTTTTTGTCCGCTGTTTCTGTTTGTGTGGCGGACTTGTCATTATTTTGCCTGTTTTCTTTTTCTGTTTATCCATATTTTCTCATCTTTGTTAGTTTGTCTGTCTCTCTTACTTTCTATCTGCTTGTGTCTCTTTTTTTGCCTATGTGTTATTTATCCCTTTACGCCTAAATTATACTAAATTATATGGAAAGAATTGAACATGGATCCCTGACAGTGCTAGTCCCTTTAAATAAGAATTGTCTCCCTTCAGATAAAATAACACTTCCGGTTAGCTGTGCAATAATAAGCGGTTTGGAACAGAACAGCCATTGTACCGGAACTTTTTTGTAATACGCTGAATTAAATCGTCTGGCAGAATCGGGGAAAAAAGTTTTAAGTTCATGTTTGTTAAATATTCAGACTTGGCCCCATTTTACTATCTGCAATCCGTAGTAACTTATTTTTGCGTATTTTGTTGTGGCCTAATCTTACCTCAGTGTTTATGTATGTAGGGTTGAAGGTTAAGAGAGAGAGAGAGAGAGAGAGAGAGAGAGAGAGAGAGAGAGAGAGAGAGAGAGACGTATATCAAGAGAAAATATTTCGGGATCATAAGAAAGAAGGAAATGAACCATGTGTGATTGGAAGGTAAAGGAAAATTGAAAGGGAAATGAAAAATATTGGCAGAGAGAGAGAGAGAGAGAGAGAGAGAGAGAGAGTATTAGTTCCTGGTGGTCTCTGTAGTGGTGTTAGGAGCCTGTTTTTCTTTAATCTCAACCCTTCCTTCTCGCCAACGCACCCAAGGGAATATTTCCGGGTTAGAATTAGATTATTGTCCCAGTTAGAGTTAGATGATTTTGTTCCAGTTAAGACGATTTTCTCCACTTCGGCTATATTGTTCCACTTTGAATTAGACGATTTTGTTCCACTTAGAATTAGTCGATTTTGCTCCACCGAGAATTAGACGATTTTGTTCCACTGAGAATTAGATGATTTTGTTCCATTGAGAATTAGACGATTTTGTTCCGGAGAGGTGATTTTGTTCCACTTAGACTATTTTGTTCCACTTAGAATTTGACGACTTTGTTCCACAGAGAATTAGGTAATTTTGTTCCACTCAGTATTAGACGAGTTTGTTCCACTAGATCACCAGATGTTCATTTAAAAGCTACATGGTTTACCACCCAAAGTAAAAAATGGCTTTCTGGAATGCAGGTAATGATCTGGTTTGTCAATCAGTGTAAAGGCACCTGAAGGTAACACTACATCGAGTGAGTGGATGGTGTACCCCTTTACCTTCCACGTAAAGGAAACTCTGCGGTCGGGGGAAAGAATCATTGTACACCAATAGACGCATGTTTATGATAATGATGATGGTGATTGATATTATTATTATTATTATTATTATTATTATTATTATTATTGTTATTATTATCATTATTATTATTATTATCATTATTATTATTATTATTATTATCATTAACCAAGCGACAGTTAATTAAGCTGAGAGTAATACTGGAGTGGAAGTATTAAGATCGGAGAATTAGCTTTACTCCGAATTGAGGGAAAAACACACATCTGCTCTCTTCGTGGAATTCTGTCACTGCGTCTCTGTCTGTCTGTGTGTCTGTCTGTGTGTCTGTCTGTCTCTCTCTCTCTCTCTCTCTCTCTCTCTCTCTCTCTCTCTCTCTCTTCCTTCACTTCATTTAGCCAATCCTCTCCCCTCACTTCTTCCATAATTCAGCTCTCTTCCCCTTCTCCCCTCTTTCTTTACTTCCCTTTTTACTTAATTTCCTCCTTCCTCCTTTATCCCTTACCAAATATCCATCCAGTTTATCCTCTGACTTTTACCTTCTGCCCGCGCCCCCCCCCCCTTTTTTTTGCCTTTTGCTTGTGTGTTTGTGTGTGTGTGTGTGTGTGTGTGTGTTTTAAGTGTTCTTTTTATTTATCTTCCTCTTGTGTCTTGCTGCTTTCATTTCTTTTATATATATATATATATATATATATATATATATATATATATATATATATATATATATATTCATGTATATATATACATAGAGAGAGAGAGAGAGAGAGAGAGAGAGAGAGAGAGAGAGAGAGAGAGAGAGAGAGAGAAAGTAATGAAGCTGAAAGTGCAGTGAGAAGGGACGAAGCAGTTGTAGAGAGGATTGAGAGCAAGTAGAAAAATAACAATGAAAGAGGAATGATAGAGAGGGATGAAGAAAACGAAGGAGGTGAAAGGGGCGGAGAAGGGAGGGAGAAGAGACAGTGAGAGAAGACGAGGAGGAGGAAGGGAGTGGGTGGTGTAGAGGAGCAAAGAGAGGGGAAGAGAGGGATGGAGTGGGGAAGAGAAAGGGAGGAGAGGGGACAGGTAGTGAGAGAAGAGGTGAGGGAAGTGGTAGAGAAATGTAGAGAGTAGCCAAGGAGAGGTAAACTAGGTGGAAAAGGATTGAGACAGGAAGAAAGGAAAGGTATGGAAAGAGAGAGGGGGGGGGGAAGAGGAAATGAGTGAATGAGGTAGGATGTAGAGAAGCGTAGAGGGAATAAAACAGGAAATTAAGATGGAGTGGGGAAGAGAAAAAGAGAGAGGGGAGAGGAAGAGATAGGGAGGGGAGGGAAGGTGTTTAGAGAGAAGAGAGAGAAGTGGAAAGAAGATGAAGGGAAACAACAAAGCAAGGGTAAAGGAGATGCAAAGAGGGACAGAGAAAATAGAGAGAAAATAAACAAGGCAGTAAGAGAGGAAGAGAGAGGAGCAAGATTTGTAGAAGGATGAAAATAAGAGAAGGAGAAATGGAAAGGGAAAGAAAAGGGGAGAGGAGGGGGGGCACAGAAAGGGAAGGTAGAGGACACAGAAAGGGAACAGGGCAGGGAAATAAAGAAGGTCAGGAAAAAGGAGGTGAAAGTGAAAGCAGAACAGACAGTGAAAAAAAAAAAGAACAAAATATAGAGAGTCAAACGGGAAGAGAGAGAAAGGGTAGAGGATGATTTTTGGCTACCATGTCAGATAGAGGGGTGTAAACTAGGGCTAGGAAAGAGAGAGAGAGAGAGAGAGAGAGAGAGAGAGAGAGAGAGAGAGAGAGAGAATAAAAATGAGCAGAAGTGGAGAGATGGTCAGAGAGGAAGAGGTGGTGGAAAACTGGAAAGAAAACAGAGCACAGGTGAAAAAAAAAAATGCATAATGAATAGAGAAGGTATAAGGAGGCCTAATAGTTAAAAAAAAAAAGAATTATAGAGAACGAGTTTTTTTTCTCTCTCTGTTGTGTTTGTCAAGAGGGGCAGATGAATGGGAGGTGAAAGTGATGGAAGGGAACAGATAACGACAAAAGAGGGTATAAAATAAGGGGAAGAGGAGCGGGAGAGACGGTCAGCTAGGAATAGAAAAAGAGAGAAGCACAAAAATCGCAAGGTGAACAAGCACAGCAGGAAAAGAAAGAGGGAGACAGCTGGACAATAGAAAGCATTTAGATGAAAGGGATGCATAAATAAACACTGAAGGGATAGTAAATAGAGGAGATAGAGAGAAGGACAGAAAGGCAGTGTGGGGTGACGTGTTTGTTGGGTTTGTTTATGTGTAAAAGAGGTGGAAAGAACAGGCCTAATAGACTGTGGCAATAGGAACAGAAGAGAGAGAGAGAGAGAGAGAGAGAGAGAGAGAGAGAGAGAGAGAGAGAGAGAGAGAGAGAGAGAGAGGTATTTTTATGCGGTGTGTTTGTCAGATGGTTTATAAAAAGGTGTGTGGAAGCGAGGGCTGTGGACGGGGGAGCGGCCGGCCACTGCTTTTCTATTCATAAAATTACCCTGCCCGCCTCTTGTTTGCCACTGACTTGACTCTCGCATCGCCTCTAGTCTGGCATCGCATCTGTGTGGCCTACCTGCCTCTTGCTGGGTTTACCTGTTGGCTGTTTTGGCGTTTGGTTACCTTTGCTGTTTTATTATTATTATTATTATTATTATTATTATTATTATTATTATGCAACAGAGGTGGAGGGTGTTCGATCACTTTATATACATGACTACTGATGATTATTGTGGATCTGTCAGACTTTTTGGTGTTCTTTGGCCCACCTTTTTGCTCGTCTGTCTTAGTACATATCTGTCTATAATCTTGTCTGTCTGTTCCTAGTACTACATGTCTCTATATTATCCACACTGTGTATATCCTGCCTCTTGTATCTCTCATCATATCCATCTGACAGCATACTCAGGTGTTAGATAGACAGATAGAAAGACAGGTCACTTATTCACTTATCATCCTTTCTCTCAGGTTATCTAGTCGAGTCATTTACCTCGCCTCTCGTGGGGTGACTGAGATAAAAACCGCACTCATTATTTTTCCCAGGCGGCTATTATTGGCTGAGTGGAGGGCGTGGAGGGGAGTGATGCTGGAGAGGTTTGGAGAATTCATTTATTTTTGTGGCCATCCTGAAGCATCTCTGGGTAAAAGAAGGAAAGGAAAGATAGATGGATAGATAGACATGTGGATAGACAGACAGGTAGATAGATTGATGGATAGATTGAAATAGGTGGGTAGATAGATAGGTGGATAGATGAATGGATAGATGGATGGATGAATGAATGTATAGATGGATGAATGGATAGATGGATGGCTGGATGGATGGATGAAGAGACGGATGGATGGATAGATTGAGAGAGAGAGAGAGAGAGAGAGAGAGAGAGAGAGAGAGAGAGAGAGAGAGAGAGAGAGAGAGAATTATACTATCCTTTCTTTTAGCCAGAATATCATAATTTCAGCCTCGGATAACAGACAGACAAAATAAATAGAAAGATTCCATTATCGTCCCATCCTTTTGTTACCTTATCGCACCTGTTCTCACCTGATCTCACAGTTACATGACTGCTTCAGGAATGATCCAAAACATATCCTCTCTCTGTCTCTCTGTCTCTGTCTCTGTCTCTGTCTGTCTGTCTGTCTCTGTCTCTCTCTCTCTGTCTGTCTGTCTGTCTGTCTGTCTCTCTCTTTCTCTCTCTCTCTCTCTCTCTCTCCCTGTTTATCGCCACGCCTCTGTGTGCCTTTTACCGTGCTGAAATAACTAGTGATTGACATGTATGACCTTGACCTCTCCAGGAATAATAATACACGCAGGCGAGTCAGGACAGGTCACCAGATGCCGGAAAACATCGCAGTCATTCACGAGGCGAGAGGGAGAGAGAGAGAGAGAGAGAGAAAAAAAAAAGCAACATATTCCTTTTACCTTAAACTTTTCGTCTCTGTGCCTTCGTTGTATAGGAAAAAATAATCATCATCACATTCATCATCATCATCATCATCGTCATCATCATCATCATCACCTTTTTATTCCTGTTAATGATGGTGTTGAGGGGTCTAACAATGGGGCGAGGGGAAAAATTAAGGAAAAATGCGTACATACTTAACCGTGTCCATTTTGATGATTCATGATATAGAAATCATGACAAAATTCAAGAGTTTGACATAGGAATTCTTGGAGCCTACATCCTGTCCTATCAGTGGGTAAGAAACGAAAAGGAGAAGATGGGGAGGGGCGGTGACAGAAACAGCGTGACATGAGGAGAGACATTTAGACAGGAATTTAGACATGTGTATCAGAAAGAGACAGGCGTACATACACATAGACAGACAGATAAATAAGATGTAAGCGTGGGAGGGTGATGTAGATATGGCTGTGAAAGGAGACAAAGTGAGACAGATAGACAGTAATTTAGGCAGCCTATTAGACGGGTATAGAGACTCAGTGCTCAGACAGACAGACAAATGAGAGGTGAGAGTATGGGTGGGAGGCTGATGTCACTAGCGGTGTGGGAAGTGGCGTGGACTAATAGAGAGAGTAAATCAGACAGACAGATAGATGGAGATAGATGGATAGACAGTTACGCAGACACACAGATAGAAAAAGAATCAGATACAGAAAGATGAATAGATAGACATATAGAAAAACAAATAAACAATGCAAGTTAAACAGACAAACCTACCGTGAGAGAGAGAGAGAGAGAGAGAGAGAGAGAGAGAGAGAGAGAGAGAGAGAGAGATGTAAATATCGGTGTGGAAGGAGACATGGACAAACTACCTCTGCCAATTGACTTTCTTTCACCCTTCTCCCTCCCCCTCCCTCCTCCCTTCCCCACCCCCTCCTTCTTCCCCTTCCCATTTTCCTCACACCACCTTCCTCCCTCCTCGTCCCTCTTGCCTCCCACCTCCCTTCCTCTCCTTCGATCCTTCTTCCCTTCCCTCATTCCCTCTTTCCCCTCTTCTCCCCTTTCCCCCCTCCCCTCCCCCCTCCTCTCTTCATTACCGTCTTGGGCTGTTATATGAGGGGCATTTGTCTGTAACCCCCCCCCTTCACTCTTTTCTTTCCTTTCTCTTTCTTTCCGTCACTTTTTCTTTTTTTTCTTTTTTTCTCGGATAAGCATTTCATTTTTCCTTCACACCGACTCTCTCTCTCTCTCTCTCTCTCTCACACACACACACACACACACACACACACACACACACACACACACACACACACACACACACACACACACACACACACACACACACACACACACACACACACACACACACACACACACACACACACACACAACTACCAACAGCTACCTCAAATACCAACATCCCCACACCTACCTTACCGACCATACCTCCACACCTACCAAAATTAACCACAATCTACCACAACTACCACCATTTCCTGTTACTACCATAACTACCAACAACTACCATATATTTCCCTTTGTATAGCTACCAAAACTACCATCATCTCCCATATCTGTAACAATGACACCATACCACAATTACTACCATAACTACCAGCATTGTGTATCTGCCATTGCTACCATCACCATATCTATACCACAACTACCACAGCAACAACACACATCTACTAATGGCATCACACACCTACCACAACTACCACAGCTACTACACCTACCACAACTACCACACTTACCACAACTGCCACACCTACCACAACTACCACACCTACCACAACTACCACACCTACCACACACAAAGGCTCCTCCTCGTGACTAAACCAGCGAGAGTCTCTGCCCAAGTTTAGATGCCACGGTCGATCACTGGAAAATTCTCTCTCTCTCTCTCTCTCTCTCTTTGTTCCTCTTTTCCTCCCCTTCTATCTTTCATATCCCTCTCTTCCTCCCTTTCCCTTTCCTTTCCCATCCCTTCCTTTATCCCTCTCTCCCCTTCCCTCCACCCCTCCCCTCCCTCTTAGTTCCCTCCTGTTTAGTTTCCTTCCTCCGAGCCACCTTTCCTCTCCCTGCCTGTTTCTCTACGCTGCTTCTTACTTCTTCCCTCACTTTCCCTTCTCATCGGTCTCTTCCCTCTCCCTCTCTCCCTTCTCTCACCTCTCACCTCGTTCCCTCCCTTTCCTAGTACCTTGTCTCCCTCTCTTCCTAGCTCCTCGTCCTCTCCCTTTTCTTTCTCTCAGTTTTATCCTCCCTAACAGCTCCCTTTTCCCTGTTCATTTTCTCCCCCTCCTCTCCCTTTTCCACTATATTCTTTCCTCCGCACTCTCTCTCTCTCTCTCTCTCTCTCTCTCTCTCATTTCCTCATTTCTCTTCCATTCCTTCATATTCCGTTCCTTCCACCTTTCCTTTCCTGCCTTTCCCTTCATCTTCCTTCCCACCCTTTCATTTCTCCTTCCTCCTCCCAACTCCTCCCTTCTCCATCTCCTTCTCCCTCCTCCCTGCACCTCCAAGATAGCAAAGGAGGCGGGGAGAGAGGGGAGGGAAGCGGGGAGGGAAGGGGGAGAGAAGAGAGACGAAAATTGGTGACTCCGACTCCGGGGACTTTTTCGCCTCCCAAAACATCTCTTCCCCTCGAGTTTAAAAATTTTTCCGCCGCTTCGGCTTTCTACCCATACTCGGCTCTGCTTCTGCTGAGGGGGGGGGGGGACTGCCTACATAAACATGAGCAAGAGGAGGTAGCGGTGAGGGAACTTTCGGCGCATCACTACATTTCTCGACACCGCTCTTGACACGAATTCGACATTTTTCCTGCCCCCATCTGACAGAAATTGGTATTATTAGTGGTGGTGGTGGTGGTACTGGTGGTGGTGGTGATGATTGTGGTAGTAGTGGTGATGCTCAATTTTCCCATTTTAAATAATTGGAACTTCCCATCTCTCATTTTCTATCAACAGGGACTCCTTCAACCGTGAGACAGCCTCGGCCTTTAGACAATTTCGGTTCGGGGATAGTTTTCTCTTTCTCCCCTCTCCCCCCCTTCACCCCTCATCCCTCCTTCCAAGACAGTTTCGGCCCCTCCTAGACTCTCACCCACTCTTTCGGCCCAACACACCCAATTTCGGAACACAGTGGGATTATGGAACCGAATCTGCCAGAGCCGGAGTAGTCCTGTGCGTCTCCCTTCCCTTCAACCTCTCTCTCGCTCCTCCGTTTTCTTTTCTCAGTTTGTCTTCGTCTTTTTTTTTTTTAGTCACTATATTCGTTTCTTGCTTGAATGGAGTTTTGTCTGCCAATCTGTTTATCCCTTTCTTTAAATATATGTCATAAGTGTATTCAGTTTCTCTTACATTTATTTCTCTAATTTTATTCTTTGCTTTATCTTTCTTAATTTTTTCAGGCAGTTATAGAAACTGAGATGTATCTTTTTTCATGTTTATTGTATTTTTTCTTGTTTATTGTCTTTTTTTCTTGTTTATTGTCCTTTTTTCTTGTTTATTGACTTTTTTTCTTGTTTATTGTCTCTTTTATGGCAGTGTCTCTTATGTCCTTGTATTTAATCTTGACTCTTTCTAATATTACTGTTTCCGTAAATTTTCGACTACCAACATGAGCATAGTTTGTTTGTGTGTGTGTGGTTTTTTTAATATTAAGTTTTCTCTGGTGTACATTTTTTGCAGATTTTTTTCCTGTTTCTTTCCTACATCTTTTACTATAGCAGATTTTTTATTTTACTGTATTTTTTCAAGACATTTTTTATATTACCTTTTTAAAATCCATGCTTCTTTACGTTTTATATATATATATTTTTTTAGCAGCTTGCGTAGGAGATTTTATCCTTTTTTTCATTTTTTTTTCTTTGGCGATATTTCCCCTCATTTCCTGTTCACTTGATCTTTGAAAGTAATTACTAATGCTGAGTTTTATTTCTCATACTCTTTTCCGAATTAATTTCTTTCATATTTTCATTCTATAGTCTCTTGATTTTTTACTATTTTTCCTTAACATCTTACTGAAGCGCATTTATATATAGTCGTTTTTCGTGCTTATATATCCTAGTTTTATTCAGCATGTCTATTTTTTTTTTTTTTTTACTTTTTTCTTCACTTCTCTTTATTTAACTACGTAGCCAAAATTTTCCGTCTTGCCTGTCAGCCATACCTCTCCTTAATGTTAATTCCTCCCCTTCTTTTTTCTTTTTTTTATTATTGGTGTTTTCTTCCATTTATCTAGTCAGCACCCGTTGATAACAATCTTTTTCTTGCTACCATTAGGGGATAATATTAAGTTCAAGAGAGACATTGAAATAGTGGAAATGGCAGGAGAAGTTTTTTGTACCTTCAGTAATAATTTTTAGCTTTTTCTGTCTCCATCTCTTGTATTTTGTCGTTATTTCCTTCCTTTACTTTAGTAGTTCCGTAAAGGCTGAGACTTGGACCCACGTTGGTAGAGTATTGGTGACTTAAAATTAGGCCCAAAAATAACCCCTTGAAATTCTGCACACGATTTATTGGACACCCAGGATAAGATAAATCGCCCTCGGAGCTAAGGGGTTGATGGAGGCGATATAACCCCCGTCTAACCCCTTCTCTTTAAGACGGTTTTTCTTGGCCGTGTAAAAAATCATCATGGAGTGCCCTGGGAAAAAGAAAAAGAGAAAAATAAATGTCGTTGCCTTTGTTAATGGCTTAGTTGAGACTGTTTCTAAATCTTAATTACAAGTGGCGCTTCTAAGACTGTAAAAAATTGCCTGGGAGTGACAGAGATGAAATGGAAATGTCGTCTTGAAAGGTTTTGTCTGTTTTGCTGCCTTATTTCACAGTTTTAGTTCGTCTACTCCTCTTGTTCTGCTTCCTCCTCCTCCTCCTCCTCATTGTTAAAAAAAATTTTCACATACTGTTTTGTTTTTCTGTCACATTGTCTGAATTTTTACTCTCTCTCTCTCTCTCTCTCTCTCTCTCTCTCTCTCTCTCACTCCTAGAAATGCGTCCCGATTCTGTCGCCTCTAATCTTCTTTTCTCGTCCTTTTCTCATTTCTTCACGTTCCATCTCCTCCATTTTCTTCTGTTTTGTTTAATTATTTTCTTTCGATTGCCGAGGTCTGTCTGTCTGTCTGCCTGTCTGTCTGCTTGTCCTTATGTGTCTGATTTTATGTCAGTGTCGCCAAATCTTCACTGTCTGTCTGTCTTTGTGTCTGTGTCTGCCTGTTAGGAAGTTTGCTCTCTCTCTCTCTCTCTCTCACTCTCTCTCTCTCTCTCTCTCTTCCCTTCTTCCCGTTCTACCCCCTTGCTTTCCCTCACCTCCCTTCCCTCTCATTCTCTTCCACTCCTTTTCTCTTACACGTTAGTTAGATCGCAGTAGATTTGGTGTTTTTTTTTCCAACAGATTTCCTCGTCAGAGCCACTAAGCTTCCCGTTTCCTGTGCTTCCTATGTACTCCTGTTTCTGTTCTTGTTTCCTCATTTCTGTGTCCTTCCCTGCTTCCCCCTTCCCCCTCTATTTCTCCCTTTCCTTCTGTTTTTCTCTCCCTTTTCTCCCCTCTCCCTTCTCCCTCCCTTTCTTTCTCCCTTAACTCCCCCTCCGTCCCTTTCCCCTCCTCCTTCTCTTTCCCCTCTTCCTCTCTTTTGCCTCCTCTCTCTATTTCATTACATCTCCTCCATCTTCCCTCTCCTTTGCCACTCCCCCTTTTTCCCTCTCCTTTACCTCTCGCCCTCTCTTTCTCTCTCCTTTCCCTCTCTCCCTCCTTCCATCCCTCATCCCTCGCCTTCCCTCCATCTTCCCTCCTTCCCTCTCCCTCAATTTATAGACCTTTAAGCAATCGTCTTATGGCCACTCTCTCTGTGGTCTCAGTCAAGTGAAAAATGGCTGGCCTGGCCCGTAGAGTTTGTGTGTGTGTGTGTGTGTGTGTGTGTGTGTGTGTGTGTGTGTGTGTGTGTGTGTGTGTGTGTGTGTGTGAGAGAGAGAGAGAGAGAGAGAGAGAGAGAGAGGCTGGAAGGAATGTATAATTGATGTGTCAGATGAATTGTGAGAGACTATTTTACGGATAATAAGATAGAAAAGAGAGACAGACTTGGAAAGGTGTAAAACAAGGTTGGAAGAAATCTGAGAGAGAGAGGGGGGGGGGGGAGTCAGCTTCATGGATACACTGACCACATAGATTTTACTGTCCTAACGAGGTGATTGTAAGCCGCAGGTTACGAATGATAAATAGCTTCTTAAGGAACCGTACCATCTTAAGGGAAAAATTAAGACAAAGTTCGAACCCCTAATGAAAATGAAGATGCCTGTCAGGATGAAGGTGTCGTGATTAATTCTTACTGCTCTCTCTTTCTCTCTCTCTCTCTCTCTCTCTCTCTCTCTCTCTCCCTCCTTTTTACCCCTCCCATTCTCTTTCCCTCTGCCTCTCTTATCCTTTCCCTTTCCTAATCCCTCCTTTTCTCTTTATTCTCATTTACATTTATTTCATCTTTTACCTGTTGTTGTCTCTTCTTTTCCCCTGTCTTTCCTTCTTTCTCTCTCCCTCTTTACCTCTCCTCCTCTCCCCGTAATTTCCCTTCACCCAAAATCCACTCTCTTTTTTCCCTCTCTCAATTTCTTTCACCCTTTCCTCAGTTTTCCTCACATCTCTCCCCTTTCCCCCCCTCTTCCCCCTTCTCTCCTGCCCACCTCAGCTCGGAATATTTCACTTTTAAAAAGCCTGTTTCTGAGTATTAATTAAAATATCAAAGTGAATTATTTTTTTGTACCTATTCATTTGGTATTTTTGACGTGTACGCTTTTCTGTGAACTCGTTAGGGGTCTATATCCACCCATGACCAGATATATTAGACAGTTTTCATCAGAGTCAAAACTTTGGGAGAATTTTGGGAGAGGGGGAAACGCCCAACTCACCCCCACTCCTACTCCTTTACCCCTTCCCGTCTCCCTATCGCTTCCCTTGATCCCCCTTCCCAGCGTCCCCTTTCTTTCCCCTAACCCTACTCCTCTCCTTCCTTCCCTGCCCCCTTTCCCTTTCCCATTACGTTTCCTTTTCTCCTTTTCCTTCCCTCCTCCCTCTGCTTCCCTCCTCCCCCTTTTCCTCCCCCTCCCCTTCCCTCTCCCCTCCATCGGTGTGTGGCTGCGGGCGATAACTGGGCAATTGCAGCGCGGAAATAAAGAAATAAACAGACAGATTAGAGTGCTAGTCACCCCCTCCCACCCCCTACGTCAGAGGGACTAGCGGGATCAGGATGGGAAAGGGGGAGGGAGGAAGAGGGAGGGGGAGATAAAAGGTGAGGGGAGGTTAGAGGATGGGTGAGGAGGGGGAGGAAAAAGTTGAGAGTACAGAAAAGGGAAGGAGAAGGAGAGGGAGGAACATGTGATGGTGGAAGAGAGGAAGGGGAAGGAGGTAAAAGAGGGAAAGGGGATAGATTTGTCGGGTTAGAATAATAGAATAATCATACAAAGGAATGGAAGAGTGGAAAGGGAAAAAGGGAAGGTGTGTGGGCGGGGAAAAGGGTTTGTGGGCGAGGGTGGGGGAGTTGTGATAGGGGAAATGAAAATGATTGTTGGGTGGAAAGGGGGAGTAAGAGTGGGTTTAGAAAAGAGTAAAGAAGGGGGAAGGGATACAAAAGAGAAGAGAAATGAGAAGGGGTAAAAGAGAGGGAAGTTGGAGAGGGGATGAGAGAAGCAGGCACAGTCAGAGAGGAAGGGAGGGTTGAGGAAGGGGTGGGACAGGGGACTGGGGGGTGATAGGTGTGAGATGGAAGGGGAGAGAAAAGATGTTATGAAAGGAAGAGATAGAAAAGAGGGAAGTAAGACAAAGGAAAGAGAGGAGGAGATGATATAAAATAGAGGATAAAATGGGAGGGGTAGATGAGAGAAAGGAAAAGGGGGTGGTGGGTGAGGGGGGGTAGGGAGTAGGTGGGTGGGGGAACAGGGGGTAGGGGGTTAATTTGATCTTAATGCTGGAGTTATGAAAGGTTTAATGAAGATTAGTAACACCACCATTATTATTATTATTATTATTATTATTATTATTGTTATTATTATTATTTTGTTATTATTATTATTATTATTATTATTATTATTTATCTGCTTATTTGTTGACATTGTTGTTGTTTCTGTTCTCCTGTTATTTTTATATTTGCTTTTTTTTTTTTATACTTTTATTTCTGTCTCTGTTATGTGGTATTTTTTCGTTGTACTTAAACTTCATACATATTATAATTATCTTCATTTTTCCAAACCTCTCACACAGGGGGATCAAGTGCACGGTTTCATCACCTCATTTAGGACATGCGTCAGAGGAGAGAGAACTACTTAACCACAGTCTCCCTCATCGCTCTGCCGGTGGAGGTACGAGACTACTTGCATCCGAGGTGCCGGGTTGAGGAACCCCCTCATATCTGTATCAGGTGACATGAATATTGATGCAGCTGTTGTTGTAGGTTTATTCTTATTCTTATTATTCTTATTATTATTATTATGTTTGGTAATAGTAGTAGTAGTTGTAGTGGAAATATTAATAGTAGAAGTGGTAGTAGCAGACTCTCATTATGTGCTTTCGTCGCAGTTCCCGATTTTTACATTTCCTCTTTTTCAGACTGAGTGTTTTAAGACCCCAATAAAAAACAAATATCAGCTCTGTATGTAGTTTTGTGGGAGTTAATGCCTTAGTACCACCAGGACGAGGAGAATGTTTTGATTTTATTCTTGTCCGTGCCAGGTGATTTCCCTCCCTCCCTCTCTTTCGCCCTAAGATGACCCTTTTGTAGTTAGAGGGTTGATGAAGGCCACTGTTTGACGTCTTCAGCTACTTCAAGTCTCTCCTAAGATTAATAAAATTGTCTTGAAATGGCTGTAAGAAAATATAGAAAATGTCTTGGCAGTGAAGGAGTTTATTCGTAGATTTTCAAGTGAAGTAAGAAAACGCATCAGCCTCTTAAAAAAATTTTTTTTTTTACCCTCCAAGATTTCATGAACACCCTCTATAAAATAATTTGGTTTGTAAAAGAAGGAATTACACCCACGTATTTATATTGTGTTTATTGTGGGTGTAATTTGCTAGACACGATTCACTCCATTGTCTTGTGGTTTCGTAGGAGATAATGATGTGTTATTTCCTCTTGATTGCGATAATTCTTCCTTAAGGTGAATAGATTCCTTTGGGCGGCAGAGTAAATATGTAAGATGACATTATGAGATGGAGGGATGGAGTGGTGTATGAGAGGGGTCTGTGAGCTGGGAGCAGGGCAGTGAAATGGCGGGTGACAGGGCGACATGGAGGCGATTTGTTTGTGGCCACCCCGTGCGGGATTAAGGCGTCTGGCAATAGATAGATAGACAGACATTATGTTGAGGTGATTAACCCTTAGGATATCCTTTATATTGAAAAATAGCAACTACCAAACACTTCTATTTCCCTTTGGAGAGAGATTTTGAACGGAAGTGGTTAGACACAGCCTTCTTTAATCCCTACCTTGCCGGGGGACTCTCGCAAGGGGAAGATCATCTAAGACATCTTTATAAGGAAGTGGTTAGCTGCTACAGTCGTTTTAAGAATTTTCCTTGATGTTCCTTGTTAGTGTGTGTGTGTGTGTGTGTGTGTGTGTGTGTGTGTGTGTGTGTGTGTGTGTGTGTGTGTATGTTTAAGTGCGTACCATCCAGCGAAATATAAGTGATTTCTTGGGTACCAGGAGACCACTTACCTTGCCACTTAGAGCTACCTTCATACACTGGGCAAGATCTGTAAATGTTAGCAGAGAAGGGCAAGGAAGATACATTTTGTGAATATAAGCGTAGTAGAATTTAAGCTTAGTAGACTGGGGGAATAATAACTTAGTCATTATTTGTTCCAAGCTTCTCTAAACACAACGAGAAATAAACACCTGTTGCTGTCAGTTGTCTTGAAACAGAGATAGCCATCATCCCTCCCCGTTCCATAAACACACACACACACACACACACACACACACACACACACACACACACACACACACACACACACACACACACACACACACACACACACACACACAGAGAGAGAGAGGTTAGACGAGAAGAGAAAGAAGCGAACACGGGTCGGGGAAATACGAAAATAAGAGACAAAATGAGAAAAAGAAAAGAGAGGCGTAAAGAAGAAAGGGAGAGAAAAGACAAAGGATTAATGCTGAGAGAGAGAGAGTGAGAGAGAGAGAGCAGTAGCGAAGATGGCCCCAAACGAAGAGTGAGCGAAATAATAGAAGAAAAATATAGAACTTAAAAAAAAAAAGGAAAAATGTGAAATAAAGGAAGAGTTATAAAAAAGAATTAAATTACGGAAATGAAGGAATAGAAGGAGAGGAAGAACGAGGAAGAGAATAATGAAAAGAAGAACACGTCAGCAAAAGTAAATAGATCAGAGTAAAAAAGGCACACACGGTGAGAAGAAAGCTAGGGGAAGGTAATATGGGAGGATAAAAGGGGATAAAAAAAAATTGATAAAATGTGTTTAGAAAAATAAGAATAAGGAAAAAGGCGAAGAAAACGAGATGAGCGGCCAAGAAAAAGGAAGTGGTAGTGGTAGTAGTAGGAGTAGTAGTAGGAGTAGTAGTAGTAGTTGTTGTTGTTGTAGTAGTACCGTTGTAGTAGTAGTAGTGGTAGTAGTTGCAACCCCAGGCTTATCTACATGTAAACCCAGTGGACTGCAGGCTGAGGTTAACCTTCTCTTACTGTCCCTCATCGTTCGTATGGGGGGGGATTGGGAGAGATTTGAAGGACGCTTGTATACCCAGGCAGTGGATCCTCCTGGTTATATCAGTGTCACCACGTGAAGGTGTCCCTCTCCAGCGCCAATAGAAAAATATATATATATATATATATATATATATATATATATATATATATATATATATATATATACACACCAATTCAGTACGACCTTATATATATATATATATATATATATATATATATATATATATATATATATATATATATATATATAATTTTTCCCCTCTAACTATTTTCTTTATTTTAGGGGACACATTCCTAGAGAAGAAACTACAAAAAAAATCTCAAATAATACTCTAAGTTCTCTCTCTCTCTCTCTCTCTCTCTCTCTCTCTCTCTCTCTTTCATGCTATTGTCCGAAAATATTGTTCATTCTAACCTTCTGAGAGACTTCCCGTAATGAAGAGGTGAGGAGAAAAATAAATAATGAAAAGTGAAGGTAAAATGGAAAGAGAAAGAGAGAGTGAGAGAGAAACAAGGTGAGGAATAAAAAAATGTGATAAAAAAAAATAAGAAAGAGGGGGAGACAGGCAACACAGAAAAAGGAAGAATAAACACTGACAAAAGATTAGGGAAAGATAGATGTATGGATAGATAGATGGATGAATAGATAGATGAGTGGTAGATACATACATACAGAAAGAGAGAGAGAGGTAGCGGAGGGAATAAAGTGACGGGAGGATACGTTAAGTGAGGAGGGAGAGAAAGGGGGGGGGAAGGGGAGAGAAAGGAAGGGAGGGAGAGAGGGAGGGAGGGAGGGAAAGGGCGGAAGGATAAAAAGAGAGGAAGAGGAGGAGGAAAGGAGAAGAAGAGGAGGAAGAAAGGTGAGGAGGGGAAGAGAAAGAGGAGAGGAAGAGAAGGAAGAAAAGGGAGAAGGGGAAGAGGAAGAGGAGGAAGGAAGTAAAGAAAAGGGAGGGAGATGGAGGAAAGGAATGAGAGGAAAAGGAATGGAGGAGGGAGAGAATGAGGGAAGGGAGGAAGGGAGAAGAGGAGATAAGGGAGGGAAGGAAAGTAGAAGGAAGAAGGGAAGGTTGAGAGGAATTGATAGCTAGGGATAAAGAACGATGCAGAGAGGGAGAGAAGGAAACGAGGGAGAGAAGGCAGGTAGGTAGGGAAGGAGAGAGAGAGAGAGAGTGAGAGAGAATATGAATGGGTGCTAAGAAGGAGAGAGCGAGGGAAGTAAGGAAGGCTGGGAGGAAAGGTATGGGGTTGCGCTGAGGGAAACAAGGAGAGAGAGAGAGAGAGAGAGAGAGAGAGAGAGTGGGTGAAAGGAGAGTAGGGGGAGAGAGAGCAAATTGGAGGGAGGACTGAGAGAAGTTGAATTAAAGGAGGAAATGAAAAGAGGGGAAGAAAAAAAGTTGAGAAGGGAGAGAAAGCAGAGAGCGAGAGAGAAAATGAAAGGAAAGAGAGAAAATACGTGAGGGAGGGAGGGAAGGGGGGGGGGAGAGAAGGAGTGAGAGTTGTGAAGAAGGAACTATGGAAAGAAATGTATGAGGGTTGAAGGGAGTGGGTTAGGAGAGAGAGAGAGAGAGAGAGAGAGAGAGACTTTCGGGTGCCTTGAGGAAGAGTATATGGAAGGAAACGTGTGGAGAGGGAGAGAAAAGAGTAGGAGGAGGACGGGGAGGGGAGGGGAGGAGCGATGCGGAGAGTAGAGGAGGGCAGGGGA
This sequence comes from Coenobita brevimanus, assembly GCF_032717465.1. Taxonomy (NCBI): domain Eukaryota; kingdom Metazoa; phylum Arthropoda; class Malacostraca; order Decapoda; family Coenobitidae; genus Coenobita; species Coenobita brevimanus. Next base: position 34,613,997 of record NC_136979.1, read on the forward strand.
GGGGCGATGCGGGGAGTATATGAGGGGAGGAGAGGGGAGGGGTATGGAGAGAAAGGGACGAGGAGGAGGAGGAGGAGAAGGAAGAGGAAAAAGAGAGGAGAGGAAGAGAGGTGGGTAGAGAGAGAGGAAAAAGGGGAAGAGGGAGCCAACGAAGGAAAAAGAGAGACGAAGGAATGGAGACAAGAACGAAGGAACTGTAAGAAAGGAAGGAGAGAAGAAGGAGAAATAAAGGTGAATGAAGGACAAAATGAGAAATAAAGACTCAGAGACACGAAGTAGCCAGAAGGAAGTAAAGAGGAGATGAAGTAAAAGCGAAAAAGACAGGCGAAAGGAGAGAGAAGAAAAGATCAGATAATGAAAAGATAGGCAAAAGAGGGAGGTGAAGGGAAGGATAGGAGTGGCATGGGAGAGAAAATGAATAAAGGAAGGAAGGAATAAATAAGACTGGAAGCGAGGAAAGAGAGAATAAAAGGAAAGAGCGCCAAGAAATGAAAGAAAAATGAAGGGAGAGAAGAAGAGGAGGAGGAGGAGGAGGAGGAGGAGCTATTGGGTGAAGGAATGTAGGGAGGGAAGGAAGAGCACAAAGAGAGAGAGAGAGAGAGAGAGAGACAGACAGACAGACAGACAGACAGACAGACAGACAGAAAATCTATATATATATATATATATATATATATATATATATGAGAGAGAGAGAGAGAGAGAGAGAGAGAGTGTGTGTGTGTGTGTGTGTGTGTGTGTGTGTGTGTGTGTGGAATGACTGCGAGAAGTCAGAGAGAGAGAGAGAGAGAGAGAGAGAGAAATATGGAATTGCTGTCGAGAATTTATGAAAACTTGGCATCCCTTTTCTCCCCCTCTTTCCTTCCTTCCTCCTTTCTCTCTCCTTAACCTCACTCTTTACTCTCTCTCTGTCTCTGTCTCTGTCTCTGTCTCTGTCTCTCTGTTATTTTGTTTCGTTAATTTTTTGCCTTTTGTTGTTGTTGTCAGTTTCGCCAGCAAAGGCTGAAGGATGTTATGCTTTAAGCCTTAATTAGCGTGTGTGTGTGTGTGTGTGTGTGTCTTCTCAAAATCATACTAACCGATATTTGACGAAATTTTATGATAATATTCACTTAAAAAGAAAAAATCGCGCTAAGTTTTGGATCCAACTGATACAGGCGAAGAGTCATGACTAAGTTCACTGAAATAAATATCATTGTATCTTTTAGTACGAACGAATATTTGGCAACTACATGCATTAAAAGATAAGTATGTAAATGAATAAATAAATAAATAAATAAATCGTCATACCTGCTTGTGAAGATGCCATGATGTTTTCAATTAAGGTTCAATTTTAAGAACCTCTGAAAAACAATAAACCTTTTTTTTTTGGGGGGGGGGGGAAACCATACCCTTTGTTGTACATACTAATGGAGCTTCGCCAGTTCTTGATAAATCTCGTTGTGTTTGCTATTATCTGTAACCCCATTTACAGTTAATAGTGAAAAAGGGGTTAAGGTGAATGTGATGATGACGATGGTGTTGCTAATGTTAATGATGATATTGGTATGGGTGATAATGATGGGACTGTATCTGTCTATTTGTCTGTCTACCCAGTAGTCCACAATATACACACAGGCTTATCAGTTCTTGTGTTCATTTAGTTGTATACGTGAACTGAATTGCGTAATGCCTGATGTAACTTTTGGAAAATTTTGCTCTTTCCATCTGATTATTTTCCTATCTTGTTATCTCTAATCTTTTTATTCAGCCAAGGGAGATTCTAAGAACAAGAGGGGTTAGATTGGGCCTTCATTAACCCCTTTAGTATCAGAGACCTTTACTAAGTTAAATAAAGATCGTTTGGAAGCAGAATAATGAAAGCAGTAAAATACGTCATTGGAATCAGTAGAATCGTGCCTTCTTTAAATTATATTCTTCTTACCACCAGATGATTTTTTTCAACATTGGGAAACCCTCTTCTTAGTTTTGAAGGGGTTAGAAACTGTCAGTCACCTTTCACTGCTTCAGTAAAATGACAGCTTAATTGATCTTACCAAAAGCCAGTTTCAGACAGACAAGGAAAAAATATACAGACGTTTTAGCAGACAGCCAGGAAAAAGACAGACATAAACATTCTAGTGGAATGATAGAGAAAATGACAGACACAGACACAGACAAGAAAGGCAGATAAACGGGCACATACCGACAGAGATAAACAGACAGACAAGTAGAATAGATAAAGATACATCGCCGTCTTGATTTACGGAGCACGGGAGGGTTGAAAATTGCGAGACTCACTATATCATCTCAACAGCCACAACTTCCCTCCCCAGTGGAAAGTGTCCGCTGCAGAGAAATTAGTGAGAGGCTGAGAGGGCACCCAGTGACCTTCCTTATGCGACGCAGCGGGATAATAGAGTAATAGTGAAAGTAGTATGTGTTGATGCGGATGTACTGGAAAGTGTTATGAGAAGTACCCATATATTGTTTGGCCCTATGGAGAGAATGGAGATTGAAACTGACTAGGAGAGTGTATGAGAGTGAGGTTGAGGAGGCGGCGAAGGGTGGGATGAAGGGGTCTGTAAACGAAGATGGTGTGAATTGGAGGGAGAGCCCTCTGATGGCTTAAGAGAGGGTTACATGGAGGCGATTCGTTTGCGGCCACCCTCACCAGGATTAAGGCGTCAGCTTATGGGGAGATAGATGGACAAATAGATAGAGATAGTACGTGAAAATTACAGAGTTTCACGGACAGACAGACATCATAGAATTCACGTTCCCAGCGACTTGGATGTTTTTTACTACGCCAGATCCTTCCCACGTTTTAAGGCAAATATTCGGAGATAGAAAAAATATAATAGAAATGTCATCTTAGTGAATGCATTAATGGACTGGTTCTAACGCTTTCAGTGCGATTAATCCTTAGTGGGGAGTGAAAAATCGTCTGGGGGCATAAGGAGTAACATACAAAAGCCGAGGGGGTTGACTGCCTCACCCCGATCATGCCTCTCTATTTTATTCTTGCCCCTACCAGACTATTTTCTTCAGCACTGGATGGGACAGCTGACAGTGGCGGGTTAATGGCTGTATCTGTTTCAATAAAGGACTTACCTGTATCAGATAAATTGGCTGGCAAGACGAGAATAAAAAAAATACGTAATTGGAGTGAAAAGCTTATTATTGGTAAAGAGAACACATAATCGTCGATAAAAAAGAAAGAAATAGGTTACAGTTCTCTCTCTCTCTCTCTCTCTCTCTCTCTCTCTCTCTCCAGAATCCTTCCATCTCCAGCCGTCCAGGAATATTGTTGGAAATATTATCTTGCAGGCTCACAATACCTGAAGGAAAATTAATGGGAAAGTCAGAAATGATTTAAAATGAGGAGTCAGAGTTCATGCATCCCTAAAACAATAATGAAGCTTATTTTAGTTAATAAAAAAAAATAATGATAACCGAAAATTTGTGGCGTATTTTTTTTTTCTGCGTGATTTGATGCGAAAAACACACAGAAACACACACACACACACACACACACACACACACACACACACACACACACACACACACACACACACACACACAAAATTCATAGGTTCTACATAAAAACTAGCATACAAATGAACGCACACAAAAACAGGGCACACGCATGAAGACGCGCACATAAACAAAGGCGCACACACACACACACACACACACACACACACACACACACACACACACACACACACACACACACACACACACACACACACACACACACACCACATAAGCAGAGATAAGATGCTCTCAAATGGGGAATATCAAGGAGGATTATGGTGTGGGAGGAGAGAGAGAGAGATGTAAACAATTCCCTGGGAGAGAGGGAAAGGCAACGATGGGAGGGGAGGAAAGAAAAACTGTATATGAGAGATAATGTCGAGAAGAAGATGGTAAACAGTGGAAAAATGGAATAAGAAAAAATGTAAAGAAAATGTGACGAGAAGAGGAAAGGGGGCGATGAAAAATGTAAGGGGAAGAGATACAACAAATGATAAAATAAGAATCGAAAATAATGAAAGAGGAAAATAGGAAGGAAGGGATCATTAGTAAAAGCAAAAGTATAATGATAATAATAATAATGATAATAATAATAATAATAATGATGATAATAATGAGTAAGGATATGAAGAATCCACATGAAATTCTGAGGAAACGACGATGATTAGTAAACGACAAAGAAAATACGAAGAAATTAAAGAATGGGATAACCAATGGATAGAAACACTAAATTCCTATATATTTTTAGTTTGTCTTGGTCGCTATAAAAACAAAATCGCCTCAGAGCAGAAAACATCATTCACCCTCAGCCTCTCTCTCAGATGACCTAATTTAACCTTTTAATGGCGACGGATTTCTCGCACACATAAAGTCGTCAAGATAAAAGACTCTATATTATTGGCCACAACATTTATTTCGACGGCTTTTTATTTATCTGTTCATTCATTCGTGTATTTCGCAGGTTTCGCGTGAAATAAGTGCGAAACCAGAAATAATACCGTACTAACTTCGTATTGTGTAGCTGTTGTTTAATTGTTTACCCTGCAGTTTACCCCGATCGCATCGCCATTCACTTATTTAGGATTAATGACAGCTAATCGATCCTCCTTAATCACAAAGAAAGCCAAAGAGTGAGGTGGAAAAAGCGTGGTATGTAGGTCAGAGCAAAAAATAATGCTAGTTAATATCAGTACTCAAAACACTGCTACAAAGATGACAGTATTTTGGCAGTAAACGAATAATAAAAATAAGGCCCGGAAAAGAAAAGAGAAATGCCGAGGGAGAGATGAGAGGCGAGATTAAGAGTCTGTCCCGGGCCACATCAACACAACGATCAGCTGATGACATAAACACACATCAGCTGTTCCAATGTCAACAAATAGCTCAGGCGGCAGCGGCGACGGCGGTGGCGGACGTACGATGGTGAAGTGGAGGGGAGAGAGAGAGAGAAGGGGGAGGGTAGGTAAGCAAAAATGGGAGGAGTGAAAAGGATGAGAGAGAAAACAGGATGTGAAGAGAGAGAGAGAGAGAGAGAGAGAGAGAGAGAGAGAGAGAGAGAGAGTCTTTAGCAAAAGTGGAAGGAGGGAAAGGGAAGAGGGAGAGAGGTAAAAATTGGAGGAAGAGGAGAGAGAATTATGCGAGGAGAGAATAACAAAGATATAAACGTTGGGGTGATGAGGTGAGGAGAGGTGATAATGAAATGGGGGAGGTGGAGGAATGGGAGGAGAGGAAGAGTGACGAAAGGAGGAGGCGGAGAAACGATAGAGAGAAGAAAAGAAGAGAAAGAAGAGCAATAGAAGAGAGAGAGAGAGAGAGAGAGAGAGAGAGAGAGAGAGAGAGAGAGAGAGAGTGAGTTAACAAATATATAAAGCAGACGAAGACGAAGAGAGGAGATGAAGGGATGGAAAAGAGTATAATGAAAAGAGGAAATAGTGGAAGGGAAGATAGGAAAGAAGAAAAGAGGAGATAGAGGAAGGGAAAAGAGGAGAGGCGAAAAGAGGAGATGGAGGAAGGGAACAGATGAGAGGCAAAAAGAGGAGATAGGGGGTAGGGTGGAAGAGGAAAGAGAAATGAAATGAAGAGATGGATAAAAGGACGAGAGAAGAAAAAAAAGAGAGACCAGAAGGGAAGGAAGGGAAAAGCTGGGGAAATGGAAAATAGAGGGAATCAAGGAAACTAGAAAAAGAAATGGTAGATAGGAGGAGGAGGAATGGAAGAGATGAGGTGAGAGAGACGAAAAGAGGAGGTGGAAGAATGAAGCAAGGAAAAGAGACAAGCATTGGCATAGAGAAATGGAAAATAGGAAAACTAAGAGGAAAAAAGAGAAACGGAATACAGAAGAGAGGAGGATAGAGGATAGGAAATTAAGAAGTGGAAGCAGAAGGGAGAGGCGAAAGAAACAGAAGGAAGAACTAGAGACAAGGAAAGAGAGGTGAAAGGAAAAGATGGATGAATGGCAGACAAAAAAAAGTGGCAGACAAGAAGTAAGAGGTGAAAAAAGTGGTAAAAACAGGAAATAAGACGGACGAAAGAAGAGATGGAGGCATGTGAAACAGGAGAAAAGGAGAAGACACCCAAAAGGAGGAGAAAGAGTAACAGCAATCAGAAGTTCAAGATGAAAGATGGAGATGAGAAATGAAGGGATGGCATATGAGGAAGATGGAAGGAGGAAAGACGAAAGCAGAAGATGAAGGAGCAGGAGACGGAAAGAGGAGATGGAGGAATGAAAGACGGGAGAAGTGAGGTGGGAGAAGCAAATGAGTAAAAGTGGGAATGGAGGTAAGAAAGGCAGAAAGCAGAAGGAGAAATGAAAAACGTCTAAGCAGATGAGGGATGGAAATGGAAAAAAAAACAATGAAAAAATGGATGCAGAAGAGTGATGGAAAAGGGACGAAGAAATGGAGAAATGACAGAATGAGAAGTAATAGACGAAAGAAACAGCGTTAGGAATGGAAACGAACGAAAGAGGAAGACGAGAGGAGAATGAGGTATGTGAACGAAAAACAGGAAAATAGGAAGATAAATAGAGTTGGAATGAAAGGGAGAAAAGGAGACGAAAGAAGGAAGAGGTGAATGAACTATAGGTGGATGAAAAGGGAGATGAAATATAGGAGGAATAGAAGACAGGAAAAGATGGATGCGAAAGGAGGAGGAGGAGGTGGAAGAGATGAAAAACAGGAGAAAAGATGGGAGGCAGAAGGAAGAGGTGGAGGACATGATGGTATGGGAAATAAAAATTCAGAATTTTTGTGAGTGAAAGAACAGAGAAGAGGAGGGTGAAAGAACAACGCTGAAAAATGGAAGTCAAGAAAAGGAAAAAAATAACATGGACGAACTGAAGAGAAGGGGAAAAAGAAAGACTGAAGAAAAGGGTAAGGAGAAAGAAAGAGAAAATGGAGGGATAGTAGTCAAATGAGGCAGATAAAAATAAAGATGGATAAAAGAGGAAAGGAGAAAAAACCGTAAAAAGAGTAAGAAGAAAAAAGGGAGGAAATTAGAATAATTATTATGATAACTCTTTCTGGAAGGGAATGTGAGGAAAGTGAATGGATGAAAGTGTGGAGGAAGAGAAGGATGTTAGAAGGTGCTGAAAGGGGGAGGAAAAAAAAACAATATGAGAGAAAAAAGATGAATTAAAAGAAAATATTTTGGTTCAGAAGAGTAAAAAGTAAAAAATGCCTCCTCCCACGCCCCACTTTCTCCTCTCCTTCCCCCAGCATTCCCCTTCTCCCTCCCCCTCTCACTCAGCATCCCCACTTACCTCTCTTTATTTTATCTTGTCCACTTCCCTCTCCATCCCTTCTCAGTCTTTCCTCCCCCATCCTCCATCCCATACCTTCTCGTTCTCTCTGTACCATATCCTTTTCTTTTCCTTTATCCTCCTTCCCATCGGTTTCCTTTTCGTCCTCTTCCCAGCCCCCACCATCCCTCCTCCTCCATCCCCTTCCACCTCACCCCAGTCCCTCCCGTTCCTCACCTGCTCCCCCTTCCCTTCCTCACCCCTACACCCCTTCACCCCGACCATCCCATACTTATCCTGATGCCATGACTGAGGTGAGTTCGGCATCGATTTCTCTTAAGATTTGCGTAAGATTCAACCCCGTGAGTGCAAATCTTCTTAACCCCTTCAGTACGATGTCTTTACTTTTGCTTTGGCCAGACGATTGAAAGTTCAGAAGCCCTCTAAATGGTGAAAAGTTTAATGAAGGCTCCATCTTACACCTCTAAATAAAAAAGTTCTCCCTGACTTTAACAAAACCGTCGAGACAGCAAAAAGAAAATGTAAAGATGTCTTCGTATGCAGTTTGTTAAGATTCTCGTTCGTTTCTGTTAAAATTTTCGTAGACGTAACCCTTCCAGTAGAATGGCCATGTTGAGAGTATGGAGAATGAGAGACTGACTAGAAGAGTGTATGTGAGTGAGGTGGAAGGGAAGAGGAGGGTGAAACTAAAGATGAGGTGGAGGAGGAGAGGAGGGGAAAACCAAAGATGAGATGGAGGGATGCATTGGGGAGAGATACGTGTGAGAGGTGTTGTGACTTGGAGGGGGGATATCCAAATGACAGTAGACAAGGCGGCGTGGAGGCGATTTGCCTGTGGCCGTCCCTTACGTGATTAAGGCGTCTGACATTAGATAGACAGACAGATAGATGACTGATTCAGGAAAGACTTAATAAAACAAGGGGGGATCAGTGTAGACTTAATTTATTCACTATCCTTATAAGGCATCGAATTACCTGCCCCTAGCTTGGACTAAATAAAGACGTCCTCGGGCAGAAGGGGTTACATATAAAAATAATACTCTGCGGTATTTAGACGCCGTGTTTCTCTTGCTAGTGCCAGGACGCTTTTTCTTATTCATTTATTTATTTCGATTTATTTATATAATCATTCTGCCATATTGACGATGTTACACAACCTTTGGGACGCCTCGTGGTGAAGGGGTTAAGGG
>NC_136979.1:34624965-34679965 GCF_032717465.1 Coenobita brevimanus
CACAGGTGCCACATTTACTCGAGTTTTCGTTTTACTATTCTCGAAGCCTAGCGTGGCCACACACAAAACCCGGCCAACGCGGAAGTGAGGGGGATAGTACAGTTGTCATCATTAAATCTTTTACATCTGTGGGATTGCAACCTAATGAAGGGAGATTCCAATCCATCTCATTATTACTGGTTTGTTTAGTAAGACCTCATTACCTTTAGACCTGATTACCTTCCGACACGGTTTCGATGGTGCTAACGAACTGTTAACGGTGACTAGACTTTTCCCTCTCTTGTTTTTACTTTCTTCTCTTTCCATTCTTCTTTTCTCGTTCTCTTCTTCCCTTCTCTTTTTGCGTATGTTTTCTCCTTTTTCCTCCCCTCTCGCGTACTATTTATTATTCCTCGCCTGTTTCCATTTTCCCCTCCTTCAGTCTCTTCTTCATGCCTTTTTTATCCGTTTCCCTTTTACTCTCTTTTCTCTTCCTTTCTTTCAGCGCCATTCCACAACGCGTTTGTGTTATTTGGCCTTCCTTTTTTTTTTTTTTTTTTCCTGTTTCTGGCCTTTTCTCTCTTTCCATCTCCTCTCTCTTATTTTCCTTCATCCTTTCCCGATTTACACCTCCCCTTCCTTCCCCATTCTCCCTCTTCCTCATTCCTACACCCCTCTCGTTTCCCTTCCCTCTTCTCCATTTTTTTTGTCCCTCTGATATTTTTAAAACCTTTTCCTCGCTCTTGTCCAGTTTTTCTCCTTCCACCTTTTTTTTTTATTTCCTCTCCTTCCTCCTCTTTTTCTCCCCCTCCTTTCCGCAGCCATTTTCTCCCTTCTTTCTACGTTTAATTTTTCACACTTCTTTCTCCCTTCTTTTCGTCACTCCCTCGTTCTTCTGTCTTCCTTCTTCTTGTAAGTCTCTACATCCTCCCCCTTGCCACACTTATTTTCCTTTCTCCTTCACACACTTCTTCCGTTCCATCCTTATTCCCATTATCTTCCATTTTTCATCGTAACACTTTATTTTTTTTTCTTTATCCACGTTCTTGCACTTATCCGACTTTTTCCGCCTTGCTCTCTCTTTCCTAATGTTTTTCCTCCAGTCGTCACTTTTTTTTTTATTTTTTTACTCTTCTCACTGTTTTTACTTCTTTCCGTTTTTTTTTTACGTCCCTCTTGCCGCTTTTCATTTTTCTCTTTCCTCCTCCTCCTCTTCCTCCTCATTTCGTTTTATCTTCTGTTTTCCATATTTTACCTCTGCTTTTGCTGCTTGTCCCCTTTTCTTTCTCCTCCTCCACCACCAGCACCATCACCTCCTACTCCTCCTTCTCCTCCTCCTCCTACTCCTCCTCCTACTCCTCCTCCTACTCCTTCTCCTCTACAGTTTTCTCTCTCCACTTTCTTTCGCATCGCCCTTCTGTCCTTGCTTACTCCTTTTTTCTCCCTTCTTCTGTCTTTTTCTTTTTCTTGCTTCTTCCTCCTTTTCACGTATCTTTTCTTCCCCCTTTGCTCTCGTTTTTTTATCTTTTCTTCCTATGTTTCGTCCATTTCTCTTCATTCTCCTCTCTTCGTTCATCTCCCTTTCTTCCTTCTTCCACCCGTCCACTCATCTTCTTCCTTGCACTTTCTACCTTCTCCCTTTTCCTCCTCCTCCGTTCTGTCTCGTCCTGTCCCTCCTCCTTCTTCCTTAACTTTCTCCTTCGTTCTGTTATTTCATTTTCTTCCCTACTCCTTCCCTCTCACTTCTTTTTTCTTTGTTTTTTCCGCAGTTGTGCTTTTCTCTCTTCACCATTTTCTTCATTCATTCACTCACTCATTCTCTCCTATAGTAATATTTTTCTTCCTTCCTTCCGTCCTTCCTTCCGACCCTCTCATCCCTTCCTTCCTTCCTTCCGGCCTTGCTTCCTTCATTCCTTCCTCCCTTCTTTTCTTCTATCCTTTCCTTTCTGCGTTCTTCTCTCCCTTCCGTCTTTGTCTTCTTTTTATCCATTTTCCCTTAAATCTTTACTCTTTTTTCTTGTGCATTTTTTTTCTTCCTTCTTAGTTCCGTATCCTCTCTCTCTCTCTCTCTCTCTCTCTCTCTCTCTCTCTCTCTCTCCACCACTCCGTCCTCCACTCCTCCACCTTCTTGCTTTTCCCTCTGTTCCTTAAACTCTTCCTCCATCCTCTCCCTCCCTCCTTCCCCATACCTCTTCTTTTACCCGCCGAATCCCCTCTTTTACTTTCCTCTCTCGTTTTTCCCCTCTATATTCACGGCCCATGGATATTTTTTTTTTTCGTATCTCCTCCCTCCTCCCCTTTTCACTTTACCTATATATATATATATTTTCTTTGTTATCCTCTCGTCCCTTTCTCTTTCCTCCTTCCTCCTCTTCCCCCCCTTTTTCCTCTCCCTGTCTTACCTTCACACACCCTCTTCTTTTCCATGACTTCCTTTCCTCCTCCTCCTCCTCTTCTTCCTCCTCCTCCACTCCACCTCCTTCTTCTTCATCTTCTTCTTCTTCTTTCTTCCTCCCCCTCCCCCTCCCTCTCCTTCCTCTCTTCTCCCCCCCCCCTTTCCTCCCTCACAGCAACTTCGTGTGGTGAAAATGTTTGCTTACTTTTCTTGCCCTTCTTTTCCTACTTTCCTGCCTGGTTGTGGCTGAGAGAGAGAGAGAGAGAGAGAGAGAGATGAAGAATATTGTGGTGTGAGTTGGATGAAGAATGTGTGTGTGTGTGTGTGTGTGTGTGTGTGTGTGTGTGTGTCTAATTTAACCCTTTCAAGGTCGGGACAACTCTGCTTGTGTATTTAAGCTAACATAGACGAATTAATCCATTTCTGAATAAGCCGTAGTAGTCTAAGTCTATCTATCTATCTATCATTGCCAGACGCCTCAATCCCGTTTGGGGTGGCCACAAACAAATCGCCTCCAAGTCGCCCTGTCCCCCGCCATTTCACTCCCCTGCTCCCAGCTCACACCCCCCTCTCTCATATACCTCTCCACCCCATCCCTCCATCTCATCCTCGGCCTCCCCCTCCCTCTTTCCCCCTCCACCTCACTCACATACACTCTCTTCGTAAGTCTTTCACCCTCCATCCTCTCCACATGGCCAAACCACCTCAGTGTGTTCCTCATAACGCTTCCTATCACATCCACATCAACACCACAACGCTCCTTTATATTCTCATTCGTCAGCCTGTCTCTCCATGTGACTCCACAGGCTCCTCTTAAATAACTCATTTCCACTGCTCTCACTCTTGTGTCCTTCCAACAACGTCCAAGCTTCACTTCCGTACGTTAGAGTTGGTATCACAATACTGTCATGTAGTAACTTTTTCACTTCCATGCTCACTTCCCTGTTTCTTATCACTGCTTTCAAGGAACCAGCAACCTTTCTTCCCTGCTGTACCCTTTCAAGCACTTCACCCTCCAAACCTCCATCCTTACTCATCACACTGCCCAAGTACTTAAACGTACTCACATTTTCCAATTCCTCACCATCCAACCTCGCCGTACATTCACTGACTTCACCTCTCTCAAAGACCATCACTTTACTCTTCCCTACATTCACCTTTAGATTCCGTTTCTTACACACTCTCTCAAACTCATCCACCAAGCCTTGCAGCTCCCCTTCGTCTTCACTCAACAACACAGTATCATCTGCAAACAACAGTACAGGGAGTTTCCAAACACTATCCTCTCTCACCATGGCCACTCCAACATCCACTATCCTACCTTGAACCTCTTTTATTACCCCATCCATGTACAGATTGAACAACCATGGAGACATGACACATCCCTGTTTCAACCCAACCTTCAAAGAGAAAAATTCACTTAGTTCTCCATCCACACGCACTGCAGCCTTCGCACCATCGTACATACTCTTCACAGCATTCAACAACTTTCCATCTACTCCATATATTCTTAACACTTTCCACAATCCTTGTCTATCCTAGTCTAAGTGTATTGCTTTATATTCGTATCCCCTGTATATCTGTAGGCGAATAGAAAATGTGTATGTATGTATAGATAGATAGTTAAATAGATAGATAGACTGCTAGATAGATATATATAGACACAGATTTGATGTAGATAAATAATTACCATCCATTGCAACACCCCTCCCAGCAAACACACCTTTCAGGGGATACTAATGAAGAGGAGGTCATCAGCCTGCAATAAACCACATCAGTCGTGCTTTATTGCAGCCGTGACGAGGTAAGGACCATCGCAGTGCCCTTTTACTCTCCCTTGCTGAGGTAGCAATGGGGCAACGAGGCAGATTACATTGCTGGATTACATTTGGTGGGGTAATTAGGTGGTAATGAATAAGGAACTGAGGTTGTTATTTTGGGTACCGTGTGGGTGTTGGTGATGATGGTGGTGGTGATGATGATTACGAGACGGATGGTGATGTTGGTGAAGACGAGGATGCTAGTGATGATATTGATGATGGTAATGCTGATTGTGATGATACTATTGATGATGGTGGTGTTATGATGCTGTTGATGATGACGATGAGATAAAAATGATACTTGTTTGCAGATATCTGAGCTTATTTGCTGTAATGGTGGATACAAAGCTGTAGAATTTGTGTGGTCCTAGCCATGTACTGAAACACACACACACACACACACACACACACACACACACACACACACACACACACACACACACACACTCTCTCTCTCTCTCTCTCTCTCTCTCTCTCACTTCCTTCCTTTCCCCAACTTCCTTCCTTCCTCCCCCCCCCCCTTACTTCCTCTCTCAGTGTCCAATGCTCCTCATTCCTCTTCTTTCTCCCTACCCTTCACTCTCCTTCCCTCTTTCCTTTCCTCACCGATTCTTCTCTCTTGTTCTCTCCTTACCTTTCCTTCCCTGTCATTCTTCCTTCCTTCTTCCTTCATTCCCTTTTTCTCTCAGTCCCTCTGCTTGCTTCTCCTCACTGCTGTTTCTCATCTCCTTATCTTTTCTTCCCCTTTTTTTTTCTCTCTCCTTCACCCTCTTTTTCTCTGTCCCTTTCCTTCACCCCTCTTTCTCTCCGTTTTTTTTTAACCCCTCTCATCTTTTCCTCTCACATTCTCTCTCTCTCTCTTTCCTGCTCATCCTCACTTCCTTTCACTCCTTCATTTTGTCTCTCCACTCCTCGTCCTTCTCTCTTCTTCCTCTCCCTGTTCATTCTCATTCTTACTCTCTCCCTTCCACCTGTCTTACTGTTTTTTTGCACCTCTTATTTTGTCCTTTACTTTCTCCCTTTCATCTCTCCCTCCCTTCCTCTTCTTCCCATTCTCTCCCCCTTTCTTTTCTCCCCTCCCTCCCCATTCTCTCCCTTTCCTCTCATCACATCCTTCCTTCCTTTCATTCCATCCACCTCTCCAACTTCCTCCTTCCCCCTATATGTCTCCATATCTCATCCTAGCTTCTCTCTTTCCCTCTCCCTCCCCCGCTTTCTCCTAATCTCTCTCCAGTTCCCTATCTTTCCAACCCCTCCATTTTTTTACCCCTCAGCTATCTTCGTCCTTTCCCTTTCCCTCCTTCCTCACCTCTACCTCGTCTCCCTCTCTCCCTTCCTTCCCCTGCACACTCCTTCCTCCTTTCCTCCCATTTTTTCCTTCCACCCACGTGCCTTTCCTCGCTCCTTCGCTCGCATTTTTTCAGTTTCTTTTCCACTGTCTATCTTTTTTTTCTTCCCACTTGATACTTCCTCTTCCTCTCCTTTGTACTGCGTCTTCTCTTTCTTCATCTACTTCCTGTTCCTTCCTCTCTCTCTCTCTCTCTCTCTCTCTCTCTCTCTCTCTCTCTCTCTCTCTCTCTCTCGTACCTGTTCCTTTTTCTCCCCCCTCCCCCTCTCTCTCCTCTCTGTCTCTCAGTATCTCTCTCTCCTTTTTACTTCCTTTCCTCCACTTTTGCTCGTCTTTCTTCCTCCCTGTCTCCCTGTCACGCTTTCCTTCTCAACTTCTCCTTTTTCTTTTCCTACCTCCCTCCCTGCCGCTCTCCCTCCTTCTCTCTCTCTCTCTCTCTCTCTCCCCTTTCCTCCCCTCCTCTCTCCTTTCCTCCCTCCCTCTACCTCCCTCTGTAATTGCCTGACATGTATATCGCCTCATTACTTCTCATTAACCCCTGTGTGTCTTTATGTGTGTGTGTGTGTGTGTGTGTGTGTGTGTGTGTGTGTGTCTGTGTCTGTGTCTGTGTGCGTGTACGTATGTGTGCACGTGTGTGTGTGTGTGTGTGTGTGTGTGTGTGTGTGTACGTGTGTCTGTGTGCGTGTACGTATGTGTGCACGTGTGTGTGTGTGTGTGTGTGTGTGTGTGTGTGTGTACGTGTGTCTGTGTGCGTGTACGTATGTGTGCACGTGTGTGTGTGTGTGTGTGTGTGTGTGTGTGTGTGTGTGTGTGTGTGTGTGTGTGTGAACCCGTGTAATGTTCGTGTTTGAGAACTGCGTGTGCGTGCGTTTGTATGGATGTGCGTGTACTTATCTGAGTATGTATATTTGTGTTTACTGACTGTGCATATGTGTGTGTACGGTTGTGTAAGGGTGTGTGTGCTTATGTCTATGTACGTGTTGTTACATAGCCTATGATTTCATCATCCTTTGTGTAATTTTAACGCACAGTATGCTGCATGTTTGATCACGAGCGTGTTCTGCCTCAGTTCCCCCCTTCTACCGTTATAGTAGAGTAAGTCGTTCTTTCTGTTGTTCAGAGCGGGATTGTCAACTCTTTGTCCCCATGGCTTCATTTGCGCGTCCTTCTTACAAGTTGTATCAAGCTCTGCTGGCCCCTATATAATGAGCTCAGTCTCTGCATCATTGCCACTTAGATCTACTCCTCATTTTGTTCACATCTCTGTCCTCCCCTGTACCGTTATTATTATTGTGAGTGCTCCGGAAGTCTCCAACCATCTAGCAGCTGTGTAATTTGAGTATAACTGTTATTGCATTTTTTCCTTGCACTGTATAGCATAAGGTGTTGATTTGTAGGCCTAGTGAGTTTTTTTTGTAATTTATGTAGGATTCATTTTGTCAACCAGTTTTAATATTATTTTTGTATCTGTAATAATTTATCTTGCATTAACTGAGCATTTCCCAGTGTATTTTCATTTAACAGGGCTGACTTAGGTAAATTTACTCTTGCTAATTTCATGTTAATCGAGGCTATTGCAGTTAACCATATATTTAACCTGTTTTTTGCCATTACATTATCCTTATGAGTCCTGAATGTTTTGTTGTTAGTTTGAGCATTAAACTTTAACTTGTAATTTTACCTAACTCTTTTGTTTTGAACCTGGAACTTTACGGGACAGTAGTGATTTTTAGTATTCTCACTTAAAGTGTACATTATCTTTCTCTGTTCCGTAACAGTGTGTTCTTGTGTGTGCAATTGTGTATCTGTCTTTATGTGCTTGTGTACGTGTGTATGTATGTATGTATGTTCTAAAGTGTACGTGTCAGTGTGTATGTGTGTGTACAGTATATATTTTTGAACGTATGAGAGAGAGAGAGAGAGAGAGAGAGAGAGAGAGAGAGAGAGAGAGAGAGAGAGAGAGAAACCATACCCTCGTTATTGTAAACATTATCAACTATTACTTACACCCTTAAACCTTAAATGTAAGTGTATGTATATGTATGTATATGTATATGTATGTGTTTATGTATATCACACCCCATTTTTAATTCACCCATTACATATATGAATGGGATATACTGGCAGCCTAATTTTTTCCCAGAAATAAATCCCCTTCAGTCTGGTGGCATGTCTTATTTATTTATTTATTTATTTTAAGAGATAGACAGAGGAAGGAAAAACAAATTAAATAAAAAATAATAATCCATGCACCAAATTACAGGTGTCCTCATTATTGTTTCTTTCTAGCATCAGACGGTTTTTTCTCAGTTTTGGGGATTTTTTTTTCGAGTTGGGGGGTTGTATATAGAGTCTTCATTAATTCGTACAGCATGAGAGGTTTATCTAGGCTGAATAAAATCGTCTGGATGTAGCATGAGTAATAGAAGACGTGCCCGGGTTCAGTGGGTCGCCTCTTCGGTTTTGAATTGTTTACTTTGCATTTTGTCACCTAACGTCACGCGATTTTGCTATCCTTAAGAGACGCCGGAGAGGGACGCCTTCATGTGGTGGCACCTATGTAACCAGGCGGCTCAACTGACAGAGGTAAACGTCCCTCAAGTACTTCCCTGTCCCTCGTAAGAAGGACTGAAGTAGAAGAGATGGGTTACTCAAGCTTGCAGTCGACTGGGGTTACGTGTCAAATGAACTTATGTCTACTACTACTACTACTGCTACTACTACTACTACTACTACTGCTGCTGCTGCTGCTGCTACTACTACTACTACTACTACTACTACTACTACTACTACTACTACTATACGAGAAACCAGCGGCACCGTACGTGTTAACCATTGTCGCAAATCACATTTTGGCGGAAGGGAAAAACATCGCTTTTCTCCTTACGACGGGCAACCTTTAGTTCAGTTCTCAGTCTTACCGCAGCTGATGAGTTAAAATTTCCTACATGTATGGTCCAATGAGTATTTCAGGTATTAGTGACGCTAGATAAAACGTTCATTTATCTCATCACTACACTGTCTTCCCCAGAGCTGAGTAAAATCGTCTGGAAAGAGTAATAATAATAATAATAATAATAATAATAATACTGTCATCGGATTCTTGAGGTTAAACAACTTGTAAGCACCGATAACCTTTTTTGGCCACATGAAGGACGGCACAGTGCATAAAGGTCCCTCAGTTAGTTTTCGCTGTGTCTCCGAAGTGGTGAGTTGTGGTAAGTTATTTTGTATTAAAATTTTGAAGACAACAAGGAATATAATGGCTTTAGTACTTCTTGCTGAGTGATAATGGAGGGTTCCTGAGGTTTTGATATGTGGAAAGACAGGATAGAATGTATTTGGAGAGGGAGACAGCATTCCAAAAAATATATATATACGTTTATTTTTCAGGGACAACAAAAGATTAAGTATGCAGCTCGAGGCCAGAGTTTTAGATGTCAGAGCAGTAGCAGTCTGACAAACGGTTCGTGTCTATAAGCTGGTCTTTGTTGCCACAGTCATATGTCATGCGAAAATGTTATGCAGTTCTCTTGTTTTTATTTGGTTTTATACAGAGGTTTCATGTATAGGGCATCTCAATTCTTGCGTTGCGGGGACTGTGTGTAGACGTGTATTTATGTTTGTATGTTTGTACTCCATTCGCCGTCCTTCAAGCACGTATCAGCTTCATACAGTAACACACACAGACTCCATATGTAGCAGTGTGTGTGTATCTGTGTGTGTTTTCGTGTAGTTGTGTCAAGATGTATATCCCCCAAATGCTGAAAATAACCCCGGCCTTGCAACAGCACAAGTGGTAATGTGTGTATGTATATGTGAAGGATATGTGTAAAATGTGTGTGTGTGTGTGTGTGTGTGTGTGTGTGTGTGTGTGTGTGTGTGTGTGTGCCAGTATACTCTTGATGTAAGCCAAAGAACATCCATACACAACCAAACAGACACTTCACACAATCCATACGTTCCCCCCTCCCCCATCCACCATTACCATTACCATACTCCATCGCAAACAATTACCACTTCCCCCACCCCAGCGCCTTAATTAGGGTGGCATTAGGGCTCATTATAGGTGGCAAATGAGGGTGTAGGTGGCTGTGATGGCGTGCGCTCAGAGGGGAGACAGGGGCATAAAACTTGCATATGTATTGGCTGGGGTTTAGGTTGTGAAGAGCAGTGGATTGTGTGTGTGTGTGTGTGTGTGTGTGTGTGTGTGTGTGTGTGTGTGTGTGTGTGGCTAATAAATCCTACATGTGTATTGGTCGGATTTATGTTGTGTAGACCAGCTTAGTGGATTTTTTTTTTTTTTTTTGGGGGGGTGCGTTTTATTTACTTATCATTTTTTGTGTTTTGGTTGACGTTGTTGTTGTTCTGCTTCCCATTGTTATTATTCCTATTTGTTTTTTTAATTTTCATTTAATTGTTTTTAGAGATATTATTATTTTTTATTTTAATCATCATTATTGTCAGTATTACTTGCATTTAAATTATTTGTTTCACAGAACGTCAGGTTACATGATGGTCGTGTTGTTATTATTATTATTGTTATTATTATTATTATTATTATTATTATTATTATTATTATTATTATTATTATTGCAGTGGTACAGCTCTGGTCGGAGGAATACCCCTACACTGACGAGAGAGAGAGAGAGAGAGAAAGAAAGAGAGAGAGAGAGAGAGAGAGAGAGAGAGAGAGAGAGAGAGAGAGAGAGAGAGAGAGAGAGAGAGATTTAGTGCAATAGGAAGTGACAGCGAAATCATAAAGAGGTGAGAGGAAGGGAAGTAACAAAGAGGATGAGAGAGAGAGAGAGAGAGAGAGAGAGAGAGAGAGAGAGAATGGGAGGAGAGATAACAAGGAATAATTGAGTCAAAAGATATGAGAAGCAGTATTATGAAGAGAATAAGGGAGGAAACAGACATTAGATAGAGATGAATAGAGGAGGGTGGAACTTAAATGGAAAGTGGCTGATAGATGGGGATAAAGTAGATAGATAGGTAGGTAGATAGACAGGTAGATGAGCGGAAACCCGGGACAAATCATAGGTAAATAGATAGATAGATAGATAGAGTACATACATACATATATATAACAAGGTGGATGAAAATTTTGAGTCTGGTAATATTTCAAGTCGTTTATACTTAAGTTCTTGTAGCCTAGAGAGAGAGAGAGAGAGAGAGAGAATTATTCCCTCAGCTGCATGAAATCGTCTAGAATTAACCAGAGAAGCATTTTCAAAAAGAAGGAATACCTGACAAGGGAAAAAATAAAAAACAAACTTTGACAGGAAAAGAAATGAAAAAGTGAGAGAGATAAAGATTAAAAAGTAGGTAAAAGTGTGAAAAAAAAAGTTTCCTGTAAAAGTGAGACAGAGGAAAAATTGGAAATCGGAGAACCCTTTCCACTATCCTCATTTTCTCTCTCTCTCTCTCTCTCTCTCTCTCCAATTTCCTCATTCATTCCCTTTCGTATTTTTTTTCCATTCATTTTATTATCCTTCTTTCCTTCCATTCATATCATTCATTTTTACATCTTTATTTTCTTTAAGCATTCTTCTCCTCATCTTTTTCTTTTCATATCTTTTTCTGATTTGAGATTTTTCTAATTTGTATTCTTATTTTCTTTTTTCTTCATTTCCTGTATTTTCAGTTTTGTTAATTATTTTTCCTCAGCACCATCAGCTTCTCTTTCTTTTCTTCATTTTCTTTAATTCGGACATTTCTGGATTTACCTTTTTCTGTTCGTTGTTTTATTTATTTATTTATTTATTTTTTTTTTATTCTCCGCATTTGTTTTTCACTTCCTCTGTTCCCCCATCCTGTTTTATTTTTTTTCTTCCATTTCTTTGATTCATTTTTATGTCCTTTTCTCCTTCAGTTTTTCAAATCTGGGGGGCTGTTCATCGTTATTTCCACTCTTCCTGCTTTAAGTTCCGATTTTTCTCATCTTTTCCATATTTTTTTCATTTACGTTTCCCGTCTTCGTTATTTCTTCATCCTTCTTATCTTTCATCCGTTGTCTTCTTGTACATACTCACTTAATTTTATTTCCCCTTTATTGATACTTCTGGCCCTTTGTTGCTACTCTGTTAATTATTTTTTTCTGTTTCTTCCCCTTGTCATCTTGCGCGTCTGTCCGCAATTTCTAAATATATTTTCCCTCATCATTTTCATCTTCTCATCCCTGTTTTTTGTTTTCTTTCATTTTCCCACCTCCATCACTTCTAGGTCTTCTTAATTCCTCTTTCTGCTCCCTTTTTAATGTCCTATCTCGCCCTATTTTTTTCCTCTCATGTTCACTATCTTAGTTTCTCTTAAGCATTGACGGTAAAATTGCACATCTTTACATTCCAACACTTCTTAACTTAATAATGTATATAATGAAAAATACTTAGGAATTATAACATACAATGATCTGAAACCGAGATATCTATGTACAGAATCTGGTAATGAAACCCAGACATAATTAACTCCCATAGCATTCTGTTACAAAGCAGAATATTTCATCCACGCCTTCATTATAATCCTCTACTAAGTCCATCGTTATAGTCTTTTGTCCTGTTCTAGTCACACTTTACAAACTAAAAAAGACATGGAGAGGTTCGAAGGAGTACAGTGAAGGATGACAAAAATTACGCGATACCTCTAATGAGAAAAAAATCATATGAGGAACGACAAAAAGAACTGAGTGTATTTACCTTATCGAAATGCATCCTACGGGAGAATATGCAGAATTCTCTAAAGACATAAAATGGTAGTTGATAAATGCCTCACAGTAGACCGGTCAAATTATAGTCGAGGTAATAGCTACATACATTTTGGTAAAGGTTTCCACTAGCATGACGCAGAGACTGTTTTCTCGAGTAGAGTGGTAAACATGTGTAATAGATTTCCTCGTAATGTAAGATACTTTGACACATTACTAGTATTTTAAAAGTTGTGTGAATTAATATTGAACTTCTGATCCCCATCATAATACTTTCCCTGCATAATACATTTCTGGTGAATATTGTTGTTTCCACTAGAGATCATGGGGAAGACAGTTGCTGAGTAAAATTGTCATGATCTGGACCCTACTATGAATGATGTGAACCTTATGTTACTCATCACAGATTAAGATAGTGAAGAATGTTTACCGTATATACTTTGTTATGAAATTTCCATGGCAGTTTTATCTGTTTTATATGGTAGTCATCCTTTCTTTTCGTTTCTTTTGGTTTTCGTGTTCAGATACCTCCTCTGCAGCTACTTTTCCTCTTGTGTTTTTCATCTGATTTGTTTTTCTGACGTTCTCAATCCTTTGGCGTCCTCTTTTTTTCTCGCTTCATCTTACCAAGTTTTCTCCTAATTTTTCAGTCTACAGTCCACCACAACTTTAGTTCTTCATTCTTCTCTCCTTCTTCCTACATGTTCTTTTTGTCGTCCTCGTTCTTCTATCTTCCTTACTCTATCTCTCCTCCTCCTCCCCGCTCTCCTCCTCCCCGTCTCCTCACAACTGTTATTCATTTCCTATGTTCTCTCTTCTGTTCACCTTCTGTCCTTTAAAATCTTCATCTGTATCTCATTGTATCCACATTTCTTTCTGATTTTTTCCATTTAATTACCGTATTGTAACCAAATTTTCGCGTCCTCCAGTCTGTTCTTCTGTCTTCCTCATTGTTAATTATATCTCAACTTTTTCTTTTTCCATTTTCTGACCAAAAAATA
Source organism: Coenobita brevimanus (assembly GCF_032717465.1). Taxonomy (NCBI): domain Eukaryota; kingdom Metazoa; phylum Arthropoda; class Malacostraca; order Decapoda; family Coenobitidae; genus Coenobita; species Coenobita brevimanus. The sequence goes on from NC_136979.1 coordinate 34,638,212, forward strand.
ATCTTCTATTTCCTTTTTACCTGTTCTCTTGTGTTCGTTTTTCAATTTGTCTTCCTCTCTTTTTTCCTCTTTTTTTTTTTCTTTCTTCTGCCTGTCCTTCTGTCTTTCTCATTTTCTGTTTTCCTCACGCCTCCTCTTCTTCTCCTATCATTTCATCCCCTCCCTCTCCCCTCTAGGCCTGGTGTGTGGACATGACACTTCACTTCCCCTTAAAACTCCCGATATCGGTGTGTCTCTGTCACCCTCCGGTCACCTGCCCTACCTCCTCTCTCTCTCTCTCTCTCTCTCTCTCTCTCTCTCTCTCTCTCTCACACACACACACACACACACACACACACACACACACACACACACACACACACACACACACACGTATTATAAATACTCTGACGTGACTGAACGCAGGTGAAGAGCGTATGACTGTCCTGTACAGTATGGTGTGTGTGTGTGTTTGCAGGTCTCTTGTGTGTGTAAGCGTGCGTGGAAGTGCACATGCGCATTAGTATGTGTGTCTTTCGTGTGTATATGTGTCTTTTGCGAGTGTGTGTGTGCGTGAGCGTGTGTTCCGGCCGTGGTCACGTCATGGGTGGTGGTGAACGTGTCTCGACGTGTCCTGATGAACCCATGTTTATATTAGTGAACGGGGCTGGGGGCCTCTGTGTGCGTGTGCCAGTGTGTAGGTGTGTGTGTATGTAAATAAATGTAAGACCATGTGTGTGTGTGTGTGTGTGTGAGAGAGAGAGAGAGAGACCACAAAGACATCAACCCCACAATACAACAAAACCTTATCAATACAGCCGTCTTTATTTACAACACAGGCAGAGAGAGAGAGAGGGGGGGGAGGGGGGCAGCATAAGCACGTGTCACCCCTCTCACCACCAACAAAGACCTCATCAATGCACCCGCCTATGTGCACCACTTCACTAGCATGTCCACAATAACCTGGCAGTAATTTACCTGTGTGTGTGTGTGTGTGTGTGTGTGTGTGTGTGTGTAAAGGAAAACTTGCTCTTATGTACACAGGAGCGCACACACATACATAAGTACGTACACGCATGCATACATGTACAGTGTGATAGATGGACATACTTGAGCAAGAAAATTGTGGAGGATGGTGTAGTGAGGAGAGGAGAATGGGTCTCTCTCTCTCTCTCTCTCTCTCTCTCTCTCTCTCTCACACACACACACACACACACACACACACACACACACACACACACACACACACACACACACACACACACACACACACACACACACACACACACACACACACACACACACACACACACACACACACACACACACACACACACACACCACTCTCCCTCCTTCTACCATGAATAATAACTATGCCCTGGGGAACGCAAGCAGGAAAAAAGATTAAGGAATAAAATAGACGCCCTTTTTACTCTGCAGACCTTGACCTTCTCCCCTGACACTTGGCAAATATATCACTGTTTCTTTTTACGTATACTATTTTGGACATAGATTAGATAGTGCGTTCCCTGAATCCTATCAATATCAGGAGTCTCTCTTACACTGAATAGTATCTGATGGCAGTAGCAGTAACCGAATATAAATAAAGACGGTAATATTCTGAACGCGTTAATTGGGAATAGTCACATATCAAGAACAATTTACATATGGAATTATTGTTTTGAGAGAGTTATTAAAGATTGTCTATCAGATACAGCAACAGAGTAAAAGCAGGCGTCATGGTTGCCTACTTAAACGTTTAATAAGAATTCTTTTTAACCCCGTCTCTGCGAATCGTCTTCCATCATCATCATTATCATCATCATCATCATTCCTTTATTTTTCAGTAATACTTTAGTTACAGGAGTCCAGAAATAGGGAACATTAAGGTCCAAATGTAAATCTATGAGTATAGGACGTAAGCTGAAGATAAAAAGATGATCAGACGGTAACAGTGATGAAGTAAAGAAGACATCATCGCGCTGGAGTTGTTAGGATTGTCCAAAAATTTTATCTGTTTGAAGTAAAGTATCATAAGTGACTAAAAATTGTTATTGATATCACAGATCATTTTTTAATTGTTTATATTACTGGTGAGCAAAGGTGCTGTACAATTTTCCTGTTACTTCTTTTCACTTTGGTTGTCAAGATAATTTTTCTTACACATTTTTCCCCATTAAACAAAAGTGCTATACAAATTTTCCATTTCTCCCCTTTTTTTTTCTCTTAGCAAAATAAAATTGTCTGACGGTACAAGAAAAAAAGGCAAAAGACAGAGGTACACGTGGTAATATTTGTTTTATTTTATTTTCATTTTTTCGCTTCACTTTGAGGGGTCTGTCAAAACGTGCATAAAATTCTCAGGTCGTAGCAGGATGGAATATAAAAGACATTGCACTAAATTAAATATATGAGAGACAGGAGTGAATAAGACTGACAGACAAACGGACAGAAGGACGGACGTAAAGTGACAGGTAGATGACAGACTGCGGGCAAACGGTAAAAATGATAGACAGACAGACAAGCAGGGAGGGAGGGAGACAGGCATGCAGACAGGAGATATAACACGACATACAGACAGACAGCCACGGGGAGGAGTATACACAGCCAGGCAAGCATAGCAGCGACCCTCTCTCTCTCTCTCTCTCTTTCTCTCTCCTTGCGCATGTATATTCAGTTTGGGTCGAGGCAGAGCAAGGCTAAGTTAATTTCTGTCACAATTCGTCGCTACGCTGCTCTTTTTCGCTCTCTACTCGCTCTCCTCTCTCTCTCTCTCTCTCTCTCTCTATCTATCTATCTATCTATCTTTGTTTTAATTCGCCCCTAATGACTACGAGTATTCTTCTCTCTCATCTTTTGCTGTTTTTTTTTTTTTTTTTTCGCTTTCCTTTGCTTACTTTCTCGCTCTTTGCCTTTCTTTGAACCTTAACCATCTTTTTTTTCTTTCTTTTTCTTTCATGTGTAATATTTTCCCTTTCCCTTATTTTAGTATATTTCGTACACTTTTCCCGCTTTTCTTCGTTATTCACTTTTCCTTTGCCCTTCTTACTCTTTGCTGTCTCTTTCCTTTTCATCTTTCCATTTTCATTACTCGCTTTATGCATTATTCACTTTCCGTTTTCTTTAAGTTTATTGTTCACTCCTCTTCGTCTTTTTCTCACCCGTTTCACTGTGTTCACTCATCCCTCCTTTTCCCTCTTCTTTCTCACTCTTCTTCTTTCTTCAGTGTTTTTTTCCTATTCTTGTGTGTTCATTTTCTTTCTTTTTGTATTTCTGTGCTATTTTTGGTCTAGATTTATATTTTATTGTACTCGTTCCTCTCTCTCTCTCTCTCTCTCTCTCTCTCTCTCTCTCTCTCTCTCTCGCCCCCTTGATCCTTTCATGCATTTCCTTATTTCTCTTCATTATATCTCTTTCCCATCCTCTCTGTCCTTCCCCAAAGCTAATTCCATTTGTTTAGTCTCTCCTCTACCTGAGTACTTGCCCTTTTCCTCCGTCTTTTCTAGTTAATTTCTGTTCTTCATTTTTGTTCCTCTCAGATGTTCTGCTCTTGCTACTTTTCTCCCCTATCTTTTATTTGGACATTTTCTCTTTTTCTTTCCTAGAATTTTCTCGTCTCTTCTCTCATTCCTCCGTCTTCACTCCTTTCTTTATATTTTCTTGATTTCTCTGTCCATTCTCATTTCTTCAGCCTATCCCTTCTCTTCTTCCTCTTATCCGTTTCCCTACATTGGTTTATTGTCTTCTTCTCATTCCTTGCTGTTTTCTTTTTCTCGACTTTTTCTTTTCTTTTTCTAGGATTGTTTTTGCTTGATCTTGTCTCTGTTTTCATTCTCATTCCTTGTTTTCTTTCTCTTCTCCCAGTCCTCTGGTCCTTATTTCCCTTCCTTTTTGTTTCTGTTTCCCTTTCTCTGCTTTGGCCTCGCTCCTTCATGCGTCTATTTCTCTCTCTCTCTCTCTCTCTCTCTCCCGCTTTGCATTTCTCATTCTCCCTCTGCCGGCATTTCACACTTTTAATACTTCTCCCCTTCCTTCCCCCCCCCCTCTCTCTCTCTCTCTCTCTCTCTCAGTTCCCTACATCTCCCTCCTTTCCCTTTCGCTTCCCTTATTCATCCCTCCCCGTCTCTTCCCTTTCATTCATTTCTCTTTTACGACCGTGTTCATTATTTTTCATTTGTCGTCTCTCACTCTTTTGCTTGAATTTCCCATTTCTTTTAATGTTCATAATTCTGTCAGACTCTCCTTTTTTTCTGTTCTCTTCTCTACACGTCCCTAATTTTCTCCCTAAGTTTTTATATCTCTGTTCCTCCTCCTCATCACTACATTTCTCTCTCCCTTTCCTTCCCGTCTGTCTTTCTGTACTGTATCTTATCTTTCTTTTTACCATCGTTTTCTTTCTCATTATCTATCGCTTATCTTTTTATTCTTGTTACCTCATTCATTCCATCTTCTCTTGCCTCTTTTTTGCTCTTTCTGTCTGTCTTTTTGCTCATCCGTCATTTCTGCATTTTTCCTTCACACTTTCTTTCCTTACTTATCTATACGTTCCTGTTTCTGTTCTTGATCCAGAATTTTCTCCTTCCTTTTCTCTCCCTAATTCCTTCCCTTCCTATCTCTACGTTCTTTCCTCTTCTCGTATTAGAACATATCTCTTTTTCCTTCCCTTCTTCTCTCTACTCCCCTACATCTTCTCTTATTTCAACAGTTTCTCTTCTTTTTTTCCCTCTCCCTGTTTCCATTCTTTTCTCTCTCTATTCTCCTACCTCTTGCCTTGCTCCAACATTTTCCCTTCCATTTCTCTCCCTGTTTCCCTCCCTTCCTCCCTCCACATTCCATTCTGTATTCATTTATCCCTGTATCTCCCTAACCGTATTTTCCCCTCCCTGCTCCCCTCCCTCCGTATAAGAACAGCGGCGTCTCAGGCAAATTAAGAGAGGATGCTTTAAAATCCTCCCATAGTTCAATAATGTAGATGTTATTAAATTCTTTCAGGTTCCCCCAGTCCAGACCTGGCATATAGGAAGGTACTGAAGTCTTTAAGCTGAGAAAATAGTGGTATAATATACAGGATGCAGGTTCTTTCTTCCACATTTTCTTTTAAACTCTATCATTTCTCTCTCTGCCTCCTTCTCCTCCTCCTCCTCCTCCTCCTCCTCCTCCTCCTCCCAAAACTTGTATGTACCTGGTTACTGATGCAAATTAGGTCGATACTGAAGCGATTAAAATGTCGTAAACTGTTATGACCCGTGCAGGAAGATTTTTTTTCTCCGAAGGCCCAAAACAAAGTCAGCGACGTCTCAAAGGAAGGTAGAAGGAAACTTGAACAAATATCATTACTTACAAGATCTTTGAACAACGCATCACAGAATTAGATTATTTTTGTATAGTAAACAGGTGCACAGCAGGACACTTAACCTAACTAGAATCACTTACAAACTTACTCAAACAAGATCAGTCAGACATTTCCGAGAGAGAGTTAGAGAGAGAGAGAGAGAGAGAGATTGGAAAAGGAAGAGGGATAACGGAGAATGATAATGAAGGTAAAGGGAAGGAAAAGTAGAAAGAGTGACGACAGATGACGAGAAGAAAAGGAAGTAAGAAAAAAAAAAAAAAAAGCAGACAGAAGAAGAAATGAGAAGGAAAGATATGAAAGGAAGTGAGAGGAGAGGAGAGACCAATGAGAGGTGGGGAAAGGAGGGGCCATTGAGAGGTCGCGAGAGGAGATATAGGGAAGCGATGGAGAGATGGAGAGGACGTGAAATGAAAAGGCTGGAGTGCTGATGAGGCTTGAAGGAAGGGGGGGGGGGAGAGAGAGAAAAGAAAGTAAAAATGAACAGAGGAACAGCAAACGATGTAAGGAAGAAAGGAAGGATGGATTGATGGACGTAGTGATGGAAGGAGTGTGGAGGGAATAGAAGAACGGAGGGATGAGTGGGCTAAGAGGACAAGAAGGAAGGAAGGTTTGAAGAGTACAGAAAGGGGGATGAGAGAAGAGGAAAGAGGAGAGGGAAAATAAGGAGAGGGGGCGAGGAGAACTGTGGGATCAACGTCTTTTAATACTTTTTTCAGGGTACATGCGTTCTCTATCATCTGACCTTAACTTTACGAGTATATAAAGGAAAGTTGCAGTATCTAAAACTTACAACAAGCTATTTATCCTGGACACGTGGCCTTCCAACATCGCTAGGGAGTGGTGTGGTTCGAAAATGCAGCGATTAAAGGACGAAAAACGGACCGTACTTTCTGACCGTACCTAACTTTGAAAAAAAAAAAAAAGTGGGAACAATATCGAACCGCATTTTTTCCGTTTTATAATCGAATCGTATAGTAGTTTCGTACCGTACCGTGCTGACACTCTGATGGGGAGGGGGGGGGGATGGAGAGAGGGAAGAGGAGAAGGAGAGTGAAGGTGGGAAGGGAAGAGGGGAAGTCAAGGTGGTGAGGGGAGAGGGGTAGTGAGGGTGGTGAGGAGAGAAGGGTGGAGAGGGGACAAGGGTAATGAGGATCGAGAGGAGAGGGCTGGAGAGGGGAGAGGGATAATGAGAATGGAGAGAGAGAGAGTGAGAGAGAGAGAGAGAGAGAGGTGATGGAGAGGAGGGGAGGGGGGAAGGTTGGACTTTAGGATGGTGAGGGAAAATGAAGACAAGATTAAAATAAAGGCCGAGAAAAAAAGGCAGCATAAATCTGTGAAAATACATCAGTCGAGTATGAAGGAAAGGGAGTAAGGAGCAATCTAATGTGACTTCCCTTGTCTCTCTCTCTCTCTCTCTCTCTCTCTCTCCCTCCCTCCCTCGTTACCATACCTCTCACATTAGGTCTCCCTTCACCCTCTCTCTCTCTCTCTCTCTCTCTCTCTCTCTCTCTCTCTCTCGCCACTCACCCATACTGCACGATCAGCAAACTTTAAACTCCGTGAAAATCGTACACCGCTTCTCTGATTTTTTTTTTTCCTTCGCCCCTTTTGGACATAAAATTCGCGTTGACCTAAACTCCAGTAGATAGAGATGTATTGATGGACTGACTGATAGATAGATGGTTAGGTAGATAGATAGATAAATAGATGGATAGTTAAATAGACAGATAGATAGATACTAGATAAAAACGTAGGTAGATAGACAGATAGATGGTTAGGTAAGTAGGTAGAGATAGACGGACAAACAGACAGACATATAGATAGATAGATCGATAGACAGATAGAAAGATAAAGACAGATAGAGAATGAGCGATAGAGAAGTCTGCTTTCTTCACTTTCCTCCTCTTCCCTCCTTCCTTCTGTCATCAATTCTCATTACAACCACCGCCATCACAAACACCATCCTCCTCCTCCTCCTCTTCATCATCATCATCATCATCATCATCATCATCATCATTATCAATCATTGTTTGCAGTCATCGTCGTCGGTGTCGTCCATTTTGTCATCATCATCATCATCATTATCATCATCATCATCATCATTCTCTCTCTCTCTCTCTCTGTCTCTCTAACAAAATGAAAAAGAATGGAAATGTTGACGGAAGGGACAAAAACGTCAAAACATGGGAGAAAATAAAGATAGGCAGAAATGGGGAGAGAGAGAGAGAGAGAGAGAGAGAGAGAGAGAGAGAGAGAGAGAGAGAGAGAGAGAGAGAGAGAGAAGGGGGGAAGAGAGAACAAGGGAGTGGAGAGGCACTGAAATAAATGAAGAGGGGTAAGAGGAGAGAGGGAGGAGAAGGGGGAGGGGGAGGAATAGGATGGAGGAGGGAGGGAAGGGAGAGAGAGTTAGAGGGGAGGGAGGATTGGTAAAGAGTGAGAGGGAGGGAGGTGGGGAGGGAAGGAGGGAGAAGGAAGAGGAAGGGAACTGTGTCAGTGAGAGGGGAGGGAGGGAAGATAAAGAGAGAGAGAGAAGGATTTTTTTTTTGAGGAAGAAAGAACCAAAGGCTGAAAGAGTCAAAATGTAAGGGGAAGGCAGAAAGGATTGAAAACACATACCTTTCACACCTGTCGCTCCTTTCTATATACTCTCTAGATAAGGATAGGGATCAGTGAGCGAGTAAGTTAGGATAAAGAATAGGGTAGGATAGTTTTGGACAGGTTTTGGTGGTAGAGGATAGGGCTGGATGACTACTGAAGTTAGGATGAAGGATGGGGTAGGGTCAATAGGATGAAGGATGGGGTAGGGTCAATAGGATGAAGGATGGGGTAGGGTCAATAGGATGAAGGATGGGATAGGGTCAATAGGATGAAGGATGGGGTAGGGTCAATAGGATGAAGGATGGGGTAGGGTCATTCTGGATAGGCTAAGGTTACAGTGGATAGGGTTGGACTGATAGTGATAGGATAGTTAAGAATAGGCTTCGGTAGTTGAAATACAGGTACTGAGGGTAGCACACGAAGCAGTTCAGGCAGGAATAGGTAGCTGGGAGATAGAATACGCTATAGTTACCCTTTCACCACGATGATGAAATTTCTCCTTAATTCCTACCGTTGTCAGACTTATTCACATCTGCTTAGAAAGACGTCTAGTAATGAATGATCTAGCTTTCTTTAACCCTTTCGGTACGACGACACATTTTCTTTATTTCCTGCACCTCAGACGGTTTTATGAAGCTTAGGAAATACCTGTAGACGATTTTATTCAGCTAGGGAAGTACCTCAGCGAATGACGGAATTGTCTGTTTAACCCTTTCAGTCTTTTTCTCTCCCCAGACGACTTTATTAATTTTAGGATATGATTTTTAACTATAATTTTAGGATATGCTCTTCGCACCGCAGCGGTTCCGAAGCTAAGTGGAATAATTTGGTGTTAGTGTGATTATAATGAAAAACACGTCTTCAGAGTGAAAAGTAATTCCTGTGTGTGTGTGTGTGTGTGTGTGTGTGTGTGTGTGTGTGTGTGTGTGTTATGTGTGATGTTTTAGTTCCTTACCCTACATCCATACTGATATTTTGACCTTAGTAACGATCTCCCACACTGATGAGAATAATGACGTTGTATCAAACCCCTTCAGTTCGGTAAATCTCTCATCTAAGTTATTTCGAGCGACAGTTGCAAACGATGTCAGTGCAAGGAGGGGCTAAGAAGGACTCCAGTTGTTAAGATAGAAGCTGGATAGATCATGATAGAAGAAGAACAGATGAGTGCCGAGATGAGATGAGAGAAATTGGATAGCTTTGGGCAAAAAAAAAAGAAAATGATGCAGTCTGTTTTTCCCGTCCTCAGTTACTCCCCACTGGCTCTCGTCCCCAGCCCCTCTCTCTCTCTCTCTCTCTCTCTCTCTCTCTCTCTCTCTCTCTCTCTCTCTCTCTCTCTCTCTCTCTCTCCCACTCGCTTTCATTTGCTCTCAGACTCGGGAACTCTCTCTCTCTCTCTCTCTCTCTCTCTCTGATCCATTCTTGAAATTAGAAAGGCAGGGTAAATTAGGTGAGATTGTGTGAGATAAAGTGAGATTAGTCTGGTGAGATTAAGTGACGTCAAGTGAGATCAGATGATGCCAGATGAGATAAGATGAGGTCAGGTGAGATTAGGTGAGGTCAGGTGAGATTAAGTCAGGTCTGGTGAAACTGAGTGAGATTAGGTGGGGTCAGGCGAGATTAGTTGGGGTCAGATGAGATTAGGTGTGGTCTGATGGTATTAACTGAAGCCAGGTGAGATTAGATGAGGTCAAGTGAGATTAGTTGCAGGTAATGGATTAGCTGACACTTAGTGAGATTAGATGAAAATAGATTAGGTTAATATGTTAGGTGAGATCAGGCTAGATTGGGATCGGTCAGGTGAGATTAGAACACAGGAGATTAGGTTAAGAAGGTGAAATTAGATAGATTAGCATAGGTGAAAGATAGAAGTTAGGTGACAGTAGGAGAACTGGTGAGATTACATTTAAATTAGATAAGGTTAGGTGAATGTGTGTGTGTAATTCACCGGGTCGGTCAGGATCACTTGATGGTCGTGATCGGCAGCTTTTACCCTCCCGGAAGGGAGCTGAGAGCTCATATAGTCCGATCTAAGGGCAAGGCTGTGACCTTCACACACTCACACACCCGTCCCCTTGCTCAAGGGGGACAGTAACCACCCACTTCGTTAGTGAAACTTTTCGCAACCTGAGCGAGGTGCGAACTCCCGTCCACCAGTTGGCAAGCGGGAACGTTACCACTGCACCAGCGAGCGATGTGTGTGGAGAGAGAGAGAGAGAGAGCTTGCTGAATAGTAAGACAGAAACGATTAATGGATCTGAAAGCAGTGTAGTCTGCATGGTTGAAAGGATGAATGATGAGCAAATCTCTCTCTCTCTCTCTCTCTCTCTCTCTCATAAAAATACGCAAAACTAACTAATCCGTCACACCTTTTAGTGGGGGAGAGAATGAAGTATCGACGCCATTTGTCTTTCGTGAACCATATCGTGAATAAAGATGAATTATTACAATGAATGAGTGGCGTGAAAAACATGAAACCCGGGGTACGCAGTGGCCAAAACACACTAATCCAATGAATGTTTGAGACTCTGCCGTTTTGTTTCTATGCTCCTGTGTCCTTTCCATTCTGTTGAAAAGGCCATTGCACTGTTTTATACGATGCTTTTCCCCACGAGTGACGGGATGTGTGGCCACCCAGCTCAAAGCAGGAATGTTAGTTGCTTTGATACGATGGTGTCTTGTTAATATATTCTTGCCACTGCCGGACGACTAGTAAATATACCGCCATTTAGACTTAACACCAGATCTGAGTGTGATATTTTTTTTTAGCGAATCACCATATACCTGATTGGTAATTGTGTCCAAGTATTAGGTGACGTGGGATGATTGCTGGGTATCGGCCCTTTGTTAATATATCGCAGGTGGACTACAGAAGCCTGGGTTCGGGTTTGCTAGTTTGCATCCAGATTGGTTATATTAAATTAAATGCTTAGACGAGCGGTGTTTAAGCGGAATATAATGAAAACTGTTTTGGGTCCCTCACTGGTAGAAAGCTCTCTGAACTAAACAGAATCTTCTAGTGGCAATTAATATAAGTCACCGTAGTAGTTGATAGCTAGAGTTGTGCACTGAAACTGTACAATCTCTCATGTACTGTGTTGTTACTTACATATCCGTGTTACCACCTTACGATATTTTGCTGCTTAGGAGTGATCTCTCCTAGTGAAGGGTTTAGAAGTATCAGAGAAATGGGACTGACTCAGGACATCAATTTATATCGTCCGAGCTACTGTTTGTTTCGCGACTGTCTTCCCCACGACTGTCCTCCGCAAGTTTGTTTTTGTTACGACCGTCATCCCCACGACTATCTTCCATTTCTCCCCATGACTTATTCCCTGTCTTCCCCATGCTTCTCTGTTCTTCCCCACCACCCCAGGAATGACGCCGTGCACGTCTTATCAAGGGCACGGCGGGAGGACGTTGCGTACATGCAGAGGAGATGAATATTCCCGCCTCCCCGCTGCCGAGTTGTTGTGCTGGTTTGGATATGCAGTGTGGATTTGCGTAGTTTGCTGTGTGTAGATCTGCCGCTTGTAGATTTAAGGTGACTGGTGTGTTGTCCTCGTGTGGATTTCTTATGTGTAGGTCTGCTGTGTGTATGGATTTGTTGTGGATATGCCGTGTTGTCCTGGTGTGGTTTTGCTGTGTGGACTTGCTCTGGATTAAGTGTGTGTGTGTGTGTATGTGTGTGTGTGTGTGTGTGTGTGTGTGTGTGTGTGTGTGTGTGTGTGTGTGTGTGTGTGTGTATTGACTGTAGATCTTGTGTGGATTTGCAGTGTGGATTTTTTGGCAGACTTGCTAGTGGGAATTTTCTGTAGATGTGTTGGTTTAGATATTCTGGTGTGGGTTTGCTGTGTGGATGATTATTCCAGTATCACACCACCACCACCACCACCACCACCACCACCTCGTTTGCAGGGCCGTGTGTGTGGATTTCCTATGTGGTCATGATGGTGTGGATATGCAGTGTGGATGAATGACACCAGACCACCACTGCCCACGGTCACTGCCCCACATATAATCTACCTGTCCATGTTGTGCCGTGTTATTTATTTTATTTTTTCTGTCAGGGTTTTCATCTTTGGATATTTTGGTGGTGATAATTCTGGCGTGGATGAATATTCTTCTGCCACACCACACGTCACATCCAAGTATTCCCATACCACACCACACACCACCTCCAAATATTCGTATACCACACCACACCACCACCACCACCACAATTTCCGCTGCATATGTGGCCGGGCAGTCCGTGTTGTGGTGGTGTGCCGGGGGTGTGGGTTTGTCCATGGCCAGCTGAGTGAGAATGTTGGCCGGCGTGATTGTATAATGAACTTCAGCCATCGATACGGCGCGTCTGGATCACCTGTCCATCTCTATATTAAAACCCGTCATGCTGTGGACTATCCTATATTTTTGTTTTATACCCCTCCCCATCCGCGCGCTCGTCCTTTCCTCCATTCTCCCCTGTGAACCCCAACACACACACACACACACACACACACACACACACACACACACACACACACACACACACACACACACACACACACACACACACACACACACACACACACACACACACACACACACACACACACACACACACACACACACACACACACACACACACACACACACACAGTCGCAAACGGATGTGCTGTTTTGATGTGTCAGGAAGTAGGAAGCATATTAAGAACATTTGTGATTTAGCCAGGCTCGTGTTTTTTCCCTGTCCCTTCCTTTCTGTCGCTGATTTTGAGATGCTCCCCCCTACACCACGCACACCACTCAAAGGAACGTGTTGGCGTGATGTGTCAAGGGGAAGGAAGTGGTGTGTGTGTGTGTGTGTGTGTGTGTGTGTGTGTGTAATAATAAAATGCAAATATGTAACACGCTAATCCTTTGTGAAAAAAATAAACTCAAACAAACCAGCGAAACCTAACTGAATGAATTAAACACGTGGACTTAATGCAGTGCCAGCGGTGTGAGGTTAATGCATAGGCACAGCACAGTACCTGATGCGAGAACAGCATTTCTAACACAGCGATGGTAAACTGCACAGGGGAAACTTGGTTGGGTCATAGTAAATTTTGAGTGATGTTTCTGAATTGGACTTTTAGCTCCCTACGTATCCACCGAAAGGAAAATAGTAGACTGTAGGAGGAAGGCAACTTTAGCCTGCAGTCCACCGAGTGTCACATTCAGATGAACCAGGGACCACCACCACCACCACCACCACCACCACCACCAACAACAACAACAACAACAACAACAACAACATCTGGTCACTGCCACAGTCAGTTTCTTGCTTCCCAACAAAAACATCCCCAAAGTGATAAGCTTCAGTGAGGAGGTATGGGGCTCAGTGGGGATGCCATGGTAACTGTTTTAATAATGCTGATGTTATATGGTTTGTAGACTTGCCAGCTTCACTGCCAAAGGTAACTGTGGACGAGGAAATAAAAGGGACGAAGGTTTTGTTGACCAGCATGTTAGCAAAAAGCAATGATTGTGGAAGCGGAGTTATATAGTAGTGCCCGGAGAACAAGTAAAAGATTGTTAAATATAAGATTCGCGTGTTGAGCCCTTTTCTAGTGTGGCGTCGTCCATTTTTTTTCAATCCTTGGATGATTTTCTTGTTTCAGAGAGACTTTTGAATTGGTGGAAGATAGTTATTATATTCATCTACCCCTTCATTACAATAGGTCTCCTCCAAAACTGACAAAAATCGTCTGAAGGTAGCAGAAGTAGAGTAAAAATGACCATCCTTGGGGTAAACTGATTAACCACCCAGCAGCGGTCAGGAGAGAGAGAGAGAGAGAGAGAGAGAGAGAGAGAGAGAGAGAGAGAGAGAGAGAGAGAGAGACGCTGCGCAGCTGTGATGATTCTCCTATCTTATCCCAATCTTCTTCCCATTAAAGAAAACGGGATAGACAAGACCCAAGAGAAAGGAAAGGAAAAAAACTGAGTGCCGCCAGGAGAACTATCCTCAGAGTGCCCGGCGATAATAAACCACACCGTCATTCACCCATCATCCATGTCTCCGAATTTCATGATGGCTTAAAAGTTAAAAATATTGGATCCATGGCCACGCAGTAATATATATATATATATATATATATATATATATATATATATATATATATATATATATATATATATATATGTTAAATTTGTGAAGACGTGAAATACAATCTCAGGCAGTCATGTACTTATTTATTTGTACGTTTATATTTTGATAATGTGAAAATCAAACCCCGCACAATCTTTTTAAATATATATTTATGTATGTATTTATTTATTTTTCAGGCAGTGGAAAGATGAGCTGTGGCTGTCATGGTCCTGGATGTGTTTGCCTATCCTGCTTTATTCACTCCGACTCCAGGTATGTTTGCCTGTAGAAATAATATACACGGTAATAGTCAGTCAAACACCACCTCAGAAGTCTAAGAAAAGACCTCTAGTACTAAGCAAAACTGTAATCCTCGTACCTTAACCTGGCCCAAATTTTCGGAGCTAATTTCACGTTGCTTAATGACAGAGTAAAACAATGCTGTGGTTCTACATTCTTTTCATAGCACTTCCTCATGACTAGCATCATAATCTAGTATTGATCTATTGCTACAGCTCAGCATGCAAGATGAGGGAGGAGAAGGCAGTTTAAGGCCCAGTTAGAGTAAAGAGGGTATAGTTAGTGATGGACATAAATAACCTCCCGGAATTGAAATGTCTCTCCCAAACTGAACCCAATTGTCTGGAAATAGAAAAAAAAAAAAAGATCCTACCATACTGAAGGGGTTAAATTATTCACGGATGTACTCCAGTCTCACCCGTACCATTATTCATGCACGTACCCAGCGAGTGAGTAATATTATTCATGTCGTCGATGTGGTCTTTCTCACAGTGGGACTCACCTCGCCTCCCTCACTCCATTTTTCTCACCACACCCCCGGGTTTCATCAGCCATGGCACACACCATTCCTCACACCCGCCCCGACAGTCTTCATTCATCTTCTCACCCTTACTCATCTCCTTGACTCATTTTACTCACCCCCTTGACTCAATCTTCACCTTGACTCATCTTCACACTGACTTATCTTCACCTTGACTCATCTTCACCTTGACTCACCTTCACCTTGGCTCATTTTCACTTTGACTCCTCCTCACCTTGACTCTCCTTCATCTTGGCTCATTTTCACCTTGACTTACCTTCACCTTGACTCATTTTCACCTTGACTCACCCTCACCTTTACTCATCTTCACCCTGACTCACTCTGATCTAGTTTCATTTTCACCTTGACTCATACTCATGTTGACTCAGATGTACCTATATATTTCACTGGGCACTCTGATGATAGTTGTCATTCTGTTTTGCTTTGTTTTGTTTTTTTAATTCTTGTTTTCGTAGGATATTGCCCACTCTGTTTTGATGATGATGATGATGAAGATGATTGATTGAAGATTATTATGATGATGATAATGAGTATACTTGGGAAATATATTAATAAATCTGGCAAATTTAGGTTGAAAATTATTAGAGAAAAGAATATTTAGTAAGAATAGAGTGGAGCAGCATATTGTGGGTTCAGGAGGGGAAATATTTGTGGTGAGGTATTTGTGTTATTAGGATTCCCAGGTGTGTGTGTGTGTGTGTGTGTGTGTGTGTGTGTGTGTGTGTGTGTGTGTGTGTGTGTGTGTGTGTCTGTGTGTAAGAGAGAGAGTGAGAGGGGGGGGGTATTCTTGTGTACATGTAAGACTGCAGCACCTTTTCCCCAGCGACTGCTTGTACATATTACACATTAGTACTCTCGTGTACATTATATAGACTGCATTTTTTATGTCGTCATTGTAGTAAAGGTGTTAAAATGGTCCTTCCGTATTCATAGGGTTAGCAGCAAATTTTCCGCATTACAGGATGAACAGAATTAGTTGTGACTCACCTGTAAAATGTAACGCGACTCTGAAGGTCACATTTCCGACTCACCTTAATTAACACGGACGCTGGAGTTCACGTTGTTCAATAGGGGTATAAAGTTCATATTGTCCAAGCAGGGTATTAAGTTCACATGTTCAAGAGGAGATATAAAGTTCACATGTTCAAGGGGAGATATAACGTTCATAATGTTCAAGAAAGGTATGCTGTGTGGGTGACGGTAGATAATAAATTCGTAAAAGAAGTAATTATTCCCTCATAAACAAATAGCAGAACATTGTAAAACTCTGTGCTTATTGGAGAGAAATTGAACAAATCCAACACTGTTTCTTGCATTAGGCTTTATGACCAACAAAAAAATTCATCTTAAATGGAGAAATAAGAAATGAAATAAAAACAACTCTGAGTTAGAATATATATTGTTATCGACTCATTTAGTGTCTTTTAGTTTTTGTTGACTTATTTATTGTTATTATTATTATTATTATTATTATTATTATTATTATTATTACCCTACTACCACTACAGCTATTTTTATTGACAGAATTACTTTGAACAGAGAAGAGTTTAACAGGGAATACAGACAGTGAATGAAAAGAAAAATAGACGAATATTAACTGTTCTGCATGTAATTTTCGTGTGCTATTGTCTGTCACATCTGTTTGTTTATCATGTTCCCTTCTTGTCATCCTCCCTGCCTCCCCTCACCCTCCCATTTTTCTCCCCCTCCCCTACATCCCTTCATTCTACCTTTTTTTATCCTTCTGCCTCCCCTCACCCTCACCCCTTTCACTCTCCCAACTTCCCCTTTCCATTCCCATCCCTCCTTAGCTTCCCCCTGTCCTTCCCCTCACTCAGCCCTTCCCCCCACACACGTAAACCGATTTTTAAGGGATAGTCCATTAGTGATACAGTGTTGTTCCTCATTCTCTTTGAAGTCAACGACCAGGAAGTAGGTTTATGTTGGTTTGTGCTTTACTGCCATTACATCCTTCAGTATAAGGACACATTTCTTACCTCCCCCCCCCCCGTTGTTCCTTGTTCCTGCTTAACCCCTTCAGTTCAGTGACGCGTTTTACTAGTTTCCTGCGGCTTATTTAATCTTATTTTCCTGCGACGTATTGACTTATTTTCCTACGACGTCTTTCTTCCCCGCTTTATTCCCCCAAACCTCCTTCGGTTCGGTGACGTATAGACTGTTTTCCTGCGGCGTATTTAATGTTATTTTCCTGCGACATGTTTAATATTTTCCTGCGACGTGTTTAATATTTTCCTGCGACGTATTGACTATTTTCCTGCTTCCTCCAGACGATTTTATTCAACCTCAGAAAGAGGGGGTATCTCCTAAGCAAAAATGAATCAGTAAGGACGAGTGTTATTTACTGTTCTCATTATTATCGTTACTTCTCTTTCGTATTTTTCTCCGCACTTCCTTCTTTCTCTTCCCCCATTCCTTTCCTTCCTCCTCCTCCTCCTCCTCCTCTCTCCAAGCAACAAAATCGTCTCTCCTGCCCCGACCCAGGTGATGCTCTAAAAAACACAGGATGACGAATGGGCAATAATTTGACTCCAGTTCTCTCCCCCTCCCCAACTCCCTTCCTCCTTCCCTCCCCCTCCCCACCTCCCTTCCTCTTTCCCTCCCCCAGCGTCTGTCTCTCCCCCTCCTCTTTCCTTCCGTCTTTCTCTCCTCATTCTTCCTGCAGTATCTCTCCATTCTTCCATCTTTTAAAGTCTCTCCTCCCTACCCCCCTCTCCTGTTCCTCTCACATACTTCTGCCCCTCCCTCAAAAAAAAAAAAAAAAAAAACTCCAAATAACTCCTCCTCCTCCTCCTCCTCCTCCTCCTCCCAAGCAAGAAATTCGTCTCTCCTCCCCCGGGCCAGGCGGTGCTGTAAAAAACACAGGATGACGTCTGTGCAATATGTTGACTGCCATTAGTGCACTACCTAGCTGCAGGCTGTGTGTGTGTGTGTGTGTGTGTGTGTGTGTGTGTGTGTGTGTGTGTGTGTGTGTGTGTGTGTGTGTGTGTGTGTGTGCTCCATGGCTTCGTTGGCATTTTACCGTCACAGTCATGCAATAATAAGAAAAATAATGATAATCTTAGAGAGAGAGAGAGAGAGAGAGATGTAAACCCTTAAAAGGCGAGTAATTAAAAAAATGTTCCCTGCTGTGCCATCTTCAATTACGCCGCAAATTATATCACAGACTTTCAAAATCAGTCTCAGCAAGTGAAGGTGTAATTTATTTAAGGGTACAAAATGCTTCAAATATTTTCTGGTTATATCTAAGGAGTTGTGGATATAACTTAACACCCTAGATACAAGGAAGACTCTCTCTCTCTCTCTCTCGCTCGCTTCAGAGGGCCCCTTGGTGGAATACGGCTAATTAAGACCAAATGTAATCCCCTTTAAGTACAGTGGACCATCTTGGCCCAAATAAAATTGCCAGAGACAGCGAATATATTGAGTATGACGTCCTCAGGTTGATGGTAATTGAAATATTTTTGAAAACGCATATATAGTTATTCAGCGTTAATCCTTCACCACAAGGACATTATTATTTTATTCGTTCAACCTCCAGACCATTTTATTCAGCGTAGGAGAAACTTTGTCTACTGTGGGACTTACATGTGGTGCTGAAGTCAAAGAACATTTCATAATTAATAAAAACTAAAATCATTAAGCACCTGAGGAAAATCATGAACTCTGTATGTGTGGAAAAGTTCACAACTATACATTTTATGTGTAATGCAAAAAGTCACCAGGAAGACTAGTCTGGAAAACCCGGTTTGCATTGAAGATTCGTTCACATACTCTAACAAAGCTTTATATGCATTGTTAGAGATGAGAATGCCTTAAGAGAGATGATGCTTGGCACGATACTTAAATCGTCATAACACGTTATTGTACATAAAAAATATTATATATATATATATATATATATATATATATATATATATATATATATATATATATATATATATATATATATATATATATGAGTATAGTCGTCTCAAGAAGGGCCATGCATATTTGATCTCATTTCAGATCAAGAAACTGCACATTATTGAATTGGACCCGCTCTTGCCGTTCCAGCACGGTATTCTAGCCTTCTTCCTTCCTTCCTTCCTTCCTTCCTTTCTATTGGCTTTCCTACTTTTTCTCAGCCTCTTTTCCCCCATCATTCCTTTGGTTCTTCCATGTAATTGTATTATTTTCCTCCTCCCTCCATCCCTTTGCATTGCTTCTAACTTCCTCTCTCCTTCCTTTCTTCTCTTTTTTACCTTCCTCTCAAGTCATATTTCCCTCTGTCCCTCCTCTTCCATCCCATCCCATCCCTTTCCATCCTTTCTCATTTCTCTGCTTCCCCCCCCCCTTCCTTTTAGCTATTTTAGAAGTCGGGAGCGAGGGTATCCAAGTACATTCTCTCCCTAATTCTGACTTTACTTTCATTTTTTCTCCCCTCCCTCCTCTCCTCACCACTCTTCCTTATCACTTCTCTTCTCTTTCTTTTCTCCCCTTTCTGCTCTTGTCTTCCTCTTCTCTTCTCTTCTCTTTTCTCGTCTCCTTTCTCCTTTATTTTATATTTCCCCGTTTTTCCTACTTCTCCTCGCTACTGCAAACCTGACACTTCCTGTTGTCTCCTGTGCTATCTCTCCTCGAAACCAAGTTATTCCACCTTTCTCCCCTCTTCTCTCCTTCCCTCCTGTCTCCCCTCTTTTCTCCTTCCCTCCCTTCCCTCCAGAATAGTTGAGGAGGTGCCTGATGGGGGTCGTGTAGGGGGGAAAGGTATATCCAACTAGGCCCCTGTAAACCTGACTTTTCCTCTCATTGGTTTCCAATATTAAGGCAGGGAGAGAGGGAGGAGACGGGCAGAAGGGAGGGAAGGTAGGGGAGGAAGGGGCAGAGAAAGGGAAGGTTGGGAAGAGAGGGACAAGAGAGCGGAGAGAGAGGAGAGAGGGCAAGGGAGGGAAGAGTAGGGAGAAAGAGGCAGGGGAGGGAAGCTCTGGGGAGGGAGGGACAGGGGAATGGTTGGTAGGGAAAAGAGAGGCAGGGGGAGGAAAGATGTGGGAGTGAGGGGCAGGGGGAGGGAAGAGAGAGGAGAGAGGGCAAGGGAGGGGAGAGAGAGGCAAGGGAGGGAAGATCTGGGGAGAGAGGGCCGGAGGAAAGGTGGGTAGGGAAGAGATGGACTGGGGGAGAGAAGGTAGGGGAGGTAGGAATAGTGGAAACAGAGTGAGACATGGTTGGAAGGGAGGCAGAAAAGGGAGGGAAATTTTGGAAAAGTAGGGTAGCTGTGACAATAAGTAGGGAAAAAGGAAAGAGAAGGAAGGAAAGGAGACAGAGTAGGTAGGCATAAAAAGTGATGTTTTGAATGGAAGACAAGAAGATATAAGCATAATAGGGTAGATGGAGAGAGAGAGAGAGAGAGAGAGAGAGAGAGAGAGAGAGAGAGAGAGAAAAGGGAAGGGAAGGGAAGGAAAAAGAGCTTTGGGGAAAAAAGAGAAATTGACAAAAGAAGAAGAAGCTTGGAGGGAAACAGAGGCGAGGAAAGAGTATGAGAAAAACAAGATAACTTGAAAAAGGAAAAAGGAGAGAGGAAGGGAGGAAATGTTAGTTTGGAAGAAAACAGAAGTGAGATGGAAGAGGTGGCGATTTGGAGAGAAGGAAGGGAAGGGAGGGGAAGTAGGTAGGTGCAAAGAGAAAAGGAAAAAAAAAAAAGGGAAAATTGTGTAGAGACAAGTAAGGGAAAGGGAGAGGAAGTAGGAATAGTGTAGAACAAAGTAGAGAGAGAGAGAGGATAGGGAATGAAGGAAAGGTAGATATGGAGGGGGGAAAAACAGGAAAAGGGAGTGAAGGTATAAAGGAAAGGAAGGGAAGGAGGAAATGTAGGTAAGCAGGAAAACAGAACAAGGGAAAAGGAGGAAAGGATTGTGGAAAGGAAGGAAACTGTGAGAATGAAAATTATGAAGGAAAAAATAGTACACTTAAAAAAGGAAGTGTGAAGGAGAGGAAAGAAAGGAAGAAAAGGAAAAATAAATGGATAGTAAGAAAGAGAAGGAAATGAAATGAAAGGAAGGCAGGAATGGGAAGAAAAAAAAAGAAAGTGGAGATAGAGAAAGGGAGATAAATAGGAAAAGGAAAGTCGAAAGGAGAGTGTGAAAATTGAGGTACTGCGTTTTTAAGAAGGCATGAATAAGAGAAGAGGAGGAAAGTGTGAATAATGGAAGAGGGAGGGAGAGAGAATGAGAGGGGAAGGGGATAGAAAGATGTGAGGTGAGAAGGAAGAGAGAGTGGTGAAAGATGAGAAGAGATTAAAGAAAGGAGAGAGAGAGAGAGAGAGAGAGAGAGAGAGAGAGAGAGAGAGAGAGAGAGAGAAGTAACGGGAAAGAACAAGAACTAGAAAATGTGAGGAGAAAAGGAGGAAGAGTGGAAGAGGGAAAAAAGAAAAAAAAAAGAGTGCAAGAAAGATAGAGATGGAGACAAAATGAGAAAGGCGGAGGAGGTGGATGAGGAGAAGAAGACAAGGTGATGGAAACGAGGAGGAGAAAGCGGAGGAGGAGGAGAAGGGGAGGGGATAGTAAACGAAAGACAGAATAAAAAGACCGAGAACAGTGAAGAGAAACAGAGAAAAAAAAAATATGAAGGGAGATGGAAGATAAAGCAAGTGAGTGAGAGAGAAAAAGGAAAAGATGGGGAAGGAGAGAGAAGGAAAGAAAGTTAAAGAAAAATAGGTAAAGAAAGAATGGGGAAGAGATGGGTGGAAGGAGAGGAAGAGGGAGGAGGAAAGGAAGGAGACAAGAAGGAAGAAGAGCAGGAGGTGGGAGAGAAGGAGTGATGGTTAGAGGATGGAGAGAGGGATGATGGAGGGAGAGGAGAGGGAGGAGGGAGGGAAAGGAGATAATAAGTAAAATGGAAGGATGGAGAGTGAAGAATGGTAAAGGAAGAAAAAAATAAAGGAAGGAAATGTGAAGATGAGAATAAAGCTAGAATGATGTAGAGAGAAAGTAAACAGAGAGAAGAAAAAAAAAACACAATAGAAGAGAAAGGAAAGAAAAACTGTGGAAGAGAAGAAGGGCATCAGTTAAGGGAGAGAAACAAATAAGGAGGGAAACAGAATGACAGAGAAACAGAGAGGGAAAAAGAATGAGAGGGAAGAACTGGGGGGAAAAATATGAGAGAGAGAGAGAGAGAGAGAGAGAGAGAGAGAGAATGAGGAGGGAAAATGAAGAAAAGAGAGGTAGAAAAAGCGAGGGATCTAAATATAAGAGGAAATGAAAGAGAGAGGGATATACGAGTAAATAAGAGTTAGATTAAGAGGGGGAAGATGAGTCAAGGAGAATGAGAAAGAGGGAGGGAAAATGAAGAAAAAAGGAAAAGAAATAGGGAGGGAAAATGAAAAAACGAGGGAAGGAAATGGGAAGGGAAAAATGAGTGAAAGAGGAAAAGGAAGAGAGAGGAAAATAAGTAAAAGAGGAAGAGAGGAAAATGAATAAAAGAGGAAGATAGAGGAGAATGAGTAAAGAGGAAAAGAGAGGAGAACGAATAAAAGAGGACGAGGAAGAGAGAAGAGAATGAGTAAACAAGGGAGAGAAAGAGCGAAAGAGAGAAAAATGATGTAAGGTTTGACGAATTACAAACTCTTTTAGTCCCACAGTTTCTCCCCCTATAGGCCTATTGATTTATTCCCGTTCACCCTAGGGACTCAGCCAACATTTACCACGCCAATTATTTTTATTCTTTATCGCTTTTTTTTTTACACCTTTATCCCTGTTCAGGCGATAAAGAACGAGCCTAATACCACGTACCCTATTTTTTTTTAGTTTTCATTATGCTTCGTCTCTGTCTACCTTTATTCCCTGAACAGTTTGGGAGAGGTATGAACACATAGCATTCCACTTATTTTTATTTTTTTTATCATTCTTCGTTCATTGCTACCTGTGTACCTTGTTCATAACGAGGGGAGAAGAGTTGCCAGCTCACCTGTCTTTACTGCTGATCATTATCTTCTTTTTTTTTTTACTATCTTCCTTTTTTTCTTTACGTTCTTCCCTATTCATTTGTTGCTGGTAAGGATTCCCACCATCCACTCAGTAAATGTAGTGCTACGTTTTGTTGGCTGAACGCTGACTGACAGCCCAAATGGTTTCTTGTAACTTCGGAAGTGGCTTCTTACGTTGAGTGGTAACCATGTACTGTAATCATAAAAATGGACGCCAGGTGGTCTGATGAGTTTAGGCGCTCCAGCCACTCGTATCTCGGACCTGTAAGATTGTCATGAGTGTAGGTTGGATGGGTGTGGGTTTATATGAGTGTGAGTATGGATGGGTGTGAGTGTGGAAGGGTGTGAGGTTGGGTGGGTGTGGGTTTGGATGGTTGTGGGTCTGGATGAATGTGGGGTTGAATGAGGGGGGTCGGATGTGGGTGGGATCGGATGCTGCTGTGGCTTGATGGGTGTGGGACTGGATGGATGTGGGTTTGGGTGGGTGAGGGGGTGGTTGGGTATTTGTGGTTGTGGGGTTAGATGGGTGGATGTGGGATTGGATGAGTGTTAATTTGGGTTAGTTTGGGATTGGATGGTTGTGGGGTGACATGTACGTAAAGTGGAATATCTTTTTTTTTTTTTTTCTGTTTCCACTGAGTCATATTGTTCCCTAAGTGACGCAAGTAATTTTTAGAGGCGGAAATGACCACCTGGTTGTTGGAGGTGATATTTTTAGAACTTAGCGCTGTGTCTCGCCTCTCCCTCGACAGATGTTACAGGTGTTTTCAGGTGTGATGCAGTCCACTCTCCATTTTTATTTTTACTGAGTATCCCAAATGAACGGCACGTCATCATCAACTGTTCGGGGGGGTTGTTCCTGTAATGAAGTTTATTTTTGTTGTTTAGCTACATACTTATACGTATACCTAAGACTCCCGTAATAAAACATATATACACACATCAGTTCAGTCCTATGTTGGAGGAGATTATATACCTTCAACTGGTCTCTTTTATTCGGAAATGATACACGGAAAACCAGAGGAAAATGAATGAACACGAATAGCGTTTAGTACTGTGGTATAATTGATGGAACATAAAAGTCGTGTTTGTGTGAGCCGAGTTACATGTTCCCTCTTGCCTCCCGTCGCAACACTGTCATCCACACCTCTATTTTGTCCACATGCCCACCTTTTCCTTCATCTGTCCATTTCTTCTACCCCACGATAATTCCTGGCCCCGTTTGGCGTCTTACATATTCTGCCTTTCCTCCCGGGCCCCAATTTTCCTGTCAGGTTGAAAAGTTAGGGTGACCGTCGACCCAACTTCGGCTCGGGTGACACTTGTAGTCGTAGCTAAGTCACCCCCCCCCCCCTTCCTCCAATATTCATTCTCTCTCTCTCTCTCTCTCTCTCTCTCTCTCTCTCTCTCTCTCTCTCTCTCTCTCTCTCTCTCACTCAATATGACGTACTCGGGCTGACGGGATTAACGGCAGCATCATCCCCACAAAGACGACCACCGCTTACCATTGTGAGATTTAGCAGTAGGTTAACACTAGAAATTATGCTAGTCATGAAGAAATGCTACGGATAGGATGCTGAGCCGTAGCATTGTCTTATTCTGCTATGTAGTTACGCGAGAGAAGCTTCAACAGGACGCAATTTACCACCTAGTTTTATTCCCTTCCTTTCAGTCTCTTTCCTTTACTTCTCCCCCAACAACTTTTTTTTATTCCTCTTGTCTCCTTGTTGTCTCCATTCACTCCTCTTGCATCCTTGTTCACCTTCGTCAATCATCTTTTTTATATATGTTGTTCATTTCCTTCCTACTCCAGTTCCTCTTCTACATCTTGCAGTTCTCCGTTCCCGTTCTTTCTTCTCCCTCTTTCATTTCCTGTTTCTGTCCACTCCCAGCTCCCTTTCTTCCTTTTACGACGCCCTCTTTATTGTTGCATTCTCTCCTCTCTTGCTCTCAACAATTTTCTTACTTTTTTTCATCCCCAATCCATCCCTTTTTAGTATGTTTTTCTTTCCCTCTTCTTTCATCATCCCCTACAATGTTTTGTTTTTTTCCTTGCCTTTTCCATCCACTTTCCTTCCTTTTATAATATATTTCTCCTTATTCTTCCAATATCTTCTCTTCCATTTATATTCTGTTCTCTGTCCCAGCCCATTCCATCCTGTTTCAGTTCTTATCTACTTTCAGTTCCCCTTTCCTTTCACCTCTTCCTCCTTGTAACTCAGTGGTTCTCATCTTGTTTGACGCGATACACTTCTCAATGTGGGCTTGCGAAATTTCCAAGGGGGAAGTGAGGACTCAGAGAACAATAGTGAGTGGCTTTAGCAAGTGTGTGTGTGTGTGTGTGTGTGTGTGTGTCATGATGAAATATTGATTTATAAGTATTCACTGTCTCTTCAGCCTTCATTGCACATTTTTCTCTGTACCCATGTAATAAGTGGGTTAAAGTGGGTTATATCCTTTTCTGTGTGTCACCTGGTCACCTTGCTTTATTTTTTTTTTCTCTCTCTAATCTGGTCGTTGCGAGAGAAATTTAAAGACACCAATAAATCTTACATTGTACGATGGATTGCACCTCAGTTGAAGTTTACACGTCCTTCAACTTCCCCCCTATCCCTCGAAAAAGGGGGATAGGATAGTAGGCTGCAGGGAAGGGACTAATGCAGCCCTTATTCAGCCAGGTTAGCGTCCACTTGAACCTGTGACAAAAATAATAATAATCACGGAAGTAGTTTTCAAAGTCGCGTGATGCAGGAAGTGGGGAGTAGGGCATGAATGTGTGAACTAGGGCACAGGGTGAAGGGTGAATGTGTGAATCATGGTATGTGAATCATGGTTAATGGGGGAGCAACCCGAGAAAGGTTGAGACCCGCTGTTCTAACTCATTCATTCCTCCTCCCGCCTCTTATCTTATCTTTCCTGTTCCTGCTTGTACTGCTCTTCCTTTTATCTCACGTCTCTTCCCACTTCTGTTTCCATCATCTCGCTTCTTTTCCCACTTCTTTTTCCACCTCATTCAGCCCCTTTATGTTTCAGATGTTTCTCTTTTCCTTTCTTTTTTCCCCTTTACCTATTTCCTGAATACCCTTTCTTTCTCTGTTACAACCCATCTTGTCTTTCAGTCTCGTTCCATTTCTAACAGTACTCGCTTCCTCTCTTTCCTGTCTGTTATTATCCATTTCTTTTTCCTTCTGCTCCCTCTTCCCTCCTTCTTCTGACTTTTCTTTTCCTTCTTCATTCCCTTTCCTTCCTATTCCATCTTCCTTTTACCTACTTCACTTCCCTCTTCCAACTTTCCCGACCCTACCGTTACTCCTTACCCCTCTTCCTCCCTACCGCTCAAACTCCCATTTATGTCACCTTTTTAACTCTGTGTGTGTGTGTGTGTGTGTGTGTGTGTGTGTGTGTGTGTGTGTGTGTGTGTGTGTGTGTGTGTGTGTGTGTGTGTGTGTGCGCGCGCGCATCCGTCCTCTTCCCTTTCTCCTTCCCACTTTTTCGTTTTCAAAATTCCCTCCATTCTTTTTTACTCTTTTTCTCCGTCTCTGATTTCTTTCTTTACCCCTTTCTCGTTCGTCCTTCTCCCCTCGTCAACTCCTTTTTCTCCCCTCTCCCCTCCCTCATTTTCCTTCCTCTCACATCTCTCTTTTTCTCCCACTCCCCTTTCTTCTTTCCTTCTGTCTCCCCTTCCTCCTTATCTCGCTCCTCCTTCCTTCTTTTCTCCCCCTCCCCTCCCTTCTTGTACTCTTTTCTCTTCCTTCCTTCTCTTCTTTCTTCTTTTCTCTTTCGCCTCCCATCCTAGTCCCTCCCTCCTTCCCCCCCCCCTTGAACACCATATTGTCCGGCCTGTCTGTCTGCCTGCCTCCGCCACTACAGCCAGAGAGAGAGAGAGAGAGAGAGAGAGAGAGAGAGAGGCCGGGGGGGGAGGTCGTTTAAATGTTCGCCCCATATTTGACTCGGTATTGGCACCTCGGGTAGTCTTCGCCCCCCCCCTCCCCCCCACCTCGGGATGTCGGCCGTCGGGGGGCTGGGGGCTTTTATTTGGATCTTGAGAGAGAGAGAGAGAGAGAGAGAGAGAGAGAGAGAGAGAGAGAGAGAGAGAGAGAGAGAGAGCATTAAAAGGGTGAGAAATGGAAGCTAGAGTGGCATTTAGGAAGAGAGGTGAGAAGGACGACAAGGGGAGGAGAGATATTGAAGATCAGTGAATATAAGACTGAGCTGGTGGTGCGGGAGAGGAGCGCCTTCATGCGGTGGCACAAATATGACTGGACGGTGGAGCTCCCCGGCATACAAGCGTCCCTCAGTCCCCTCTCCCTATCCCTGGAAAGGAGGATGGTTCACGTTCAGATGTCGGTGCAACTATGACTCTTTCTCCCCGACCTGTTGTTTCTGATATCATAAGTTCGAATCCCGGCTGAGCAATGATAGGTGTTTGTGGGGGTTGTACAAGTAGCGTTAACACTCTCATGGTGGGGATAACTCTGGTAGATGATCCGTGGCGACAAGTGGAAATGTTGGGTGGGGGAGAGAAAATTGTGAATTCAAGTTCTCTCTCTCTCTCTCTCTCTCTCTCTCTCTCCAACCTAACAGAACTAGTATTTTCTTCCTGCCAGACTATTTCATTCAACTAAACTGTTATAATGTCGCCCGAGCGTGTTAATAGCGTCAGCAGTCTTCCCTAAACTCACTTTCACGCCAAAAAAAAAAAAAAAACATCCTTGAGATTCCACATAGTCTTGAGAAATGCGGTGGGAGATTAGTACCCGAGCGTTGGCATGGGAAGTTCTGTTGGCGCGCGAAGTGTATGTAGTGACGTCGTTTCTCGTTGATGCCTAGAAGTATTGAACGGCCTCTGGTCCTCAGGAAAGGGTTATCTAATTTATGTCCGTATCAGAATATAGAAAGAAGTATATATCGGTGTGTATGAGGGTGAAAATTATGGTGATGATGATGATGATATATTCCAGTTTTAGTTATGATGATGATTATTATTATTTCCTTGTTTTAGTAATGATAATGATGATGATGGTGATGATGATGATGATGATGATGATGATATTTCCCTGCCTAACTGTGCTGAACTGCCGGTACGCTAATGGGGTCGTGTGGGAATGCCATTAAGATGTTAGAGTTGCTTAACATGATTTCAAGAGAGCGCATTGTACTTTCGGCGACCAATAGCCTTCAGTACGACCTGGTTTTCTCTTCGATTTTACTAACTTCTTGACTATTAAAACATTTTCCTAAGGTAAATAAAATCGTCTTAAAATCGACTTAAGATGATAAAAATATCCACATGTTCTGAAGCAGCTGAGGGAAATTCCTACAGTCTCCTTTCAGTAATAAAGGTCTCTCTTAGGATGAATAAATCCCCAAAATAAATCCCTTGTGAGGCTAAATAAATTCCTTGTGAGCTGAATAAATCCCTTGTCAGGATGAATAAATCCCTTGTGAAGCTGAATAAATCCCTTGTCAGGCTGAATAAATCCCTTGTCAGTCTGAATAAATCCCTTGTGAAGCTGAATAAATACCTAGTGAGCTGAATAAATCCCTTGTGAGCTAAATAAATCCCTTATGAACTGAGTAAATCCCTTGTGAGCCTGAATAAATCCCTAGTGAGCCTGAATAAGTCCCTTGTGAGCTGAATAAATCCCTAGAGAGGCTGAATAAATCCCTTGTGAGGCTGAATAAAATCGTCTGACCGAAGCAAAAATAGAGCACAGAACACACCCTTGTACTGAAGTGGTTCTTGGGGCTTGTTATTCTCTCTCTCTCTCTCTCTCTCTCTCTCTCTCTCTTTCTCTCTCTCAAAGAAGTCTGGCGTGATAAAAATAAAATCGAAAATTGTCATGATAGAGAAGAGACTAAGATATTTTTATTTCCTATAGTATGGTTATTTATCAAGCTAAATAAAATCGTCCAGAAGTAGCAGGATTGAAGGAAAAGTAATCGCGCTGACGTGGTTAGGGGCAGAATATGTGTGTGTGTGTGTGTGTGTGTGTGTGTGTGTGTGTGTGTGTGTGTGTGTGTGTGGCTTCGATCTGTGTCTGTTTGTTTGTGTATTTGCTTAACTGAATCGCGCTTCAACACGAAAGGACAAATTGAGCCGCCTGCATTTCTTTTCATTTTTATTTATTTATTTTATTTCGGAGGGACATTGAAACTAATTGGACAAAGTATTTATCATCATCATCATCATCATCATCATCACAGAGCAAAAATCAGACCTTGGATCATTTGGTGGGCAAGGGTGATGTACTCTCTCTCTCTCTCTCTCTTCCTTGGTACCACGCGTGTGATGTTTCTGCGGCACATATGATATTTTTTTCCCTTACGTTTTGGTGTCGGTGTTTCTTGGCTTCTAGTTCTTGTCTTGTTTATTTTCCGTCTTATATTTTTTTCCTGTCTTTTTATTTGTACATGAATCCTGGACAGACAAAAAAAAGCCCGTTCCTTGAGACCCTGGTGTCCTCTGAGCGAAATAAAAGGCGTTACACACTTTCACAGTGCATCGGTCTTTTTTTTTTTTTTCTTGGCTTTCATTGTCATTTTTTTCCTTCTGACTTGTAATTTTATTTGTATATTTTCCTGTCTCATATGGTTTTTAGTCTATGGCCCTCTGTTTATAGTGTTTTTCTGTGTGTGTGTGTGTGTGTGTTTTTTTACGTGTTTTCCCTTTTTTGTGACGTTTCTGTGGCTCATTGTGTATAAAAAAAATCTTTGTTATGGGTCCCGTCTGTGTGTAAGGAGTCCGTATTTTTTTCTGTGATTTACCTGTGTTTCCTTTTGTTTTCCTGTTTTGCTTCTATTTCCCTTTCTTTTATTTTCCCACGTCGCTCTTTTTTTATACTTTAATTGCCTTCCTCTCTATATAATTACTAGTCGTTTGTCATTTTCTGTGTTGTTAGTGTCATGTGTCCTTTTATTTACCTGGGATTAGCGTCACTAATGACCTGACCCTCACAGTGCTATGGTTTTACTCCAGTCAGTCACTCAGTCGCCCTGTCAGTTAGTTCATCGGATAGGCAGTCTGTCAGTCAGTTAGTCTGTCAGTAAATCAGTTAATCAGTTTGTCGGTCAGTCATTTGATTAGTCAATACGTCAATCAGTTTTTCATTCGTTCATTCAATCGGTCAGTCAGCTAGTCAGTCAGTCAGTCAGTCAGTCAATGCCTAAATCAGTCTCTCAGTCAGTAATCAAGTAATCAGTCAGTTGGTCAATCAGTCATTCAATTAACCAGTCAATTAGATAATCAATCAGTCATTCAGTTTGGTAGTGAATCAGCAATTCATGTCTTGTATTTTACTTTTCAACCTTTCTGCATTTTCTGTTTTCTACCTGCCATATATATATATATATATATATATATATATATATATATATATATATAGATATATATATATATATATATATATATATATAACTGGTAGCGGGGTTTCTTTACTATAATTTAGTTGGAATATCATGTTCTGTCTCACGAAATTCTTTGTATTTCACCTTGATGGGACTCAACCATTTTCTGTCTCATACCCTGATGTCATCTCATTACTCTGTCTGCCTCTAAATGTCATTCCGGTACCTCTTATTCAGTGCGTCAGTTTGATGTCACCGCAGGAGTTCTTTATCTCATCCTCATGTCGCACAATTTCCAATAGGCTGCCTCTTAAAATAACATCATCCTTTTTCACCTGACATCATCCCACTTCACCTGATATCACCTCAAGTTATCTGTGTCTCAAAATCACCCCAAATTGTTTAAGCGTACCAACAGACAATCTCAACCCTCTGAAGTCTTCTGCCCCTCAACCTGATGTCACCCTGAGTTTTCTGTGTCTTGTTTTCTGCTCGGGGCCCCCTTCTGTATGGGGAGAGAGAAAGAGAGAGAGAGAGAGAGAGAGAGAGTGTCTGGCTGGCGGGGCGTCTCTCGAGTAGAGTTAGGAGAACGGGCTGCTCCTCTCGTAAAGCCGGGGAGAGATTGTGTGTAAAGGGAGAGAGAGAGAGAGAGAGAGAGAGAGAGAGAGAGAGAGAGGTGGAAATATGGCTGGAAAGAGGGTGGAGAATGGGATAGAAAGAGAGAGAGAGAGAGAAAGAGAGAGAGAGAGGGGGGGGGGAAATATGGCTGGAAAGAGGGTGGAGAATGGGAAAGAAAAGAGGTAGGAAAGGAAAGAGAGACAGACTAGAGTAAAAGAAGGATGGAATGGGGAGAGAGAGAGAGAGAGAGAATATAGGTATGGTGAAAATGGGCAGCTCCTCTCTTAAAACCGTGGAGAGACGGTGTGTAGAGGGAGGCAGAGAGGGAAGGAGAGAAGGGCGAAGAAGGGAGGAAGGGAGGGTAAGAGTGAGTATAAAGGGAGAGAGATAGGGAAAGGAAAATGGAAGAAGGTATAGAGGGAGAAAATTCGAATGGAGAGAGGGAAAAAGGAAGGGAGGGAAGATGAGTGTGTGTGCAAAGGGAGAGAGGTAAGGGATGGAGGAGAATGGAAGGAAGGAAATATAAAGGAAGAGAGCAAATAGAGAGATAAGAAAGGGGATAAAGAAAGATACTGTAACGTTAAGGAGAGAGGGAGAGAGAGAAGTTGAGGAGGAATGGAAAGGAAAATGGTTCAGAGTAGTAGTAGTACTAGTGTGATCATCCCCAGGCACATCTAAGCGAGAACCCAGCGGACTGCAGGCTGAAGTTGCCCTCTTCCTACAATCCATCTTCCTCCTTTTGGGGGATAGGGAGAGAGCTGAGGTAAGTATATAAGCTGGCAATGGAGCCGCCCTGTTATATCATTGCCACCACATGAAGGCATCTCTCTCAAGCACAGTGGAGTACATTAGAAGCACAGTTACCAGGAGGCTTGTGGACATATAGCTAGGTTTTCAGATTGAGTAAAACTGTTTAATCGTCATACAGAAAAGAACCAAAAAAAGGAAAGCTGTCTCCCATTCACAACTTCTGGCTTAACAACGGCAGGAGGAAGAAAAACACCTTGATTTTTTAAAGATCAAACATGAATAAATTTATTGGAAAGACAAAAAGGAAACACTACCCGCTATACAGTCTCTGCAATCCGGAAAAAAAAAAATAAAACACACAATCACAGACTATTCTTGTTACTAATCAGTCATCTTACGATTATCTTATACTTGTCAGCCTGGAAATGAACAATAGTCACTTGGTGTAGGCCTATAGTATGGAAATATTAATCTGGTCGAATAATAGTGTAATCGCTGTTCGTAGAGCGGATTCAGCATTTTAGTGGCTCCTACCTCCGCCCGCTCTTCATCTTTGCCAGTAGTGACGTGCGGGGACCAATATTGTACATAGTATTCTAGGTGAAGTGTAACTATTGATATACAGTATAAAGTTTGCTGATTATTTCGATTTTTTAAAAGAAAGTTACCTACGATGAAGCCGAGTATAATAATAGACTTGTTTCTCGCAACTTTACGCTTTTTCGATTTTTTTCCCCTTACTGGTAATGACCCTAAGATCTGTTTCGTTTTTCACTTCCATCATTGGCGTATCCAGCATTCGATATTCGTATTTAATGCACTGTCACCAGAGTACGCTGCTTTACATTTTCTTCGTTACATTTCTTCAATCATATTCACTCTATTTCATTAGCATATCCAAAACGTTCTAAACTGATTCAGAGTTCGCTTTAGTAATTGTACACCCTCCGGTTTTTGTCCCGTCTGCAAATTTCGCTACCTTTTATGCGAGTCGACTTTTTATATTATTGATTTAAATACTGTAGTGAAATAATTGTCGGAGACCTGAACCATTGGGAACTCCACTAGTTACTCTTAGCCAATCACAAGGGTTGAAATATCCCTACCCGTTGTTTGCGATTCGTTAGCCAGTCAGAGAGGAAGAAGGAAAATTGTATATAGCGCTGAAGTAAAGTAAGAGAGGGAAGGAGGAGAATAGGGAAATACTGAGGGAAACGGAGAGGGGAAGGTAGGTTGAAGGTAGGGAAGGACAAAAAAGAGGGGGAAGGAAGAGGAATGGGAAAGGACTGTGGAGGGGAAGAAGAGGAACGGAGAAAAGGAATGAAAAATTATATGTAAAGGAACATGAGAGGTAAGAGAGAGAGAGAGAGAGAGAGAGAGAGAGAGAGAGAGAGAGAGAGAGAGGAAGAAACTAGGTAGAGAAGGAAAGAGAAAAGGGGAGGAAAAACATAAGGTGGAGAAAAGAGGGAAGAAAGAAGGGGAGTATGGGAGGAAGAACTGGAGGAGGGAACTGCGTAGAGAAAGATATATAGAAAACGGAGATATATAGAAAACGTAGGGACTGTGTGTAAATGGAGGTATGGAGGAACAGGAGAGGGGATGGGAGGGAGGAAAGGGAGGAGAAAAGTAGTAAAAGGAGAGAGAGAGAGAGAGGTGGGGAATAAAAGAGACAGAGAGAAGGAAAGATAAACAGAGGGAGAGAAGAGAGACAGGTAACAAAGAGAGAGAGAGAGAGAGAGAGGGAGGGAGGGAGAGAGAGAGAGAGAGAGAGAGAGAGAGAGAGAGAGAGAGGGAGGGAGGGAGAGAGAGAGAGAGAGAGAGCGAGAGCGAGAGAGAGGAAAGAGTTGAATGCATAAGGAGAAATATTATGACTAAAAGCTGATTTGTATGTGGGGAAGGTAAAGAGGTTTGGAAGGAGGGAGAGAAGGAGAAAAGTAGGGAAGGAGAAGAGTAAGGAGGAAGGAGAGAAAGGAGGAAAGTAGAGAGCGAAGAAGGGAGAGTGAAAGAAAAAACGCAAAAAAAATATTCCTTGTGTGAAGAATGAAAAGAATGGAAAGGGAGAGAGAATGAAGAAAGGATGCAGAATAGTAGGGAGGGAAGGAAGAAGGAAGGGGGAAAATTAGGGAGGAAAGGAGAGAGAGAGGAAAACAAGAGAACGAGGAAGTAAGGGAGAAAAGCAGGGAGAAAGGACGGAAGGGAGGGATAGAAGAAAGTGGAGGATGGGTAGGAAGTGCGGAGAGAGAGAGAGAGGGATATTTAGAGAGAGACATAAAGACGAGAGAGCTTGTGTGTAAAGAGAAGTATGGGGGGAGGAGAAGAAGAAAGGAGAGAAGGAGGAAGATGTAGGAAAGGAAAGGAAATCTGGAGAAGGAGGGAGGTATGGAAAGAAGGAAGAAGGTAGGGAGAAGGGGGGAGAATAGGAGGGAAGACGCAGAAGAGGTGAGAATGGAGGGGTGAAAGAGGACTAAGGAGGGGAAGGAAGTGGAAGGAAGGAGGAAAAGAAAGAAGGAAAGGAGAAGGGGAAAGGATTGGATCTAGGAAGAAAGTTGGAAGGAAGGAAGGAGAGAGAGAGAGGAAACCAAGACAAGGATAGGAAAATAATAAGCTCCTTCCCACTCGCCATCCTTTCCCAGAATCCTATCCCACCCATCAATCCTTCCCTCCAACTCCTTCCTTCACTCTCCTACTTTACCTCTTATTTCCTTCCCTCCCTCACTGCACATCTCTCCTTCCCTCCCACTCATCATTCCTTCTGTGTTTACTTCTTTTATCATCTCTTTCTTCTCCCTCTCCCTTGCTCCCACTCTTTGCCCCTCCATGTTCCTTTCCTCCCACTCATTAGTCTCTCCCTCCCTCTAGCTTTCCTTCTCTCTTACTCTCCAATCTCCTCATACTTACCAGCTCTCCCTCCCTCTTTTTTTTTCCTTCCACTCAGTTTCATTTCTTCCCAGTCATCAGTCCCTCTTTCCCACTCACTTTCTCCCCTTACCAATCAAGTGTTCCTCCCTCCCATTCACATTCCTTCCTTTCATCCCACTCACCATCCTCCGCTCTCTCCTTCCCTCCCCTTCACCAATCCGTCCCTCCCTTTCACCATTCCTTCCCCCATCAGTCCCTCCCTCCCACTTTCTTTCCTTCTCCTCCCACTCATCAATCCTTCCGTCTTTCCCTCTCACTTCCTCCCTCCCATCCAGACCCGCCCTGAAAAACTCGGGAATGACCGCCACCGTACCGTATAGGAAACCTGCCGGGGAGGTTTGTGGAAGAGGAGGGGTGCAAAATTTATTCCGTCTCTTTCACCTCTATGGACGGTGCAGGAGAGGGACGCCTTCACGCGGTGGCACCAATATAACAGGGTGTGGAGTTGCCTGGTTACACAGTCAATCCTCAGGTCCCTCACTATCACCCGAGAGGAGGATGGTTGAGTGCAGGAGAGGGGCGACTTCATCCTGCAGTCCACTGGGTTCACATTCATTTGAACCTGGGGCTAAAACTACTACTACTGCTACGACTACTGCTACTACTACTACTACTGCTACTACTACTGCTACTACTACTACTACTACTACTGCTACTACTACTACTACTGCTGCTACTACTACTACTACTACTACTACTACTACTACTATTACGTCTATGCACACAGTTTGGAGTTATTTATTAATTTTTTTTTATATGGTGGTTTTGTTAGGCTGAGAGAAATCTTAGCACTGGGTTATGAACTAGCACGATTGACCTTTCATTGCGAATCAGGAAAGGGGAGATGAATGGAGAGAAAGAGGAGATGGAAAGAGGGAGGGAAGAAGGAAAAGGTTAGAAAGGGAGGAAGTCTGGGAAGGAAGGAGAGGAAGGGAAAGAAAAAACGATGGAAAAAGAAAGGAAGTGTAACATGGAAGAAGGGAGCGAGAAGGAGAGGGAAAGATAAAAAGGAAAGGAGGAAAGAAATGTGGGAAAGAGGAAGGGAAGGAAGAAGGAAAGGACAGAAAGGTAAGGAAAAGAAAAAGGGAGCAAAGAAGGAACGAAGGGAATGGAAAAGTAGGAGAAGGAAGAAGGGAAGTGTGGTAGGAGGGAAGGAGAGAGAAAATAAGGGCTGATGATGATAATGATGATGATGGATGGAGGGACGCGGAGGGTTGATGGAGCGAGGAGAAGAGAAGGAGGAAAGACGGAAGAGATAAGAGAAAGAAGCTGAAATATTGACAGAGAGAGGAGGAAAATAAGATACAGCTGGAACAGAGAGAGAGAGAGAGGGAGAGAGAGAGAGAGAAATGTAAGAGGAAGGAAAGTGAGCGAGAGGCAACTAAATCTGGCAGATAAATATGAGCGGGGAAGGAGGGAGGGAGGAGAAAGAGGAGAAAGTCAGGAAGAGAAGAGGAGGCGCTAAAAGGATGGAGAGAGAGAGAGAGAGAGAGAGAGAGAGAGAGAGAGAGAGAGAGAGAGAGAGAGAGAGGAGAATCGTATCCAGCACATCAAAAATTACATTCTTTCCACATATAACTTTCCTCTCGCTTTAGAAGTTTGCGGAGAGAGAGAGAGAGAGTCAGACAGACAGACAGAGACAGAGAGAGAAAGTAGTTGTAGTGATAGATTTAATAATAGACTTCTGTGGGTCCATTTCGCTAATTGTTTTGTACTGATGTGACATAATTGGTGTTCTCTGTCGGTGCACGCCACGAGTTTCTCTCTCTCTCTCTCTCTCTCTCTCATTGTTTTTAAAATCTTGATCAAAGGCTGTGCTATTAAATTACTGAAAGTTAAGACGTGGTTAATGTCAACCCTTCTATGTAGTATAACATAATTTAGTCCCGATTTGTTTTTGGAAGAATTATGTAGTATTTTTATTTTTTATTAATGTCGTCTCCTCCAGCCCGAGAAGTAGTTGTGAATTAGTAGGTAGCCATCTTTACCTGCTGTATATATTATAAATCATTACATCCGCGCTCCCTGCAATGGCGCCGGATGTTGTGTTTCTAGGTGTATTTTGTGTCATCCTGTGTTTAGTGTGTAACGCTTAACTCAATTTCGATCCGTTTTGAACCAGACTTGGTGGAATGGTTGAGAGTCAGGCAAGGAGAAAGTGCAGTAATTCGATTTTCAGAGTAATAGATCAAAGTTCAAGATCACAGGGTTATTGTACTGCGCCGCTGTGGACCTTCTTGCTATTATTATTATTATTATAATTATTGTTGTTGTTGTAATTACGCGTTTTTGTAATACTACCCTTGTTTTAGCTCTGTAACTTATTATCAGTGCAATGATATTTTCAGTATATTATTTTTTTCATATTGCATAACTTCTCAGAAGGAAAAAATAATGAAGAATTATTTTTATTCTCAAGTACTTACACACACACACACACACACACACACACACACACACACACACACACACACAGTTTAAGGATTTGAATTTCATTATATCAGACTTTACTGATCTGCCAGAAGACCCGCCGACATGTAAAAATACCCCCGCTAAAACCAATACACCAGTCCTGTATGAGACAGCCCTAGCATGTATTCAGTATGAACGGTGGGTGTTAGCGCCGAAGTGGTGACATGTAGAGGTGTATGGAATGTAGGAGGACTACTGGGCCTTGGGAGCTGGTTGTGAAGCCTGTGCCCAGAGTCTAACACATAAAACACACACACACACACACACACACACACACACACACACACACACACACACACACACACACACACACACACACACACACGAGGCACCATGGACTTGCATACACACATACACATACAGGCATGCAAATATTTTGCCATGACTTTATGCTTACATGCACACATACGCACATGAATATATACTCACACGTTAAACTGTCTCGCTTCCATGCTCTCTCTCTCTCTCTCTCGTCCATGTTGCCTTTTATCCTTCTTTGTTCACTTTCTTTGCCCCTTTATTGTCCTCTTTCTCTATTTCTTCTTTGCTCTTTCTCTTTCTGTGTCTTCCTTTGTTGTATATGTGTTTTTTTCTCATTGTCTTTAGTTTTCCTCGTCTTTTTCTATATTTTCTTCCTGTTTGACATCCTCCTCCCATCGTCCTCTTTCTTTTCCTCTTTATTTTTCCTCTTCCTCTCCTTTTTTTTTTTTTTTTTCATACTTCTTATTCTCATCCTCCTTTCTTCTTCCCTCTCTTCCCCTCAGTTTGGAAGCTTCCTTTTTGGCTCACGAGTTTTCCCTCCACTCTCTCTCTCTCTCTCTCTTTTCTTCTTCTCTCTTTTCCTTGTGTTCCCTTTTCATCTTTGTCTTTCTCCCCGCTGGCACTCCATCCTTCATTCAGCCTTTCCCCTGTTCTCAATTATCTGTCTATCATTCAATCCTTTTTTGCCCCATCAGTAGCGTAGGGACACTGGGCTAGGTTTCTCAGTCTCGACATTTAAGGGCAGCCTGACCAGCCTCTTTCGTCCCTGAGTGGTATTACGTGAGCAATAAGTCCCAAGCCCCCCTGGGATGTAAACTCTTTCAACTTCATCCGGCTGCAGCGCCTTAATCCAATAGACCACAGGCATCACTTATTGATATGGCTACCACCCAACGTTGTAAAGGACTTCTTGTATCATAAGAAACCATTTAGCTTGCCAGTCAGTGTAGAGTCGCCTAAAGGTAGCACTGCATCGAGTGAATGGATGGTTAATGGATGGTCGGCTTCTCTACCAACCACACAGTCTCCCTTAATCACCCTCCATTATTTACGCCTTTTTTTTTTTTTTTTTTTTTTAACTAACCAACCATCCACTCATTAAGTATGACACGCCCATTTTCCTTCACTCGCGGGCGCCCAGTGGCCAAGGTACTCCAGCAGAATATGGTCCATTAAGGTTTACATTCGAGGGATGGTTGGAGTTTACTGCCCATATAATGCTGTTCAGGGTGTAGCGACTGGTCACTCCCATTACATATTTGGACTGTGTAGCCTAGCGCGTGTTATCCATCAGATCAGTATAGATGAATTTATGAGTGTGTTTGAAAATTGAGGTATATACAGCTGTGTGTGTGTGTGTGTATGTGTGTGTGTGTGTGTGTGTGTGTGTGTGTGTGTGTGTGTGTGTGTATATGAGTGGCAGGTAGTAATACAATAAACGCCATATATGTTATTCTCTGCCTGAACCAATCTGCCTGGATAGCCGTCGAAACGCACACGCATCCACACTTACACACCCAGGTACTGTACACACACACACACACACACGTTTAATTCAGCACTTCAGCCACACCTTCGTTTACTCTTCGTTCAAACCTTCTTAATGTTAATCGTGTTTATTTCTTAATTACTCGAATAATGCACAGCGTGTGGCTGAATATCTTTTCATGATTCATCCTCTTGGACTTCATATTTTAACACTTTGACAGGGAATGGAGAGGGACATCTTCACGTGGTGGCACCAATATAGCCTGGCAACTCAACTGCCGGGTTAAACAAACATCTCTTAACTACGTCCCTATCCCCCGAAAGGAGGATGGTGGACTGCAAGGAAAAAGCTTGAAGTTGCAGTCCACTAGGTACATTTTTCAGATGAGCTTAGGTTTGCAACAGCAACTACTACTATTACTACTACTACTACTATTACTACTACTATTATTACAACTACTACTACTACTACTGCTGACTCACTGGCAACGACCTACATACTTTATTAATTTTCTTGCTGACATTAGAGGATTTTATTTTCACTTCCCACAGTATGAACAGTGAAAGACTATCATTGTTTATGCAGTGACTGAGGATTAAGAGCTTTGTACTTTTTATTCCAGATTACGCCAGACTATCTTATTACACTCCGAAAATCCCTCTGCGGCAATAAAGGTAAGTACGGGAGGATGTTATATTGGCTGGGTATTTCATTCTCGTCATCATCATCATCATCATCCTCATCATCACTAATTATTTTCTTGTTGTGGTGACTCTTTCTTTCTTTTGCCGGTGCGGGAGAGTGTGTTAGACGGGAAAGAGCCTCCCTTTTTTCTATTCGTATTTTTTTTTTACACGTTGACTAGATACTGAAAATAATAAAGTAATAAGCAATAGGTTAATAGCCCTTCTATTACCTGTACTTCTTATGTATTGCTGTGTATTTCTTCCCTCAGCTCTCTCTCTCTCTCTCTCTCTCTCTCTCATCCTCGATTCTCCCCGATATTTTTCCCTTCCTTCTCTTTCCCTGCCCTTCTATCCCTCCATCGGATATAGAATAGACACCTCCCGTTCATTGACGTGGTGGCAGCCATAACTATGATTGTGACTGTACTGTAAAGGATGAACCTGGGATTGCACAGGGTTATTACACACACACACACACACACACACACACACACACACACACACACACACACACACAGGGCCATTTTTAATATCAGCGTACAATATTAATTCATTTCGCGTCCATATTCATAGACTTCTGACATATGCATTGAATTAAATTTGGTCTTTTTCCTCACCCTGGCTGGAAGAGAATATTAATAGTGTAAATAACGTTATGTATAGGTTCCGTAGGTAAGGTAAATTCATCATCATCACCATCATCATTATCATCATCATTATCGTCATCATTATCTCAGGAATATAAGTTACGAAAAAATAAATGACTTTTAATCTAGGTTATTTAAAAATGGCTTCTGAATCTCTCTTCAAATAATAATTAATACAATATTTAAAATATTTGAACAGCTCTCTGACGTTTACTGTACGATTTATCTATCACTGCATATATCCATCTGTCTATCTACTTATATCTATCCATCTATTACTATACCATATATCGTTAATTCCTCTAAGCCCTTCAATGTGACGGAGACTGTCGTTAAAATTAAGGACTCCATCAGACTGAAGGAGATAGAGGAAGCAACCATACAGGATATTGTGATAGATAGATATGAGTAGATAGATAGACAGGTAGATATATGTGATGATACACGGTTTTTATTACATCCACCAAGGAGGTCATGTTTTTGGTTAGGATCAGTATACAAAAACTATTAGACGGAATTACACCAGTTTTAGAGTAGAGATTGAAGACTGTTAGAGGAACAAGTGATTACATTTCGTGCGAGAAAATCAAAGTCCAGTGACACGAAAAGCATGAAACTGTGGATGGTGATGCTTAAGGAGAAGATTAATGCCCTCTAAATTAAATTGTTCAACTTAAGAAACGCCTCTCGTGTGCAAGGAGTATCAAAGGCCCTAAAAGTCTATCATAATTTGGATAAAAATCGTCTGGACATATGCACAAAAGCGTCTGGTTGTAGCGTATCGAGGACCATTCATGTCAGATAAATGTTAATTGAGATGACCTTTGTAATGCTTCCTTCTGCTCTTCATTCATTTTTTCTCCCTATCCTTCTTGTTCTTTAATCGCTTCCTACTTGCTCTTCCTTCCCAGTCTTGTTCCTCATCCTCCATCTTCTCTGTCTACTCCTGCCCTCCCTTCCTCCTTCTCTGTCTTCTCCTGCTCTCTCTTCCTCCATCTTTTCTTTCTACTCCTGCCTTCTCTCCTTTCCATCGTTCCCCGTCCTTGATTCCATTCCTCTCCGTGTCTTTCATTCCCTCCCTCCCTTCCTTCCCTACTTTCCCTCTTTTCCTCCTTTCCTCCAGTGTTTTTGTTTCTTCCTCGCCCTCCCTAAATCACTGCCTTCCCTCTTTTTCCTCCTTTCCCTCCTTTGGGTTTCCACCTTCCATCTATGCCTTTTCCTTTCTTCCCTCCCCTCCTGCACCCTTCCCTCCCTGCCTCTCCGACCAACATCCATTCCTCCCTGCCTCTCCTGCCCCCCCTTTTCCTTCCCTCTTTCTCATTCTTCGGTCCCTTCCTTGGTACCTTTTTTTTTCATTCTCTTTTATTCTTGGATTATTTTCGCATTCTACTCATTCCCTTCTTCCCGCTGGCTAAGTATCTGCCTCTCTCCCTACACCTCCCTCCCTTCCTCCCTCTCTCCCTCTCCCTGCTTTTTCTTACCTACATATGTCCCTCCCTCCCTGTTTTTTTTCCATCTTCACCCTCCGTTTGTCCTTCTCTCCCCTGTTCCTTCATTTCTCCAATCGTCCCTATTTGCCTTCCTCCCATAGTGTGTGCCTCCAAACATGTCTCCTTCTCTCTCTCCATCTCTCTCTACATTCCTCCATTCCTTCTTTATCCTGGCCTCTCTGCTTCCCTCTCTCCCTCATTCCCTTCCTCT
>NC_136979.1:34684965-34757465 GCF_032717465.1 Coenobita brevimanus
GATTTATCTTTATTTTTGTATGTGTATTTATTTATTTATTTTTTGTACCCATCTTCTGGAGGTCCTAAGCCCGTCTTCCCCACATCGACATAGACACACAGTAGTAATACATTTTCCAGTCTCTCCAAGTTTGCCTCTTCTGGCCTCATCATCTTCCAGTATCTCTCCAAGTTTGCCTCTCCTTGCCTCTTCCAGTGTCTCTCAGAGTTTGCCTCTTCTGGTTTCATCATCTTCCAGTGTCTCTCCAAGTTTGCCTCGTCTGGCCTCATCATCTCACAGTGTCTCTCAAAGTTTGCCTCCTCTAACCTCATCATCTTCCGGTGTCTCTCAGAGTTTGCCTCATCTGGCCTCATCATCTTCCAATCAGTCTCAAAGTTTGCCTCATCTGGCCTCATCATCTTCCAGTGTCTCTCTAAGTTTGCCTTTTCTGGTGTCATTATCTTCCAGTGTCTCTAAGTTTGCCTCTTCTGGCCTCATCTACTGATCTTAGGCAACCACGTAGCCATGTTTGACAGCCTTGTGGTTTCTTTAACTCTCTGGCTCCTATGACTCACTCAGGTAAATAAAATCGTCTGGCCTTAGCTGGAATAAAGTACAAGAGTTATCCCGACCATGAGTAAGAGTATGCGAAATCCCCAACCATGAGTAAAAGTAATCCTGACCATGAGTAAGAGTAATCCCGACCATGAGTAAGTGTGTGAATAATCCCGACCATGAGAATGTTAAAGGTAGCAATATTAACAGTCTCACCCTTCTGATATTCACTTTCTGCTGACCATAATCGCCTCCCCTAGTATCTTAACTGGAACAGAATAATATAGTACAGATGTCCCAGAACCTGAAAGAGTTAATACCAGGACGTCTTTTTTACCTGCAACGTGTTTCAGAGGTACATGGGAGTGACGCGTGCTTGGTTTGATCTCCTTCTCCTCCTCGTTCTCGTGCTTCTCCTCCTCCTCCTCCTCCTCCTCCTCCTCCTCCTTATCATCATCATCATCATCATCAGGATGAAACCTGTGTACTTGTCCCACATGGGAGAGTTCCTTGTCTCAGTGGAGTGAACAGAGCTAGGGCCTGATTGACTGCTGCCTACCTAAAAAGCGCCAGGCAAGGCTGCCGCACCACCCCTAAACATCCACTCTGTGCATTGCACATCCACACTGTGCACTGTGCAGCCCCCGTCTATCTAAGACACCCGTCGTATTTATATCAATCTCCCCAATGCAAAGAAAGCAATATAAGCACAGATTAGGATCTGCACAGATAACCCTGAGTTAATGGTCACTACTCTCACTTTCAACCTGTGATGGGCTGTGGATCACTGAGGGTCCCTGTTAGTCAAGTGACCACCATCGGGAATTATTTTAATGTACCAGGGGTCACTGCTTCAGGAGGAAACTTGAGTACTTGTCCCACATGGGAGAGTTCCTTGTCTCAGTGGAGTGAACGGAGCTAGGGCCTGATTGACTGCTGCCTACCTCAAAAGCGCCAGGCAAGGCTGCCGCACCACCCCTAAACATCCACGCTGTGCAGTGTGTAGTGTCCACGTTATGTCC
Organism: Coenobita brevimanus; assembly: GCF_032717465.1. NCBI lineage: Eukaryota > Metazoa > Arthropoda > Malacostraca > Decapoda > Coenobitidae > Coenobita > Coenobita brevimanus. Next base: position 34,686,522 of record NC_136979.1, read on the forward strand.
ACAGACTTCCCATAAACTCAATGTACCGATTTATAATATCATGCTGTAACTATTAGTTGATTTGATTACTTTCTCTTTCAGGTTACTCAGTCGGGTAGCTTATAGACAAAGTATTATAGAATGTGACTTTTCCTTTCCAGTTTTTCCTATGAAATTTCCATGTCAGTTTTTCCATGCTGCATGGTGTTTTTTCTCACTTTTTCCTGGAGGGTTTGGTGGTGGGGGGAGCCTTCTTGCTTTACTATCCTTATCCTTCAGCATGTAGAGTTAGATCTTGTAGTCATAGTTTTCTCTATAACAAGCAGTCTCGAAAGGACCATAAGGTCTGTTGCTGTTTGCTTTCCTATGTAATCCTATGTAAAAAAAAAAAAATCCTCCTCCTCCTCCTCCATCATTTTTTTCTTTTTTTTCATCCTTTCTTCTTCTTCTTTTCCCCTCCTCCTCCTCCACCTCCTCCTCCTCCTCCCCTTTTTCTTCTCTTTTGAGTATTCTTCTTCCCCTTTCTTCTTGGCTTCAGCTCTGCTGCCCACCCAGCCTCCGTATATAGTCTCTCCCTGTCAATCTTCCCTCCATCACACTCCTCCTCCTCCCTCCGTATCTCTCTCCTTCTCTTCCTTCTTTCCTTCTGCCCTTATCACTCATTGTTTCATATATTTTCTTTCTCCTCTCTCTCTCTCTCTCTCTCATCATCCTTTTACTTGTCTACTGTATATGCCTCCCTCCTCTCTGTATCCTACCTCACCCTCCCTCCTTCCCTCCCTCTCCTTCTTGCTTTCATTCTCTCTCTCATTCTTTGCCTTCCGTCCCTCTCTTACATATCTAAATATATTCCTTCCCCTAAAACCCTTGGATCTCCCTCTCCCTTCCTCCCTCTCTCTTCTTTCCCTCTCCTTTCCTCCCCTATGATCGGTATGTACCCTACTCCACGCGTCTATCCTTTCCTCCTTTTCTTCTCGTCTTCATCTTTCCTCTTTTTCACATCTTCTCCTGCCATTCTCTCCCGTTCCTTCCCTCTTTCTTTCCCTCCTCTTCCTCTCTCCCTCTCCCTTTATCCCATCTATTCCCCCTGTCCTTCTCCTCCTTATCCTACCCTTTCCATCTTCTTTCCCCATTTTTCTCTCCCTCTCCTTCCTTTCATCTCTCCCCCTCTCTCCCTTTTCCCCTCTTTGTCCCTCGCTCCTTCCCCCCCTCACCCTTCCTTCCCGGTTTCCCCCTACCTCTCCCTCCCCTCCCTCCCCTCCCTCCCAGTGTCCCTACTCAGTGAGGATGGAGGAGACAGAACTCACGCTAATTGGAGAAACAACTTCCAGAATGGGTGAGGAAAGGAGAGAGGGAGGCAGTTTAAGGAGGGAAGGAGAGAAGGAGGGAAGAAGAGAGATTTTGGAGAGGGAAGGAGTTTGCGAAGAAGAAAGGGAGAGACAGTGAGAGGAAGGGAGGAGCACAGGGAGACTGCGGAGGGGGAGGGTGATTCGGGAGAAAGGAAAGGAGAGATTATGGGAGGGAGGAAGAGAGTATGGAGATCGGGGAGAGAGAATAGGGAGGGAGTGAGAGTAAGGAGGGAGAGATTGTGGAGGGGAGGGAGAGAGAAGGGAGGGGGGAAGTATGGAGGTAGGTAGGGAAAAATAACGGGAAAGTGGGTTGGAAGGATGGGGGAGAGATTATGGGAAGGAAGAAGAGGCGGGAGGAAAGTAGGGAGGTAGGGAGGAAAGGATAATGGGCAAGAGGGAGGGAAGGAAGGGGAGAGATTATGAGAAGAGAGAGTAGGCAGGAAGCAGGAAGATAGGAGGGAAAGGAAAATAGGAAACTGGGAGGAAGAAGGGAGGAGAGATTATGGGAGGAAGAAAGGGATAATGGGAAAGAGAGAAGGGAGAGAGATTGTGGAGGAGGGAAAGGAGAGAAAAATTTGGCTAGATAGTGTGAACAATGGACAGAGGAGGACGGAGGAGGGTATGGAGAGAAAGTGGGAGGGAAGGAAGGAAGGAAAGGAGGGAAGTTTATAAAGGGGAAATGTGGAGACGGGAGAGAAGGGAGAAATCTAAGAAAGGAAGAATAAAGGAAATAAAGGAGAGCGGAAGGCAATTGCGAAGAAGGAGGGGAGAGAGTGTGGGAGTGACAGACGGAGGGAAGGAAGATGGAGGGAAGTCGGTGAAAGGAGGGGGGACTTTGTGGAGGAGGGAAGGAAAAGAGAAATCTGAAGGAGGAGAGGGTGTCGCGAATAAGGGAGAAAACTATAGTGAAGCGAATAAAGGATGTAGATAATAAAGACGAGACTGAATGAAAGCGAGAAAAGATGGGAGAGGGACGTTTGCCGGAGGAAGAGAGAAGAAAGGAGGAAGATGGACAAGGGAGGAGGAGGAGGAGGTGAAGCTTTGAAAGTGTCAGGGAAGAGAGAGAGCTGAGGGAGAAATGGTAGAATTAATAAAGAATGGGAGGAATGGAGGGAGCGTAGGAGGGAGAGAAGGAAAAAAGGAGGGAGAGAGTAGACGGAGCAGCTTATGAAGGAATGAGAGAAACTGAATGTTAAGAGAATACAGAGACTTGGAGGAGAAAAGGATGTAGTGAATAAAACAATATAGAAAGGAGAAAAAAGAAAAGGGAGAGGAATATAAACGGGAAAGAAGAAGGAGGTGGTAAAAGAGAGAGATGTCGGAAAATATAATCATGACATCTTGCTTTGGTCAGGAAAATCAAAGGACACTCAAAAATGTAAACAAGTATTAAAACGTTAGTCATCAACGTTTAGCCGGGAATAAAAACGTTCTTATATTAATCCATTTTAGGAAGGACGATATTTTACCTCACAGAAATTCGCCATACTGTAGACTCGTATAGTGTTTGAGGTCAACCCTATCACTAACTCTATGGAAGCGAGTCGCCATATTTCATTGTCGATTTCACAACTCCAAGTAGAGTCCTAATTATTAATGCAAAACTGTGGCCATCGTACTGTGAAATCTTTTACCAGAATCTTATCACTTCATCCATGGGTAAAAAAAAAAATGATCTCGTCAAAATATCATCTTGGTCTTCCTTTTTTTTTTTTTTTTTTTTTTTTTTTTTTTTTTAAATCCAGCGGACAGACAGACAATGAACCAGATGGACAGACAGCGAACCAGATAAATAGACAGAGACAGACAGAATTACAGACAGACGAATAGACATACAGAGAAAGAAACAGACAGAGACAGCCAAGAGTGAATACAAAACTCCCTCCCACCGTCAGCTGCGAGGGTAATAGCAAAAGAGAATACGGAAAGTGACAAAAGAGATGGAGGATTGAAAGTCGAGAATGAAAATGGAATTGAAGGATCGAGGAAGAGCACTGAATGAGAGAGAGGGAATGAGAGAATGAAGAAGAAGAGCTATACAGAGAGAGAGAGAGAGAGAGAGAGAGAGAGAGAGAGGATGCAATATTTGACCTCTTCAGTGACATTTTCTATTTTATTCTTGTTCCCTTCAGACTTTTAAATTTAGATTAGGAGAAATTATTATATTAGATACAGCCTACATTTTGTAAACCCTTCTAACACAATAAATCTTTCTTAAGCTGAATAAAATCGTCTGGAAGGTAGGAAGAATAAACTACACATATACATCATCTGAGTGAAGTGGGTAAATCTACAGCCACCAGACCATTTTACTCAGCTTGGGAGGGACATTAGAAACAGGAGGGGTTCCCGAGTGTCCATCTCCACTCCTCCCTCAAGACCGACCTCCCCTAAATTGAATGTAGTTACGTGGAAATAGTAAACAGAAGCTCGCAATAAGGCGTCGGCGTAGTGAAGGGATTTTTTTCTCCAGGCTTCTCAAATTGGTGAAGTTAGATACACAGTAGCCTTCATTGACTCCTTCGCTGCCTCTAAACTCTCTTAGACGCTAAATACAGTCTTCTGGTGGCGTCCACGTAAGCTACAAAAGACGTCGTCGCACTGGAAGGGTTAAAAAATACTCACACACACACACGCTTATGTTCTGAGGCGTTGGCTGCGTGGGAAAAACTGGGAAACACAAACACTGTCAGACATATGTATACTTATGGATACACACACACACACACACACACACACACACACACACACACACACACACACACACACACACACACACACACACACACACACACACACACACACACACACACACACACACACACACACACACGATGATAGATGTGTGCGCGATGAGATGGATGTGAGCAATTCAACACCCCTCTGACTCCTCTATCATCTTCTGTCCCTCACACCCCCCTCCACCTTCACCCTCACCCTCCCTCCCTGACCCTCACCCTATCTAGTCCTGTCATATTCTATCCTGCCCTGTCATGTCCTGCCCTATATCTCACTTCCCTTCCCTTTCGTGTGCTGTGCTGCTACCCTTTATCCTAGCATATCACATTTTAATCCAGCCATACATTCAGTCCTAACCTGACGTTCTGTGCTTCTATACCTTTCATAGTTTCGCTCTTAGCCCTGTGATTTTTGCTGCTTTCATTATCAAAGACGTTTCATCCTTATTTTCTATTCAGCATTCTCTGAGGTCAGTATATAAGCCTTCATGTTCTATCCATCTCTCACACTTTGTCTTGTTCTTAGCCTGCCCAGACAAATCCACCTAATCTTCTATCCCAGCGTATCCACTCTTACATTGTAACCTATCCATGTTTATCCTAGAATATCCAGCCTCTCTTTCTGTCGTACCCTCACTTATCCTTCTTCCCCCACTGTCATGTTCTGCCCAAATATCGCCTATCCTAACATATCCACCTTCACTTTCTTTCATTCACTTATCCCAGCATGCTTACCCTCACGTTCTATCCTAATCTCACTCATCCTTTCATATCCACCTTCACTTTCTATCTTACCTCTTTCGCCTGTCTTAGCACATGAAAACCCACCTTAACTCATCTAGCCTATTTTTCCTCATCATAACCCAACCCCATCATGCAATGGCTCATTTTAACTTACCTTATTTACCATCCCATCCCACCTAAACCAGCTTGAACATTTTTTACACATCCTAGCCACATTCCCTGCCAATTATATTTTCCCCAGCACATTCCTTCTCATTCCCCGCACATTCCATCCCACTCCAAGTCTTTCCTATTTCTTCTCATCTGCATTCATTGTGATCCTACCCAACTCATTCCAGCTTTCCACAGGAGATGAACAGAGGAAGGAAAAACAAAGAAAAAATTATTTAAGAGGCTCCGGCCTTTGGTTCCTTCTTTCTTGCATAAAAAAAAATTGACATTCCAACTCATTCCAGTCCATTCCAGCTTATTCCAGCACATGCCAGCCCATACTGATATTCCCATCCACTCATGTTCATTCCAGCCAACGTATTCCAAACTATTCCAAGTCATTCCACCCATTCCAAGATACATCATTTCCCACTTAAGTTCATACCAGCCCATTTTAATTTAGTCTTGCCTATTTCAGCCCATTCCAGCGCCCTCCAGCCCATTCCAGTCTATTTCATGCTATTCCCATCCGTTTCTACCTTCCCCTTGCTACCCACACTAACTCAATGTGACCGACTCTGTCGCGGTCTGACCCCCTTATTACCCCCCTTCTCCATCCCCCCCTTCTCTCTCTCTCTGTCTCTCTCTCTCTGTCTGTCTGTCTGTCTGTCTCTCTCTCTCTCTCTCTCTCTCTCTCTCTCTCTCTCTTTCTCTCTCTCTCTCTCTCCCCCTTCTTCCCAACGCTCCCTCATCTCCGTTCTCTCCCATCACTCCTCTCCTCCCTTTCTTTCTCTCTCACCCCCTCCCCCTCCCCCTTCCCTTCCCTTTTTCCCTCCCTCTCCTTCTCCCTCTCCCTCTCCCTCTCCCTTCTCCCACTCCCACCCTCTCCCCCTCCCAGCCTTCTCTGTATGCATAGTTTTCTAGTGTGTGTCAATTCTGTGTCTCTGTTTGTTTGTCCCTTTACCACCCACACTGTTCTCTCTCTCTCTCTCTCTCTCCCTCATACACTGCTCGCTTCACGTCCATCTAATTTCGTCTCTTGCTCGATGATGCTTGTATTTTCGTTTTTTTTTTTCCTTCTTGCATCTGTTCCTTCCTATAGTCCGTTTATTTTCACCTGGCAAGCATCCATAGCCCCTTTTCGACCTCGCTACTGTCCAGGTGTAGTTAGACTGGAGGATGAATTTCACTCTACTCCCATCACTTCAACTTGGCGTAAAATTGCCATCTCCTGCCTGAATGTTGAATCTGTAACAAGAGATTAATACTAGAATAAGGTGCTAGTCACGAGGAAGTGCCGTGGAAAGTATGCAGGTTCGTAGTTTTGTCTTATTCTGACACTGATCTACGGGAAATAAGCTGCACAAGGACGAAAATCTCAGCCAAGATAAAGTGACCGAACTGTAGTAACTTAAGGAAACTCCGTAACACCATTTCCTAAGCGATTTATTTTCCATATTACACCTTGCTGTCATCGCCTGTATTATGTAAATCCTTTTGATGCCGCCATAGTGTGCATAAATAACGTAGAAAAGGATATTGAACCAACCATATCCAAAAATAAATCGCTAAGGGAGAGGTGTTTGGGATTCTTCTTACCCGACGGGAATACTGGCCTAAGAGACATCGGATATTCATGCAACTACAACTTTGCATTGAAGTTGTGAGAGTGATCCATCGTCCTCAGGTGAAAGCAAACCAAGAAACCGTTTATGTATATATATTTTTTTTGTATATGGATGGTTATTGTTTCTAGGTATGTTATTTAAGCAGGTTACGTTGGTGAAAAAAATATTAAAATTGTATACGCTAGAATATTTAAAGTGAAAAAGCTGTGTATGTACAATAAATCGCCAAAGAAGTGGTACTAAGGGAGATTCCTGAGGTCTGGGTTCCACCTTGCTGACCTCTGTGTGCTGCATGCTGAGCCACTTTAACCCACTCCCGCTGAAGCCTGGATTGGATAGCAGAATTGTGTGTGTGTGTGTGTGTGTGTGTGTGTGTGTGTGTGTGTGTGTGTGTGTGTGTGTGTGTGTGTGTGTTTTGGAGATGTCAGCAGCAGTAGTAGTCAGTCAGTCAGTCAGTCAGCCAGTCAGTTAGCCAGTCAGTGAGGCAAGTTGGTTGTTTTGTCTGAGATAGAATAGGAAAGAGAGGGGACGATAGGTCTTTCTACCTAACTCAGTTTATCACACACACACACACACACACACACACACTCTCTCTCTCTCTCTCTCTCTCTCTCTCTCTCTCTGTCTCACGAATGTCTAGGAGTAGGCGAGGGGCGTGAGAGAGTGGGTGGTACGCGAGGGGCTCCATAAAAACCTGTGTCTGGCGCCTAATGTGTCCCCGATGATCAAGGTGCCAGGAGCAGGGGAAGTGAGATGGAGAATGAGGAAGAGACGCAGGCAGCTAAGGACGGGGAGGGGTAGGGTGGGCGGAGTGGGTGGAGTATTGCTGGCCCCTGCTGTGTGTGTGTGTGTGTGTGTGTGTGTGTGTGTGTGTGTGTGTGTGTGTGTGTGTTGTCATAGCACTGTACTTCGCACCAGCCAACTTATCCGTAGCATCGTACCCTCTCGCCCACCATCCCAGGCACATAGAAGGCCAGTGTGCAATTTAATTAATGTGAACAAACTGTGTGACGTGGAGCCCCGTTTGATCAGTAGGAAGAAAATTACCTAGGCCAGTTAGAGGCGACTGCTAGGAGAAAGTGTTAATCTATGGACAAATTGGCTTGCGCGGAGTATACGTAATATTTATCTCCGTTCATGGATAATTCCTTGGATAATCCTTGTGTAATTCAATTTTGGCCACTACCAGACAATTTTGTTCAGATTAATACTGACCTTATCCGATTGAATAGTTACAACACTCAGCTAATTTTCCATAGTTTTCCCAACGGTAATATTTACAATATGCAATGACTGCATCTATCATAATGTAACCCACTCACGGATAGAGTATATACTGTTATATGTATTCTCTCATTTCCTTTCTTCTCCTGTCTTTTCATCTCTACTCTTCTCATCTCTTCTCTCTTCACTCAGTTTCACTACCTCTCGCTGGGACACTTGCATGATGGTGTCCAATTTGCTAGAGAGGGAGCAGCGCCCCTCATGACAGGCGGCCAGGGGGGGAACACACGGCTCTCACTCTACCTACCTACACAATTGCTCACTTCTTTTGCGTGTGTGTGTGTGTGTGTGTGTGTGTGTGTGTGTGTGTGTGTGTGTGTGTGTGTGTGTGTGTGTGTGTTTGCTGTGACGGAGGCTTGGTTGCGCCCCCACCCGCAATGCAGTGCTGACGGGCAGGCTGCTTGTGTCGAGGGGTGGGTGTGGGAGTGGAGTGAGTGTGGGTGACTGGGTACATGTGCTGATTGGGTGGACGGTTAGGTGGATGGATGATTGGGTGGGTGTTTGGGTGCGTGTGTTGGGTAGGTGGATCGTTACGTAGATGGGCGATTGGGTGTAGGTTAGTAGGTGACTGTCTGTAGGGAATGGGAAAGGGGGAGTGAATAGGTGTTTGGGTGGGTGGATGGTTGTTTGGATGGGGGTTAGTAGGTGACCGTGTGTAGGAGGGTGGCAAGGGGGTGAGTAGGTGCTTGGGTGGGTGGATGGTTTGGTGGATGGATAGTTGGTTGGGGAGTCCATAGGTGATTGTACAGTACAAGGGTGGGTGGGAAGGAGGTATATATATGTACTGTATGTGTTAGGGTATGTGTGATTGGGTGTATTAGGTGGTGAGTAGATAGGAGTATAATGTGTGTGTGTGTGTGTGTGTGTGTGTGTGTGTGTGTGTGTGTGTGCGTGCGCGCGTGCGTTTGTCAGCTCAGAGGTTAGTGTCATTCCTGAACTATGCGGCAATGCTATTTGTTAAAGTAAGGGGTACACACACACACACACACACACACACACACACACACACACACACACACACACACACACACACACACACACACACACACACACACACACACACACACACACACACACACACACACACACACAATTTCCTTTTACGTGTCTGAGAACTTTGTATCTAGATGCAGGATACACTTACACTCCTAGTTTATGCTTGAAAATAGTGAGTGAATGAAGGTGTGGGCCATATTTGCTGGGCACTCTAATGATAGTCCTCCCTGCTCCTCTGTTTTTCCTTTTTCCTCTTTGGGAATGATGCAGACTTCATTTCTATTAGCGGTGATGGAGCTGGTCTTTCAATTTTATGCTGTTTTTATTTATGCTTCGACCAGATGGGAGACGACTCGATGGTGGTAGTGCTTATGAAGATGATGATTGTGATGATGATAGTAATGATGATGGTGATGACAGTTCAGATGATGCTAGTGAATATAATGAAGAGAATAGTCACTGTGATGTTAATACTACTGCTAGTCTGTTGATACGATGTTTACCCTTCTGTATATGCGAATGTGCTTCCTTTTTTCTGTATGTATGTTCGGTGGGTCATAATAGTGTGTTTATGTTATTGATGTATTGCTTACTATGCATGTAAAGCTGATTAAATTCCATGGGTTTTTGTGAATGTCATAAATGTGTTTGTCGGGTTATTGGCTGCGTGATGTTGTTTTGTGTGTGTGTGTGTGTGTGTGTGTGTGTGTGTGTGTGGTCTCTCTCTCGCTTTCCTCTCCCTAAAACCCTTAATATCTCATCTCTCTTTATCCCATCGCTCGTACCCTCACCCCCCGCCGACCCCTCCCGCCCCCTGCCCTCCCTTCCCCTCTCCTAATCTCCCCTTTCTCTTCACCGTTCTTCCTGTTTCTTTCCCTCCTTTCCGTGTCCTAATTCCTCTCCCTTTTTCTCTCCCTCCTCCCTCTTAATCCTTCTCCCTTTTTCTCCCTCCTTCCTCCCGTTTCCTAATCTCTCTCCCTCTTTCTCCTCCCTCTGTCCCTCCCCTCTCCTCATCCTTCATTTCTCCTCTCTCCCCTCTCACTTTTCCTCTCCATTATCCCCTCACTTCCTCATTTCTCTCCTTCTCTCTTCTGTTTCTCTGTTCCCTGTTCTCTCCGATTCACTTACCTTCGCCTCCTCTCCCCGTTCTTCATCATTCCCTTTTCTCTCTTCCCCTCCCATCTCCTTTTCTCCATCCTTCATTCCTTTCTCAGTTCTCCATCCTTCTCTTCCTTTCCATCCCTCTCCTAATATCCTTTCCCATTTCGTTTTGCTTGCTTTTCCTTGTCCCATCTCTCGTGGATCCCCATTCTTATGCTTAACTCTTTCCTTCCCTTTCCCTCCCCTTCCCTCCTTACGCTTCCTCCCTCTCGTTCTCTTTCCTCTTCTTACCTCCTCTTTTCAACTTCCCCTTCCCCTCCTTCCTTAATTTTTACTCTTCCTTCCTTCCCCCTCCGTCTTCACTCCCAAACCTTCTCCACCTCCCCGTCCACTCCATTTCCCTTCTCCATTCCCCAACCCTCTCCATCTTCCCCCTTCCTTGCCTCTCTCTCAATCACTCCCTCCCTTTCCCCATGCTCTGCAACCCTCTCCATCTTCCCCCTTCCTTCCCCCTCTCTCCATCTCTTCCTCCCCTTCCCCACTCTCTGCAACCCTCTTCATCTCACCCTCTCCTCTCCCCTTCCCTCCTTCCTTCCCCATCCCTCGGCACCTGTCCCTCCATTCCCCACCCCTCTGCACTTCCCCCTCGCCTCCCCACCCCTCTGCACTTCCCCCTTCCCTGCCAGCTTCCCCCTCTTTATGAACAGCATCCACATGTTCATTTATCGTTGTGACACGCCTCATCCCTCACTGTCACTTCCCACTCTTCGATTCCAACATTGCTCCTCCGACAACACCTTTTCCTTCCCTCTCAGATCCTTCTCCCTCTCTCCCTCCTTCCCTCTCACCCCTCCCTCCTTCCTTCCTTCCTTCTGACCCCTCCTTCCATCCACCCTTCCTCTCTCTCTCTCTCTCTCTCTCTCTCTCCCCCCAGTCCTATCGTTCCTTCTTTCTTTCTCTTCCAGCATCCTCTCCCTCCCTTCCTCCCTCCTTCTTTCCTTCGTCATCTGCTTTGTTCCACCCCTTCTCCCTTCCCTTCCCTTCCCTCTCTTACTTCCAGACCTTCCCACTTTTTTTTCTCCACCTATTTCCGTCCCTTCACTTTCCTAACTTTCCCCGCTTTCTCCTTTCCTCCCTCCCTCCCTTCCTCCATCCTTCAGTCTTACCTATACTGCACTCTCTTCCATCTCTTTTCTTCCCCCGTCTCCCTTATTTCCTCTCCTTCCCTCCCCTCCCTTTCTCTTTTCTGCCTCGCTTCCTTCATTTTTCCATCACGTTTCCCCTCCCCTTCCTTTCTCTTTTCTGCCTTGCTCCCTTCATTTTTCCCTCACTTTTCCCCTCCCCTCATCCTTCCCCTCATGGCCACCTTCCTTCTTTCTAGACCCCCATTTCTTTCTCTTTCCCCTCTTCCCTCCGCCCAGCGCTCCCTCTCCCTCCTCCTCTGTCACTCTTTCATCTCCCTCGTCTTTTTCCTTTCTTTCTTTTTCTTTTTCTTTTTTCTGTTTATTTGTTTTTTTGTTTATGTATGTTTCTTCTTTTTTATCCATCTCATTATTTCATTCCATCGTTCCTTCCTTCCTTCCTTCCTTCCTTTCTTTGCCATTCGACACTCTATCTCCTTCTTCTTCCTTTCGTTAATCTTTTGTTCTTCTCACTCTGTTTCCTCTCTCTTTTCTCTCCCTCCCATGACACACTCTCATTCCCTTCATTTCTCCTTCTCTCTCTCTCTCTCTCTCTCTCTCTCTCTCTCTCTCTCTCTCTCTCAAATGTTCTCGTCTGTTCTTCTTGACCTCTCCTATTTCCTGGCTTCTGGCACTCACTCTTTCTCACACACTCTCTCGTTTCCTCTTTCTCGTTCGTTTTCTCCCTCTTTAACACTTGTCATTTTTGGTCCCATTCTCTTTTCTCTGTATTCTTCGTTGGGTATTTCTCTCTCTCTCTCTCTCTCTCTCTCTCTCTCTCTCATTTTCAAAGCCCTCGAGATCTTACTCATTTGTCGTTCTCTCTTTCATCCTCCCTTCCCTTCTTTCTTTCTCTTCCCCTTCCTCTTTCTGACCACTTCCTCTCTTTTGCTTTTCCCCTTTCACACACTTCCTCTTATCTAGTTTTAGCCGTTTTCATCTTTCACTTTCCACTCATTCTATTCATCATGTCCTATCTCCCTCCCTCCCCCTTTTCTAGGTTCAGCTCTTCATATTTTGCTCCTCCTTCCCCCTCCCTCTCCCATCCTTCGCTCCCCTCTTCCTCTCTAGTTTCAACTCTTCATATTTCTCTCCTTCTTTACCCTCCCTCTCCCCACCCTTGCCCTTCCCTCACTCCTCTAACCCCCTCCTCTCTCCATCATCATCCATCCGTCTTCCAGCGGGGCCGAATCCGTCTATCAACACCGAACTCTCCCTTTTTCCCGCCCGCCCAAAACGTAAACATCAGCTCGGCCTCTGATTGGTCGGACTGCTTCCCCCCGCCCACCACTGTGAATAATGCGCTCTTCGCTGCTCATTTGTTGGTGTTAGGCCTTCGTACGGACGATTATTCGCTTCGTATTTACGGTTTTTGGTGAGATATGGGAACGTATCTCGACAAGGACAGGTAGGGCGTCGGAATTATTCATATTTTGTGGGAGGATTTGGGCTGGTGGTATGGTTCTCGTGTTGGGCAGGACGAGACATGCTAAGGCTGTTATCATCGCTTGAAGAGGCTCGTATTCTCGTTGGTTGATGGGTCTCCGTAACACCTCTTCTTAGCGATTTGTTTTTGGATCCTGCTAGTTGATATAATCTTGTACCATACTTCTGCAGAGTATGGCGATATTCTAATGATTTGAGCAACACAGGATACGATGGCCACATACAATAGGCAAAATAAATCGCTTAGGAAGAGGTGTCAGGGAGCTTCCACCGGCATCAAGTATTATCTAGACTACATGCATTTTTTTTTTTTTTTTTACATATTACACTTCAGTACCCTCTTGTATTAGGTTACTGACGCAAACTTTGTCGATATTACACTGATATAGTACAAGAGAATGTTAAACTATAAGTAAATCGTAAATGAAAAGGTGCAAGGAAGCCTTGTATGGCCGAGTTGGCAGAGAAGTGGTCTGCTATCCCAATGGACGCAGGTTCGAATCCCGTTTGGTGCAGGAAACAATTTAAAGATTTGAATTTCATTAAAGAAGATTTTATTTATCAGCCGTAAGGCCCGCCAACTTGTAAAAGCACTTCCTGTAATAACAATACGCCAGTCCGTAATTAGACAGTTTTGTATTAAGTATTCAATAAAGACGGTGGGTAACAGCGCTTAAGTGGTGACATGTGAAGGTGTACTGTATGTAGGAGGACTGCTGCGCCTCAGGGAACGGACTGTCACATCTATCGTTCCCCAGCACAGATTTCTACTCCGCACTGGCAATAGGATGACGCCCCGGGATATCCGTTCTGCTCCGTCAACCGAAGCTAAATTTTTAATCAGAGGTAGAGTCTTTCATAACCACTGAGCAAAATGATATTATTGAAGGTACTCTCTCTCTCTCTCTCTCTCTCTCTCTCTCTCTCTCTCTCTCTCTCTCTCTCTCTCTCTCTCCATGTACAGTATTTTTTCTCATACATTTTTCTTCCCTCCCTCCCTCCCGCTTGTCACTCGCAATATTTTTCTTGGATTTTCACTTCCTTCTTTCCTCTCCCTTGCTCGCTCACCCACCCACCTTTCTTCCCAGCTTCATATTTTTTTTCACATTTCTCCCTCATATATCTTGCAGTGTTCTTTATTCCTCTCTTTCTGCTCCCATGTTTATATCTTTCCACCCACTTCGCTCTCTCTCTCTCTCTCTCTCTCTCTCCCTCTGTTTATCTGTCTGTCTCTCATTCGTTCATATCTCAAATCACGTCTTCATCAGTTTCCTCCTTCTTATGCCTGTGTTGGTGGTTGTGCAGTTATCGTGTTATTTCTCCTTCGTTGGTGCTTCGAGCGAGGGGTCGAATCTAACATGAAAAAAAAAAATAAAATCGTCTGGAGAGAGCAGGGTGCTGGAGAGGGGCACCTTCGCGTGGTGTCACTGACATGGCTGGACGGCTTCACATCCTGGTTTTGCGGATGCCTTTCAGCTCCCTCCCTATCCTCTGAAAGGGGGATGATGGTCTTCAGGAGGAGGGCACCTTAGGCCTATTGTTTACTGGGTCCACATTCAGATGAACATGGATTTATGACTACTACTACTACTACCACTACTACTACTACTACCACCACTACTACTACTACTATTACTACCACTACTACTACTACTACTACTACTGGAGAGAACGAGAGCGAAATATAAATGTTCTCCGGCTGAAGGGGTTAATGAGAGCCGTATATAACACCTGCAGTTAAAAAAGTTCATCCTAAGCTGCATAAAATCGTCTAAAAAAGGTGTGTGTGTGTGTGTGTGTGTGTGTGTGTGTGTGTGTGTGTGTGTGTGTGTGTGTGTGTGTGCATCCTTTCCTTATTCCTTTTTTCCCGTTTTGTTTGCTTACACCAACCATCATTCCTCTTTACTTTTTTCATGAGAGAGAGAGAGAGAGAGAGAGAGAGAGAGAGAGAGAGAGAATGACCCACGAATCAGCATAAATTGCGGGGAAGGAAATGAGGTCATCATCCGGACCAGAATAGGGCACCAAGTGTTTATATTAATCTTTTCACCCCGAGGACTTCGCTTCTGCTTTCAGACGATTTTATTCAGCTTAGGAGGAGAGATTTTTGGAATTGAAGATACTGTATTAAGCCCTCACTCTCTTTCTTATCACTAGAGGCTCTTCGTAAGTTGGATAAGTCAGTATATCATCTTAAGAATATCGTCCACTGGTGTCTTGGTCTTAAAGAAAATGACGTGAAGGAGATGAAGGCGCTGAGGGTTAATTATTGATGATGCGTGTAATTATATTTCCTTTAGCCTGGTCTGGATTTTCGTCCCTTTTCCAGCCTTTACCACGTAGTTGAGTGAATGAAAAAGACAGTACTACGGCACTACATTCTTTCCATAGCACTTCTTCGTGACAGGCATCATTTTATTATGCTAATCTATTCCTACAACTCAGCATTATGGAGAGATGACAATTGTAGGCCAAGTTAGGGTAAAAACGGTATAGTCTTGTTTCAGTGGGATTTTTTTTTTTTTAGGCTATTTTTTCAGGTGACTCTTGCTACCTCCAGATTATTATATTAAGCTTTGGAGAGAAATTTCGAAGTGGGAGAGTTAGACATACTTAACCCTTTCAGTACGACGGGGATTTCTGAGTTGAGTGAAATCATCAGCATATAGGAAGTATAAGATGGAAAATATACGCTTCGGTGGTTGGACTGAGTTGACAGTGATTGTGTATGCATTATTATTATTATTATTATTATTATTGTTGTTGTTGTTGTTGTTGTTGTTTCCAGACGATTTTGCGCAACGTTGGAAACACCTCTCCTACTAAACGGGGTAATGAAGGCCATACATGTCATGGATATATTATTATTATTATTACTATTATTATTATTATTATTACTATTATTGTTATTATTATTATTATTATTTTGTTCTTGCTATCACCAGATGATTTTGTTACCTTTGGATTTACGTTTTTAGAAGTAATCTCCACCTGACAGACCAAAATGATCCACACAGAATTACCCTTCATAATCTCGATATCTCCGATGGAAAATTATGCCAGTAAGTTGTGTATATGTGGAGCAGGTGAATTCATGGCGCCTGGAACTGAAAAGGTCAAACTGGGAAGCGGCACTGAAAAGGTCAAACTGGGAAGCGGGTAATGCAGAGAACTGGCTTGCATTTTCCTGTTTTTTGTTGTGGTGTTTAATTTTTCCTTCTTTTATTTTAACTCTGGATTTTTTTCAGACTGTAATTGACTGGCTAACCTAAACATTCATTATTTTTAATTTTCAGACAGATACGTGATTAGGTGAAAAATGTATTGGTTTTAATTAATGTATGATTTTTTTTTCACCCATTCCACCCGAGGATGTTTTTATATTCAGTTTTGGCAAGTACCAGTTTTTTTTTTTTTTTTTTCGAGATTTAGAAAAATGTTGGATTTATTGGACTGATCTTTCGCATGCTCATAATCTCTTAACATTTGCGTTGTCATGTCACTAAAAATCAGAATCTTGAAAGTTATTTTTTGCTTACCCACACCCAGAGTGTTCCATAATCCCACATTAGTGGAAATAGAGCAAATATGGCACGACGCAGTTCATCCTCTACACTGCAGTAGTCCAAAAAAAATGTACAAATTATTAGATGTCTGCTGAATAATTAGATGTACAGATTATTAGATGTGCAAATTACCAGATGTCTGTTGAATTAGGATAGATCCACTGGGAGCATTGCTTGTTTTATCAGATGACTCTTTCGGCGTCTTCTAGTGGCTGATTGTGATGTTGCAGGCGTTGCAGAATTGTACGCAGCACCTCAGGCTCTGCGATAAGCTTAAAATCCAACTTTATTTTGCACTAACAGGAAAACGAAGTAATCTTTTGTCGTAATGTGCCGGTAAGCTTCAGTCCCTGCATGCAAGTGCAGTATCCTACCTATGACGTCAGCTGGAATAGAATACTAGTTTTTTTTTTTTAACCTTGAAAGGGTTAACGATGACCCTATTAACAATCAGATTCCCATCGCCTGACCTTGGGTACAATATAATACTAGAGTTATGCTGATCATGAGAGAGTTAAGCTGCGACGGGTCATTACTCTGTTTAAGCTAGCTCCTTCTCAGAGCAGTATTTAATAAGAGTACCAGCCATGGAAAAAAAAGAAGTTGAGAGGAGAATTAATATTTTGTCAGTATCAGTAGTAGAATCAGTAGCTTCCTTAACATCAGTCTAGTGGTGTATTTCTGTTTTATTCCTTGCTGTCTCTAAATTGGTTTGTTAAGCCTGGGGAAGATTTTTTTTTTTTTGTACTGGAGGGGATTAATGACCATCTAACCCTCCAGTTCCAAAAGTCTCTCCACAGCTGAATAAAATCATCCTGATAGCGATTATAGGATAGATTAATATTGAATTCAGTAACCCATTCTTTACTGGAGATTCTTCTAAGGTTAATTATATGTATGTTTATATGTGCATCGTCTTGTTTTTGTCCAATTAAAGTGAAAGAGGCGTCATTACGGTAGTAGGGCCAGGTATATCAACACTTAAGTTATATACGGAGAAGGAGAGCAGTAATGAGACACTTCCTAACAAGCCGCCTGCACAGTCACTTATTTCACTTATATGGCTCCTTCACTTATTTAGTTCCTTCACTCTCAGAGTCTCAGTTGTATTTTATTTTAGCCACGGCCAGACGGTTTCTTTCAAGTTTAGAAAATCACTTTAGAAGTGGAAGGGTAGTTGGAGGTTGTATCTAGTCCCCTTTTTACCCCGGAAAAATCCTTCTTAAATTGACTCGGAGACAGGAAGAAAAAAAATAATGTTATTGTAGTGAAAGTGTTAATTAAGCATCCAGAACAGACAGTGATATTCAGATACATGAAGCAAAAAAAAAAAAAAAAGCAAAATACAAACAGAAGCGCAGACATTACCATCATCTAGAAAACGCGAGATCATTTTCTAGTTTATTCTTGTTCCTACCAAATGATATATAATTAATTTTGATAACTCCCTATTATAGAGGCTAATGAAGGCTACATCTCACCACTGAAGTTTGGAAGCTTACGCATAGTGAACTTAATCGTCTGGAAATATCAAGAATTAAAAAAAAAATGAAGCTCCCTCCATGCAGTTTTCCCTCAGGTTACTATCCTTCCTTCCTTCCCTCCCTCTCCTAACAATCAGCCCTCCCCCCCCGCCTACCCTGACCCCCCCTCCCCCTCCCGCCCCCACCAGGACATGTTTACTGTGTGTGGGTAATGACTGCCTTATCGGTAATCCTTAACAAGCGACACAACACTGCACCACAGCACAGGGCACAGCAATCACATATAAACCACAGCCTTTGACAGCTTAGTTTCTCTCTCTCTCTCTCTCTCTCTCTCTCTCCTTTTTATTTTTTTGCCTTTCTGTTTCTCATTCTTATTTTCTTTCCTTCCTCCATACCTTGTTTTCTCTTTATACTTACATACATACATATATATATATATATATATATATATATATATATATATATAGAGAGAGAGAGAGAGAGAGAGAGAGAGAGAGAGAGAGAGAGAGAGACGGACACATAGATAGATAGACAGATAGATACGTAGACAGATAGGCAGACAATATATACGGATGTATATAGGTAGAATATATAACTGAAAATATGTATTCATACAGTTGCAAATCAGGGGCTGAAAAATATTTTAAACTTTTCATCATATACGATAATTCATTTAGCGTATTCGAAGTCCAGAAAAACGGTGCGACCAGAAATAATGGAATGAAGCTAAAAGAAAAATACAGTACAGGTACTTCGATAATTACTTCAGTACTCGCACACCAGGGGGTTGAACCAAGCTGGAAAAAAAAAGAATTATTAGTGCTAGGACTGTTGATGTGATCATGTGTATTTTGTCGAGGTATTTCGAAAGCATTTTATTCTATTCTTTTTTTATTTATAGGTTTACTACTACTACTACTACTACTACTGTTGTTATTATTATTATTATTATTATTATTATTTTATTATGTATTATTGTTATTTTTATTATCATGTATTATTATTATTATTATTATTATTATTATTATTATTATTATTAGCTATATACGCAGGGTGACATCCTATTTTTGCTAGATTATTTACACTTGTGCAGATTGGTTAGGTCTGGGAGGAGGAGCCAGGATTCCAGAGGCTTGAATGATGTGTGAATCAGTGTGTGGCCCTTTGCAGTGGGGCATGCTGTTGTTAGCTCTCTCATATTGTTTTTTTTTTTTTTTTTTTCCTGCCCCTCTCCATCCTCAGGAGGGTAAGAGAAGCAGGATAATGATGATGATGATGATGATGATGATAGTTTCATGAGTTTTCAGAACCTTGATAAGCCTTACGCGGGAATAAGGGTCAGGATTATTATTATTATTATTATTACTATTATTATTATTATTATTATATTATTATTATTATTGTTGTGATGATGATGATGATGATGATAATAATAATAGTGACAATCATGACTGTCACTTTTCCTTATTTTTTTTAGATCCTTATCATACTGAAGACAAATATAACAGCATTTTCTTCATACTGTCACTGACAAAATTTCCTTACCCGGTCTTTTTCTCCTTCTTCCCCTTCTCTCTTTAGTGTACCGGAAGGAGTGGCGGGCGGGGGAGAGCCTTCCTTCTTCCTGCTCCTTCTAAGACATGGAGATTAGGTCCTTAGCCTAACTTGATTACCCCGGAAGATAATTTCGTTACTTCCCTATTCGGGTTTTTTTTTTCCGTATGTGTACTACTGTCTGTCTCTCTCTCTCTCTCTCTCTCTCTCTCTATCTATCTATCTATCTATCTATCTATCTCTCTCTCTCACACACACACACACACACACACACACACTCATTTCTCCCCCACCCCCTCATCTCCAAATCCTCCCCTTTTCTTCCTCAGCCTAAAATTCGTGTATCTGTCGCTTAAAATAGAATAGTTAACCTTCTTTGCCTCAGGATTCTCTCTCGGAGATGAATAATATCCTTTGGAGTATGCCTGTTAAAAAAAAAGGATCCTTAACCCAGTGTATCTGATTACACCTTTGTTTTCATTTTATTCTCTCTCTCTCTCTCTCTCTCTCTCTCTCTCTCATTTTTTTTTTTTCAGTTTGGGATAGCCTTTTCGAGCTGTGTACTATTCAATAAACTTTTTCGTACTCGCATGCTCTCTCCTAATCTGAAGAAAGTCGACAGAAAACGGCAGAAATAAAGGAGTTAAATATAATAACGTTATTGTGGTCAAGAAGTAAAGGGAAGAAGTAGCGCACGAAAGTTTAAAGTCTAAATTTTAACCTTTACTTCCAGTGACGTCTGTATTATCGGATTCTTGCCACTTCCTGACGATTTTTTTTTATATTGGTAAGAACACATCGTAGTTAAGGGAATGTGCTTGATTCCTTTGCCACTGCGACTCTCTCTTAAGCTGAAAAAAAAAAAAAAAATCTGTAGGCATCATAGTATAACAAAATGGCCTCAAGAAGAGTTTGACCATCACCCTGGCATGCTGTGAGATATTTGTACAGTGTATGACCCATTTCACTTTGACATGTTGGTGTATTATTGTTTTCCTGCTTCTCTGATTTCGTGTTCATGTTTTGGCTTCCTCCCACGATATTTGTTAATGGTGAGTAGGGTTGGGATGATGATGGTGATGGTGGTGATGATGAAGGGACACTGCATACTAGGTTGTAGTTGTCCCCTGTTTTTGTGACGGTAAGTACTTAATATTAGCATCTTTCTCATCTTACTCCTCGCTTTCTTCCTCCTCTTATGTTCTTTTTTTCGTATTCTGTCTTCCTTCTCCCCCCTCCCTTCTTTCTCCCTCTGCGTTCACTCTCTCTCTCTTACTCACAAAACACTTTATCCCATCTTTCCACCTAGCCTCCTTCTTTTTCCCTTCCCTCCTCACTTTCATTCCTCCTTCACTTTTGTTCTCTTTCCTCCTCCCTTTTCCTTGTCACCCGTACCTATTTCTTTGGCCTCCTCTCTTTTCTCTCTTTTCTCCTTTCCTCTTTCTTTGGCATCATTCTTACTTCATTCAATCTTTGTCCTTCTCTCTTCTCATTCCTTCTGCCTTTATGTTCCTATTCCTTGCTTCTTCCTCCTCACCTTTTCTTTCCTTTCCGTTCCCACCTTCTCTCTCTGTCTCCCTTCTCTCTCCATATACTTTCTCTCTTCCTTTCTTCCGTCCTCGTTTTTTTCATTTTCTTGCGTAGTCTGCCTATTTCTTACTTTTCCTATCATTATTCTTTGGTTCCCTTCGTCACCTCTCTTCTCTCTCCTGCTTCTTCTTCTTCTTCCCCTTCTCCCTCCATTCTTCTTTTTCTCTTCTCACCCTCCGGCCATCCGTCTCTCTCCCCGTCTTTTTCACCAGACCGACTCTGCTTCCCCCCCCCCCTCTCTCTCTCTCTCTCTCTCATTCTTGTACTTATTCCCCTTGCCCTCCATTCCTTTCCTTACTCTCTCATCACCTTGCAGCCTGCTTACGTTTCTCCTTTCTCCTTTCCAGTCTCCTTCTCTCCTGCCGTCTCCCTCTTCCTCTCACAACATGCTTATCTATCTTCTCTCCTGTCTCTCCCATCCCTCCCTCCTATCTCCATCCCCCTCCCCCCCCCGTTAGGCGGAGGGAAGGGAGGCGTGTGTTTATGAAGGCTGGTTATCGGTCCAACTTATTCTGTTATTGCCAGCCTCCGTCGGGTGTCGATACGGCCCGATGCAATGTTCTCATCCCGCTCTCTCTCTCTCTCTCTCTCTCTCTCTCTCTCTCTCTGTGTTGGGAGGATTGTCATTCCCTTCCTTCCTCATTGCCGTTTATTTTTCCCGGTATCTATCCTGTATATTTTTAAGTGCGTCGTGATACGCCAAGTATATTGTAAGGGCAACATGTTCTTACTTTCATATTTTTGACAATCACGTTTATATATATATATATATATATATATATATATATATATATATTCGATAATGCGTTAATTTTAACCATGCCATCCAACCTGCAATGTTCATTCTCACTCAGTGTATTACCCTCGCCATGCCCCAGCTCTGTCCCGCCTCCTTGCTCCTTCCCATCTTCCTCTTCCTTTCCCTTCCTTTTGTCTTCGAAATATTCCTCTGTTCCTCCGTGCGCTTTACTTCTCTCTCTCTCTCTCTCTCTCTATTACTCCCATCGTTCTTTTTCTCCCTTCTATCATTCTCCCATTCATTGCATGTCTCTTCCTTCCTTCGTACATTCTTCTGTCTTATTTATTCTCTCTCTCTCTCTCTCTCTCTCTCTCTCTCTCTCTCTCTCTCTCTCTCTCATATTCTCCGATTCTCCGCCTTCTCCCTTGTTTATTGCCTTTACTCCCTCGTGCTCTCCATCTTCCAACTGTTTATTATCTGTCTTTCTCCTCGCATCCTTATTCTCTCTCTCTCTCTCTCACACACACACACTCTCTCTCTCTCTCTCTCTCTCTCTTTGCTAGTCTTTTTTTCTTTTTCATCTCATTTTCTCATATTCGGTCATCCCTGTAATCTAGAACTGCTCCATTCCATCATGACCATCACTACATCGACCTCCTTCATATACCGTAGCCGGGAAATTACAGGAACTCATACAGTGTCATCCTAATTCTTATTTTTTCATGTTACTTCTAAAATTTCCATGTCGAAACGGTTTACCTCAGTACGTGAGTAAGAGAAAGGTGAGAAGGTGTAATAGATAAAATAAATCACTAAGGAAAAGATGTAATAGGTAAAATATATCCCTAGGGAAAAGAGGTCATTGGCAAAATAAATCCCTAAGGAAAAGGTGTAATAGGCAAAATAAATCCCCAAGGAAAAGATGTAATAGGCAAAATAAATCCCCAGGAAAAGATGTTACGAAGCCTCCTCTAACTTTGAGCTGACAACCCCTCCCCCTCCCACTCTTCCCTAGTAACCTTCAGTGTGTGGTTTAGGGAGTCCCCAGGTGACAATCCCCCCCTTGTCTGTAACCTGTAATTTACCTGTAATCAACACAGGAAGCAACCTTTTCAAGAGTCAGGTATATCAGTCGCCAAAACGTGCATGCAAGAAATTCCTCACTGAAATCTTGCAGTAAAAGAATACGCTTGAATTTTGGGGGGATTTACATATTTAACACACACACACACACACACACACACACACACACACACACACACACACACACACACACACACACACACACACACACACACACACACACACACACACACACACACACACACACTGCTTTACTGTCTGCCCTGTGCGAGAGTTTAATGGCAAGTGCCCGAGAGAGGCCGAGTGGGATGGACTGAAGGACTGCAGCTGAGTTAGGATAAAGTTAGATAGATAGACAGATAGATAGAAGAGTAGTTAGGTAGATATAGATAGACAGATGAAAAGAAAGTCTGTAAAGAGGTGGAGTCGGGTGATTTGGAGGACTGTAGTTGAGTTATACCAAAGTACATACATCCATAGACTTAGGTAGATAGATAGCTAGATAGATAGACAGATAGGTAGTCTGTAAGGATGTAGAATGGGATGGAATTGAGGACAGGAATCAGGGTATTAGGATAAGGTTGCTTGGAAGTCTGTTACCCTGAATAAGATAGATAGGGAAGATAGACAGAGAGACAGACAGACAGATAGATAGATAGCTAGATAGACAGATGGATAGATAGGTAGATAGAAGAGGCTGAATGGGATAGAGCGCCTCCTATTAACGGAAGGGGGGAGCACACAAATCCACATAAGGGACATTGGTTGACGGCAGGACGGGCACCCAGTCTCACAGTGCAACACGAAGAGAGAGAGAGAGAGAGAGAGAGAGAGAGAGAGAGAGAGAGAGAGAGAGAAGCCTTTACGTAGGACGCAGTATCGGGAAGTGCGTGGCGTAAAACCACAACTCTATAAAAGTAAATAGAAAGAAAGATAGATAGATAGATAGAGAGAGAGAGAGAGAGAGAGAGAGAGGTAGTCGATAGGAGGGCAGTGTGGGATGCAATGAGGGACTACAGCTGAGCCAGACTAAGTTTACATTTACGTGTATCTAGCCTTAGTACCGTGGGTAAGATGCTGATTAGATAGATAAATAGACAGATAGATAGATAGATAGAAAGGTAAGTTGATAGATAGATTGATAGATAGACAGAGACTGGTATATCGGTTGGTAATGATAGACAGATAGTGATATACAGGTAGGTAGTGATAGAGACAGGTAGATAGTGATTGATAGATAAATAGATAGATAGGTAAATAGATAAATAGCGTTATAGATAGAGTGATAATGTTAGATTTAGTGAATGATAGACAGATAGATAGAAAAACAGACTAATAGATAAATTATAAGAAATTCATCACCCACTCTTGACCTTCCTCGGTGTCATTATTTATTCAGTCTGAAATGATAGACAGAATAACAGGCAGATCAATAGCCAAGCAGTAATTGGCCCAGCATCTTGTATTCTTATCACTGCTCTTATCATCTCATTTATTCCATTAGACACCGTTAACCCCTTGTTAAATTATGACTATTTCCAGTCAGTTTTATGAAGTATTTTCGAAGTGAACGGATTTATATAAACTTCAATTTTCTTTTCAGAATTATATAGCCATCCTAAAATGAGTAAAATAATCCAATGATATCTCTATTAAAATGCAGGATCGGATTGAAAAGGTGAATGCTCAACTATGCTCCTTCTGACGCCCTATTTTTCCACCACAGATTATATTCATGTTATTAATTTGTGAGGGAATATAGAAATTGTGGTTTGCGTTATTTTTGATGCTTTTCCTTAAGGCAGGGATTTGTTTGGCTTGTAAAGATTAAAGTCGGCTTTGGTGACAGGTTTACGTGAGAGAGAGAGAGAGAGAGAGAGAGAGCGACTCTTAATTTCGCGACTTTTTAGTAATTTTGGTGATAGAGTTTCAGGCATATTTTAAACGTTTTTATTTTATTTTATTAATTTATGCTTAATACACGTTTTTTTCTTCGTGTTTGTAGAATCTATCTTAATTCAATAATTTCATGCTATTCTCCTTTCAATTATATATATATATATAATTTAAATTGGAAAAGAGTTTACTAATATGACCACAAAAAATTCCCTGTCTGTGCCTTTTATAAATAAATTTTTGTTCAGTATAATGTACGATACTTCTTTCACCCACTTCATCTCAGGTTGTCTAATTAGCACACCTGTCTTTCCAGGTAAGTGTGAAAGCCAGAAAATGCCTACCTGTCTCACCTGAGCAATCTTTACCTGGCGAAGACAAGGTAAGCAGCACACTCTGTAAGTCTGGAGAAAGAAAAATTACCTGTGTTATTTCCATGAAGGTCAAGGTAGCAATTTGCACTGAGGAAGATAAGTGCCTGTCAAATTACTTAACAAGGTCCAGGTAATGAGATTGCTTGTTTAATGTCATTCCAGGTGGACAGTTTAGGTTATGACTCGACAGATTGGTGTCTTCCTTCGGTGTTGTGTGGTTCGTTTGCTTGTGTGGAGGAGCCGAGAATTTGGTAAAACTGGATGATGAGCGAAAGAAAGTGTGTCCCTTTTCACTGGGCAAGATCTTGATGATTCACCTGTGTTTTTGCTTTTCCACTTCTGTTTCTGGAGTCTATATTAGCGAGGAGTACGATTACAATGATGATGATTGGCACTTGAGCTCCTGTTTCCTCCTTCTCATACCCGTCTACCCATCTGTCTGTCAGCTCATATTGTTGTTTCTACCTCTGTACATTTATATACCTCTGACTATTACTCTTTCACCTCCGCACAACAGCTCCAAACCCAAATTCTCTCTCTTCTCTAGACGTCCTTTGGTATCCCCATTCCAAGCCCCCCTTCTTGTCCACTCCAGACACCCCATTCACTCAGATTCGTCATCATATTCACTCTAGACAGTCATGTTACCCCGCTAACACCATTCATTCTCCCCACACCTTTCTCCCCACATACCTATGCCATTCCCACCACCTCCCACATCCCAAGCCACATATATCTACATTGACCTCTCCAAACTGCATCACACACACACACACACACACACACACACAGGTACAGTAAGCTAAAAAATGGATAAATAATAAAACAATGATAATCGCTCAGTCTGGCCTACATATCCGAGAATGACTTTAGGTTTACCCCGTTCGCTTCATTTTTCAGGATGTAATTAAAAAAACATAATTAACCATCGGCATTTTTCACGTAATTCCAGCTTGATTTTCCGCTTGTATTGTGCCTGGCAGGATAACATGCTCATCTCTGACAGCTAAAACAAAGATTAACACTTACACCTTTCAACCCACAGACGAGCTTTTATTCGTTCATTACTGGTGTAGCAGCGGGTGCGCGAAAAATTAAGACACGTTTCATTTCAGTACGTGTGTTTACATTCCTGTGTAGTTATCTGTCTGTCGCTGTTTGTGTGTTAATGGATATTGGTGTTTGTGGGTTAGTGGGCAGATAAGTGCTGCAGGAAAGATAAGGAACGATTGCAGGCTAGGGCAGGGAACCGATTGTTGATTGGTGTTCGTAAAAACGACCTTTAATGATCTTAAACGAGGCCCACCGACATGTTATAGAACCATCCTCTCTAGTACCATCACATCAGCCACGAATGAGAGAGCTCTAATGTGTATTCAGTGTGGATGATGAGTATTAGCTTCGAAGCGGAGACATGTGAAGGTGTGTGGCATGTAAGAGGACTGCTGCGTCTCAGGAGTGTGGACTGTCTTACTATGCTCAAAATATTGGATGGAGGGGACACATGGATATCGTGGGTACACACCTCTAATATATATACGCATTCTAGCTTGACTTGTAAATTTAGGGGGCGGCTGATCTGTATTTTCGAGGAACAAGTCACTCCTCTCGCTTCCAACCCATGCTTAAGGTACAAGAATCAGTGAAGAGACTGTTGACGTGCAGGATGAAAAGTGCATGTGGTAAAATGTTGTGATGGAGGGGCAGTGTGTGTGTGTGTGTGTGTGTGTGTGTGTGTGTGTGTGTGTGTGTGTGTGTGTGTGTGTGTGTGTGTGTGTGTGTGTGTGTGTGTGTGGTGTGTAGTCATTCAGGGAACCTTAACAGCTTTCATGTGGCCTTTCCACGCTGGGTGTATTTCAGCTTGTTCGAAGGTTTTAACCCTCCCGTCCATAAAATGCCATTTTCCACTCTCTGACGTTGACATGTGGAAAACGAAACAGACATTGCACACGCCATTGCACTACGGTGTATGTCAGTATTGAGTCTATCCTTTTTGTAGCAGAGCACGAGTTAAGGTACCGTACATAATAATGTATCATTCGCTACATGTTTTGCAAGAATAAAATGTTTTTTTGTGTGACAGGTGACTATGAAGCATAAATAGAGAGAGAAAAATACGAAATTAATACGAACATCTGATTATGCCAGTGAGGTGAAGCCAGTATTACGGATGCTTGAATGATTGTGTAGGCCATTTCGTTGGACATGCTCTCAGTAGGTCTCCAATACTTATACTTTCTCTTTCCTTATTTCTGGATCCTACATCACCCCATATTTAAGTGGAAGTAGGGCCAGAATGATGATGATAAATAATGTGTAAATTATTTGGGACATAATTGAATATCATATAGCATAAGGATTTGCGGTCAGACGCCCATAGAAGAGGTTTTGTATATACTGAGAAAAGGTGAAGTAAGGTAGTATCAGATTTTTAACAGGTGGGATAGGACGGAATAGGATGAGGGTATCGTTGTAATTAACCCTTAAACGCGATGACTTTCTTTATTGTAGTTTGGCTGCTATTCGACAGTTTTTATTCAGTTATGAGAGACCTCTGTTACATAAGGGATTAACGAAAACTATATCTGACTCCTCCAGTCCAAATGGTCTCTCTTGATTACAGTACAATCCCTTGGAGATGTCAGGAAAAAATATCAGACACGTCTGCAAGAAAAACCCTAATAGGCGTCATGGCAGGAAGTGAGTCAATATAGGAGTGATGAGCTGCAATAATTACACCTCAGTAGCGTATCATGGGCCGTTTGTTCATGCTTTTCAATATTTCGACATATTTATGCATAATTTACTATTGCACAATATATACATCACGTCTGAAATAAAGCTGAAAACCATTACCACCAGCATATTTATCATTTCTCGTATCTGACAACAAAAACACTGAAAAGAGGAAACATCTTCCTCACTTCATGTTTTTATTGTACAACCAGCACTTCCGTATTAACACAGTAATACACAGAATTAACATTCACAAACACAGACAGTGCAACACAATGACTTTCACATGCACTGCTCTCATTACAGACACCTCTTCATGATTCGTGCTTGACCAGCCTCAGAAAGGATTAATTTTAGCTTTTACCCTCCCTTCGAGTAGGTCCGATCGTACTGTGGACCTCATACACTGATATGCTTACAGGAACTGATTTTCTTTTGATAAGATTTTATATATATATATATATATATATATATATATATATATATATATATATATATATATATATATATATATATATATATTACAAAGAAAGCACCGCAGAATTCATTTATTGTAAAAACACTGTTCTCTTGGGTAAATTAAATTTCAAATAATACATGGTAGCTGAGATTTTAATTTCTTTCGATGAACGAATGGAAATAATACACCAGCAAAGACACACCCTTGTTGTTGTGAGAGGAGTATTTTCGGTGGTGGTGAGGAGTGAGTTGCGACGACCTTAGCCTTTTCACTTGATTCAGGTTAAGAGCAGGGTCATGGTGGAAGTGATATAAAGTGCGGCAGTCGACAGGGTTGCAACTTTTCAAAAACATGCAATTGAGTGAATGCCCGACCAGGGTTGATATCTCTCCTTGACCCCAGTGAATGCAACGCAAAGCACAGCGTGTATCCGCCTGACCAGAGGAGGCTGCTGCTCCTAGAATACGATTGAATATTAATCTCCTTCCCTGTGATATTTACCTCAGTTGGAGGAGGTTATGTATTCACAAATGTTGTCAATTTATTTGTTTGGTTGACCACACGATATCTCCAAAAGATCTCTGTGAATTTCCATGAACTTTTGTGGAAGGATGGGCCATGGACCAAGATAGAATATATTAAATTTAGGGGCGGATCCGGAACCGGATCCGGATCCTATATACCCCGCACAATTTCTCCAAATTTCTCCATGAATTTTTTAAGAAATATGGAAGAGTGGGCCATGGGTCAAGGAACAATTGATTAAATTTGGGGGTGGATCCTGATCCTATGTATTCCACACAGTATCTTCATGGGTCTGGATCCGGATCCTTTTTAATGGCATTGGTGGAGGTATGCGCTGTTGGAGTACTTTCTAGTTTTTAATATATTCTTGCTGTCACCAGACGACCGTAAACCATAAAACAGCTCCCTAGCAATGAAGAGGCCAGTTAAGGCAATATCTAACTTTTCACTTAAAATCATCTCATTTGAGCTGAATCAGATCGTCTGCAGATGACACTAATAACAATCAAATATGTATATGGGTTAAAACATTAACTGTTTGGCCGCGGTATACCTGCTGCTCGTACGACACTGCACTTTATACCAGCTACAATCAGGTAGTTTTTTTTTTTTTTTTTTTTTTTTTTTTTTATAATATCAGAGACACCAATAGTGGCAAAAAGATAAAATCTGCCTCCATTAATATTTTGGCCAAGAACTGAAAAATGTATAGATTGTCCCACCTGTTCTGTATTCCTCGTTTAGTATATACTGCATTATATATATATATATATATATATATATATATATATATATATATATATATATATATATATATATATATATATATATATATATA
Source organism: Coenobita brevimanus (assembly GCF_032717465.1). Taxonomy (NCBI): domain Eukaryota; kingdom Metazoa; phylum Arthropoda; class Malacostraca; order Decapoda; family Coenobitidae; genus Coenobita; species Coenobita brevimanus. Next base: position 34,715,966 of record NC_136979.1, read on the forward strand.
TATATATATATATATATTACACTGCATAGTGGTTCTCACTTTTTCCTGTTTGGGCTTGGAGGGAATGGTGGGGTGAGGCTGGGCCTTACTGCTCTGTTGTTTATCTCAGACGCATAGAAGAGAATAATTTACTCTCCAACAAACGGACTCCTGAGCACCAGCATATCTGTTGCTCTTGTCTTTCCTTTATACTCTGTTGTACTCCATTGTACTACTTTGCCGGAAGCGAGGAACACTTATGGCACTGACACACACACACACACACACACACACACACACACACACACACACACACACACACACACACACACACACACACACACACACACACACACACACACACACACACACACACACACACACACACACACACACACACACACACACACACACACACACACACACACACACACACACACACACACATAGACTAAACGAGAAGAAAGTGCTTGTAGGTTTCTGCTGAAAGAGATAGGACATGCAAGGAGGGACGCTGGAGAGGGTAGAGATAAAGAGGCAGTAAAAGAGAGATGGGAGAGACACTAGAGGAAGAAGGAAAGAGGGAGAGAGACAGAAGAGACAGTGGGGGAGCGAGTTGGTATGCTGGGAGAGACGGGCTTTTTCACTACACTGATGCCGAGAGAGAGAGAGAGAGAGTAGTAGTAGTAGAAGAGGCAGTGGAGGAGACAGACAGACAGACAGACAGGCAGAAAGATGGCAGGTACTTGGAGGAAAGAGTGAGAGGGGTGAGAGACACTGGAAGAAAGAGACAGTATGTAATAATACTTTGGGGAGAAAGAAATAGACAGCTGCTTGAGAAAAGGAAGAGATTGAGAGATAAAGGAGAGAAAGAAGTGAGAGAACGAAGGAGAGGTGAGCACAAGAGGGAGGGAGACATGGAAGAGAGACAGTGCAGAGACGGGAAAAATGGGAGAGAGACAGGGAGAAATAGGAAAGAGACAGTGGAGAGGCAGGGAGAAATGGGAGAGAGACAATGGAGAGACGGTGAAATGGGAGAGAGAGAGAGTGGAGAGACAGGAAGAAATGGGAGAGAGACAGTGGAGAGACGGAGAAATGGGAGAGACAGTGGAGAGACAGGAGAGACAGTGGAGGAGAGAGTTGGTATGCCTGGAGAGACGGACACTTTCTCACTACACTGACACCGAGAAAATTGGATGGTAATGGTGTTGGTCGGTGGGCAATCATGTCCCCCCTCCCCCCTTCCTTCACTCTCCTTCACTCTTCCTTCATGTCCCCCCCACACCCTACCCCACTTCCTTCACTCTCCTCCACTTTTCCTTAATGCCCCCTTCCCCACACCCTACCCCCTCCTCCTTCACTCTCCTTCATTCTTCCCTCATGTCCCCCCTACACCCCACCCTTCTTTTCACTTCCCTTCGCTCTTCCTTCGTTTCCCCCCACACACCTAACCGCCCTCTTCCTTGACTGTCCTTCACTTTTCCTTCATACACTCTGCCCTCTCTCACTCATTCTTCTTTCGTCCTTTATCCTTATCACTGTATATTTATTGACACTTCTGCATCTTCTGCCTCTCCATTCATTCTCCTTTACTCATCTTTCACTCTTCCTTCACTCTCCTCCTCCATTTCATATTCTTTTCTGTGTCTCTGATTATTTACAGCCTTCTATATCTCCTCTTCATCTTCCTTCACTCCTTGTCTACTTCAGTCTTTCTGTTCCTTCATCATTCCTCATCCTTCCTTCACTCTCATACTGTTCCTTCATCTCTTCTTTTATTCTCCTTGACCCTTCCCTCATAAACCCTCCTTAACTCATCTCTCCTCCCTTTCTTTCTTCCTTCTTTTCTTCTATACTTCTCATTTCCTTCCTTTCGTCTCCCCTTCTTTTTTGCTTCATCTCTTCTTATTCACTGTTTTTTTTATTTATTTTGTCCTTCACTGTTCCTTGTTTACCATACATTTTTTCACTCTTTCATTTATTTTTTTATCAACTTCATTTTCTTCTTTACACTTTTTCTTTATATCTTTCCTTACATCTTCTTCATTGCCCTTTATTTACATTCATTTACTCATCTTTGTCTTCACATTCATTTACTCTCTTCCCTTTTCCTTCACTCACCTTCACCTTTCTGCCAACTCACTATTCCTTCAGTTCATTCTTCACTGTCTCCTTCATATTAATTCACTCTCCTTACATCCTTTCTTCACTTTTTTCCCTTCATCTTTTCTGTTTTCATTATTTTGGCGCTATTTACACTGCTTCACTTTATCTCTTTTCTTTCTCATATTCCTTTACTCTTTCTTCATTTCCCCATCCCCCTTCCTTTTCCGCATTTTTCCTTCATCTCTATTTCTTTTGGGTGTTTCATATTTATTTACAATTTACCTTATCTCCTTTTAATTACGGTTACTTTCACTTCATCTTTTCTTCACTCATATCTCCTTCACTTTCACTGCTCCTTCATCTCCTTCCTTCTTTGTGTCTCTTATTCCACATTCTTTTCTTATATTAATTTCCTTCTTACTTCATTCATCCATTTTCCTTCATTGCCTCATATTATTTACAAGCCTCTCTCTTCTCCTCATTCTTTACTCTCATTTACCCATTCACTCTTCTTCGTTGCCCCTCTTCATTTTTGCACTTCCCCCTGTTTCCTGTCATTCATTCTCTCCCATCTGGTTCACTCATTCTTCCTTTACCCTTGTGTGTCATCTCATTTTTTTTTTCACTCTCCTTCACACTACTGTTCTGTCCCTCACTGTGCCTCGTCCTCTCTTTCATTCTCTGTCCTCTTGTCCTTCTCGCTCTCGCTCTCCCGTCACTTTTAATCCCTTTCCTTTTGTCCTTCTCGCTCTCCCTTCTCTTTCTCTTTCTCTACTCTTGTTCTTGTTATTCCCCTTTCTCTTTCACTCTCTTTCTTCCCCTGCCTTCACTCTTTCCTCTATTTTCCTTCTCTCATTCCATCTCTCAGGCATTTGTTTTCCTGTTCTTTCCTCATTCACCTCTACTCTCCTGTATTCTTTTTCCTCTTCCTCTTTTTACTCTCTCCTCTTCTCCCTCCCTTAGTCGCTCTCCACCTCTCTTCCGCTCTCTCACATTGCCTCCTTTACTCTCTTTCCTTTTCCACATCACACTGTTTTATTATCCTTCCTTTTATCTCCTGCATTTTACTCCTCATTCAATCTCCCTTCCTTCCTCCCTTCCTTCTTTGCTTCTTTCTCCTTCACTCGCCTTCTGTCGTGGTAGTCCTCCTCCACTTTCATTACTTCTCCTTTATTTGTTCTCTCTCTCTCTCTCTCTCTCTATATATATATATATATATATATATATATATATATATATATATATATATATATATATCTCTCTCTCTTTTGCTATTTACTTTTTGCTATCTTGTTCACACCTCTCGCAGTTCGCTGAAGATGGGGTGTAAATGATCGTCGGCGTTTATTTATGTGTGAGTATGTGCAGCGAACGGATCATCTTCAAACTTTGCACTGGTGTTTTGTATGTGGAACTGAGGCAGTGGTTTGATTTAGGTGAAAATCCAACAGGGGTAATGGTGGGAGTAGGAATCCACCAGAGGGGCCCAAATTTGGGGTGTGAGCTGGGTGTTGTGTCTTCGGGTCACTTTGCTCTAGTTTTTACATATCTGTTGGTCCATTTGTCTGTCGGTCAATTTATCTATCTGTCTCTGTCTACCTATCCGTCTGTCTGTCTGATTTGTGCGTCCGTCTTTATTTTTCTCTCTGTCTATTTATCTGTCTGTCTAATTTTTCCGTCCATCTGTATCTGCTGTATATGTCTCTGTATACCCTTCATTTTCGTGATTTGCTGTTTCATCTTCACCTCCCCCAGCGAAAGTTGGAGGAGGTTTAGTATTCACCCCTGTTTCAACGAAATTGTGTGGTTTTATGGGTCATGGGCCTTACAATGATTGATTAAAATTTTATCATGATCCGAGTTGTCTGGTATAGGCGTTGGCGGAGGTATGCGATCTGTGAGTCCTGTCTGGTTCATTATAAACTACCTTTTTATGTCTCCTCCTCCTCCTTCTCTCTCTCTCTCTCTCTTCATCCTCCTTCTCCAGTCGGCTTCATCATCATCATCATCATCATCATCATCATCATCATCATTATCCTTCAGTGCAGTTCTTCTAATTTCTTCTTTCCCATCTTCTCCAACACTCATCCTCTACTCCCACCTCCATTTTTTCCCCTTCCCCCAGCTACCCCTTTCCTCCACCAGCACCCCCACCCCTCCTTTCTGTCCCGTTATCAAATAAAGGGAGGCTTGTAACTCACTCGGAAAGTACCCGCAAATACGTTGGAAAGTTAACGTAGCTGTCAAGAACAGTGTAACTACAAATATCTCCTCAGGTATCTAATGTACCTCCGAGCCTGGATGAAGTCAGTCTGGTTGGTAGACAGAGGAGAGGAGATTATAGGACGTCTTTTCAGATCAAGGATATAGAGACAACTTTTTGGTCCCTTCACAAAGAGATATATTCCAAACCTAATAAGACAGATCATACTAAAATGAAATAGAAAGAAAAATGAAAGACGAAAGAATAAAGATAGAAAGAAAGATGGAAAGAAAGAAAAAAGACAGAACAAAACTAACCCATCCTGTAAAAAATCAGGGTAATACTTTCTAACACCGTCACTGTGGAATGAATAAAATCGATGGCCGCTACACAGAATATAATAAAAAAATAAAGGACATTAGCCTGACTACGAGAGGGGAATGGAGACATGAGAGAGCTGAGTGCTGCTTGAGAGAGGCCTTCATGTGGTGTCACCGATACAACCGAGCCACTCCCTTGCCCCGTTATACAAGCATCCTTCATCTCCATCCCTGTCACCTGAAGAGAGAATGGTATGCTGTAGGAGGGGGGGGGGTACCTTCAGCCTGCAGTCCACCGGGTTCACGTTCAGATGAGCCTGGGGTGCTTTACTTCTACTCCAGGCAAAATAAAAATGTCGTGGAGTACCTGAAATTAAGTAATAAAGATGATTACCTGCTCAAAGGGTTAATTGGACGATAGAATCAATGTCTTAAGTTTTTATTAAGACTTTAGGAAGTTTGGGTCGTACCTGTGCAAATTAAAAATTCTCTCTCTCTCTCTTTAATGTACATGCGTAATGTATCTCCATCTCTGTCATTTCTGGCCCGTCTCTCTAAGTTTCTGTGCATCTCTTTAATTTCTCTCTTTCCCACCTCTCACTCTAATTTTCCTCCGTCTCTCCCTAGTTTCCCTCCATCTTTAACTTTCTTCCACTTCTTAAATTTTCCTCCATTTCCCTCTCGTATCCATCCAGCTCTCTTATTTTTCTCAATCTCTTTCTCATTTTCCATTCCTGTCTCTTTTCCCTCCATCTCTAATTTCCCTCCGTCTCTCGCTTTATTTTCCCTCCATCTCTCCTTGATTTTCCTCCATCTCTCTTTTCTCCCTCATATCTCAAATTTCTTTCCTTCTCCCAAAGCTCCCATCTTCTTCCAAAGTTCTCTCTTCGCTTTAATTTCCCTCCATTTCTCTCTAATTTTCCTCCGTCTCTCCTTAATTTCCCTCCATCTCTTATTTCCTTCCGTCTCCTAACTCAGTGTCTCTCTTCCCTTATCATCAATTTTTCGTCATTCCTGTGACTGTCTTCATCGATTATCTCTCTCTCTCTCTCTCTCTCCCTTTTCTTCCCCTCCCTGTCTTCCTGCTATCCACTCCACCTCTCTGTTCTTCCACTCCAGTCTACCTATTATTCTCCTTATCCCTCTTTTCCATTATTTCTCTTACCCCTCTTACTCATCGTATTCTTTCCTCCCCCCCTCCCCCCTCTCCTCTTTGTTCCCCCTTCTCCCTCTTCTCGACCCTCCCTCCTCCCCCTTTCTCTCCTCACCCCTTCTTAACCTCTCCCATCCCTTCTTTCCTCTCCCTCACTGATCTCACTTCTATTATCACTCCCCTCCCTCTCCATCACCCCTCCTCTTTCTCTCCCCCTCTCCCCCACTTTAGTCCGTTCTCACCCTTGCATCCGTCCCCTTCTCCCCCTCCATTCCCTCTCTCCTCATCCCTTCCCTCCCCCTCACCCCACTTCTGTAACTCCTCATCTCCCTCGTCCTTCACTCTTCCTCTCCCATTTCTCCTCCCTCTTCGCCCCTCTCCCCTCCTCTTTCGCTCTCCACCCCTCCCCTCGTCCTCCTTCTCCCACTTTCTTGACCTCTACAGTCCTCGCCCTCACCCCTCACCCCTCCCCTTCCTCCCCTCGTCTCAAATTCCTCCCCGGGTTGGCTCCATCACTCCTCCTGTCCTGCCTCTTCCTCTTTTTCCTTCCCTCATCTCCTTCTTATCTTCCTCTCTCCCTTCCTCATCCTTGAGTCCGATTTCCCTCCCTCCCTCCATCCCGCCGCTCCCCTCTCCTTCCCTCCCCTCTCCTCTTCTTCCCTCCCTTCCTACTCTTTTTCCCTTCCTCCCTCCTTCCTCTCTTTACCCTCGTTCTCCTTTCTTGTTCTTGCTGCTTATCTTTTTCCCTCTCTCCCTTCATTCCCTCCTTCCTCTCATGCTCTTTCTTCCATCCATCTTTCCCTTGCACTTGTTCTCCCATCATTCTTCCCATGCTTATCTATTCCTTCCCTCCCTCCTTTATCTCCGTTTTGCCTCCTTCCCATCCCTTCCAGAGTTACGATATGTAGAGTAAATTATGGTGTTTGTTAGATTAGTAGTGGCAGATTACTGAGCTGAAGTTTCTGAAAATATGTATTGAAAATTATATGTGTACTATATATACTCTTTTTACTCAGCGTGTAATTGCCATCTCTCGACTTTGAATACCGATTTGTAACACTAGATTAACACTAGGTGATGATGCTACTCATGAAAATTGCTCTGAAGTATGTAGAGCCACAGAACTGTCTTATTCTGTGCTGCAAAGGGGAAAAAATCTGGTCCAGGTTAAGGTAAAAGGACTGTAGCGTGTTTTCTTTGCGGTTATTACGTTTAAATACCGTGTAACATTATCATCTGGACACATATTAAGTGTTTTCAGAGGGATCAGTCTATTTTACTGGCTTTCGTAGATACGCCACCCCTCCCGGGACTCAAACAGGTCTGACCGTCAACCACCTTCAAATACAACTACTGGACTATCATGGCCGCTAAAAGGGCAGGGAGCACCTGTCCAGTTTTACCCCATGACCTGAATGGTCATGGGGTAAAACTGGACTCAGAGGCGAGTATCCCCAACGCATAACCAATATACAAGGCACAGTAGTCACCTGAGGAGATGCTTTGATGGCTAACAGAGCTCCAGGAGTGCTTTTCGAAGGTATTGTAGAAAATTCTTCTGATCTTCGTCTGGAACGGCAAAAATGTCAATACCATCCGCTTGTGTGGGTGACGGAGCGGAAGCTGTGGCTTTTCACAAAGGTCGTTTGGGTGCAACAGAAACCACAAGTCTCCAAGACCAAGGAGTGGCTTGTGGTAAAGGTCGTCTCGCTTCAAAGAAATAAGATGGGTGTGACGGAAGCAATATCTGTTGTAAATGAAAGGGTGGGTGAGAAGAGACTGAACTGAGAGTCCTTGAAAATGTAGTTCAGAGTCTTAAAACGCCGTCGATATAGGGGCAATAAAAATCCAGCCGAGGATTGGTCTGAGGCGACAAGAAATGTTTGTAGATGGCCTGCAAGGCTGAATCTGCGATGCTGGTGGAAGAGGAGTGGCTTGTATGTGTATGTGGTGGATCGCGACGTGATCTGTGTTTAGGTACGACTGAATAATGTCTGCCTTTCCTCGATCCTTTACTGGCCTCCCGGTATATCCTATGGACGGAAACCTTGGGGAAACGAACCGCACACGTCAAGCTCATGTGACCATAAGTAGTGTCACTTTGAGGCTTAAAGTGAAGTTCGCTCTCACACGCCGCTCTTATCCGGTGTGTAGTGCTAGACAGATGCTTCAGTGTGAGTTGCCCTGTCGGGGTGTCCAAGCTCATCCCCCTCTGAGGTAGTAATTGTTCATGAACCCTCAGTGTGCACCCCACAGATGCATTTGGACGGTGCTGCAAGATGAATTTAGGAAAGGAAAGGTTCTTGGTCTGTTTGCGAGGTTCGGCTGGATCCTGCTGCATTTGTGCGTCAACTGTTACTGCTTCATGATGTAGTTTTCAGTATTATTTTTTTGTTTGTTGTGTTAGTACCGTTCATTATTCCCTTCCTCTTTATCTTTCCGGCTGCTTCTCCATCGCTCCCTCTCTGTCCTTGGTTATCCTCTCCTCCATACCTCCATTCCTTCCTTAACGTTTTTCCTCTTATTCCCTTGCCCTTCTCATCTCCCTTCCACTTTCCATGCCTCATTTGCTTCTCCTCTTCTTCCTCCCTCCCTCTCTCACCCCTTTTTTGTTTTCTTTATTTCCGTTTCTTCTCCCTTTCCTTCATTAGCCTCTTCTTTTCCCTCCTTCACTTATTTTACTCTTCTCCTTCCCTCCTTTTTTTTTTTTTTGTCATCTCCATCCCTTCCTCTTGTCTTCTTTCTCCTTCCTTCCGTTCCCCCTTGCTTCTCCTCATTTCCTTTCCTCTCTCACTTCTCCCTTGCTTTCCTTCTCCCACTTTCCCACCATTCTCTGCTGCCCTCGTCCGTCCCCTCCCTTATTTTATTCTTCCTCTTTTTCTCTCTCCCTTCTTTTTTCTTGTCCCCCCCCCCTCTGTCTGTCTGTCTGTCTGTCTGTCTGTCTGTTTGTCTCTCTCTCTCTCTCTCTCTCTCTCTCTCTCTTTCTCTCTCTCTCTCTCTCTCTCTCTCTCTGTGTTTGTATGTGTGTGTGTGTGTGTGTGTGTGTGTGTGTGTGCGCTATGTACTCCCTGTTTCCAGCTGCTTTCTCCCATTTTCCTCTCTTAAACCCTTCATTCAGTGCCATGTCATGTTTTTTTTCCTCTCTCTCTCTCTCTCTCTCTCTCTCTCTCTCTCTCTCTCTCTCTCTCTCTCTCATTTCTTCCCGCCTCTTCCCTCCCTCTCTTTCCTTGCTCATTTTCTTCTCAGTCCTCTCGTTTCTCTTCCAAATTATCTCTAATGCCTCTCTCTGTCTCCCTCTTTCTCCTTCATTCTCTCCTCTCTCCTCTTTTCCCTCCAATTCCTTCCTTCCTTCCAGCCATCTCGTTCATTAAGTTTATCTCCTCTCTCTCTCTCTCTCTCTCTCTCTCTCTCCCGTTACCTACATGCACCTCAAGCAACGGAGAGCACTTTTTTTTTTTTTTTTCCTGGCCAGTCGTTTTTACAAATAGCAATACTATTATCAAAAACGAAAAATTTTGATAAACAAGCTTATTTCAGAATTCAAATGACACTCAAGCGGAAATAAAAACACGGCACCTGATCTTGATAGAAAACCAATATTATTTTTTTCGTCTACATATATTCATTTTAAGATTCTAATGACACTGAATCTAAGTTGATTGAAAAAATGTGAAAATTAAAGAGAAACTTGGCAATTTTTTTTTTTTCTTGGGAGGTTATGAAAGGGCAGCTTAAACTCTTCACCCCGATGCTTTTTTTTTAGTACCTTAAGACGATTATATTTAACGCGGGAAAGATGTGTATTACTGAAGGGGATTATTAAGACTGAACTGAGGAGAAAAATCGTAGTAGTAGTAGTAGTAGTAGTAGTAGTAGTAGAGAAGGAAGAAGAATATAGTAGTAGTCTGAATAATAACTGATGAGTCTCCGTACTGAAGGGATCAGAATTCTGCTACAACAACAACAACAACAACAACAACAACTACTACTACTACTACTACTACTACTACTACTACTACTACTACTACTACTACTACTACTACTACTACTACTACTACTACTACTACTACCACCACCACCACTACCACTACTACAAATTCATCGCGTAACTCTTCAGTGCTAAAACTAAACATATCATCCAAGAACTGGTATGTGAAAAGGAAACTAGCAGACTCACTTAAACTCTGATCGTCTTTATGTATTAAATTCCTGAGCCAATTCACATAGCATTCTAGCTTCTCCATCTCCAAAAAACAATCTTATCAATCATTCCCAAACAGACATCCAAAGGTGAAAATGGGTAAAATCCTGTTTCTTCATTTCAGTCAACACCATATTTAGTTTTTGATCAGAACTGTCACTCATATTTTTTAGCTTGACTGCGTGTTCGTTTTCCTTGTCCTTGCAGTAGTATGTTCACCTTAATCAGTCACTTTAGTCATACGTTTAAATGGCCACGTGCGACTATTTACCTGTGAGTTGCCATTGCCGGTCTAGGCCCATATTCTCATCTTGTAAGGAGGCTCCGTGGCACCTCTTCCTTGGCGATATATTTTTTGGATATGGCTGATTATTATCCTTTTCCTAGTTATTTATGCAGGGAATGGCGATATTGGATGATTTGTATAACATAGGACAGGAAGGTGAAATAAGTCAAAATAAATCGCATAGGAAAGGTGTTACGGGCCAGAATCCCCAAGAGGTGACTGTAGGTTTCTCGATCAGGTAATGCCATCAGGGGAGGTAGCCTGGTCACCTACCCCAAAATGAGGTGACTTACGGTAGCCTAGCCCAGGGTTCCTACGCGTTTAGAGAGGACATTGTGGGACTAGTTATTCTTGGATTAACATTTTTGCTGATATCACAAAAATCCCCCCCACCCTGTTCCAAATGTCTCCCCTCATCTGAATAAAGTTACTTAGAAAAAGTCAAGAAAGGTCATCATACTGAAGGGATACATTCTCTGGGAGGTGTGCAAAAATCTGTCTGTCTGTCTGTCTGTCTCTCTCTCTCTCTCTCTCTCTCTCTCTCCCTCCCCCTATACATTCACTTTCCTTCCCCTCTCCAATATCTATATCCCCTTCACCTCTCCCTCCCTCCCTCCCTCCCTCCCGCATCCATTCTCCTCCCTCTCTCCAGCTTGACCAATATTTTTCTCTCCTTTCCTCCCCTTTTCTCTCCCCCTCTCCCCCTCCACCTCCCTCTCTCCATCCACCCCAACTAGACTTTATTTCCCATTTTTTCACCATATCCTAGTTTATGTCTTCCTTCCTCTCCCCTCCTTCCTTTCTTCCTTCTTTCCTTCTTTCTTTCTTACTCTCACGCCTCTCCTTCCTTCCTCTTTACTCTTTGGTTATCTCTTCTTGCCTTTTGCCCTTCTTTTGGCCTTTCTTTCTTCAAGTTTTCCTTTCTTCGTAATTTTTCGATCTCTCTTTCTCTTTGCCTGTTCTTCCCTCATCGACTTTCTTCTTTCTTCCTTCCTCTTTTCCCTTCTTCTTTTCTCCATTCTCCTTCCTTGCATACCTTCCTCTTCCTTCCTTCCTTCTCTGTCCCTGTGTCGTCCTTTCTCTCTCTCTTTCTTTCTTTCTTCTTTCCGCTTTCCTTTGCCCTTCTTTTTGCTCCCTTGCAGGCTGATCTTTCTTCTCCAGATCCTTTCCTATCTTTTCCTTCCTCACTTATTCTCTCATTCTCCCTTTAGTCATTCCTTTTCCTTCTTTGTTTCTTCCTTTCCCCCTTTTTTTTTTTCCTCTTTCCTCTTTCTTTCTTCCCTGCTTCTTCTCTTGCCTCTTCTTTTCCCCTGCTCTCTTCTTTCCTTTTTCTCTTCCCTCCTTCTCTACTACCCTTTCTTTCTCCCTTTCTTTCTGCCTCCTTTCTTCCCTTTTTTTCCATCTCCTCCACTATTTCTTTCTCCTTGTTCCTTCGCTGTGCATTCTTTCTCCCTCCTCTTCTTCCCTCTTCCTTTCCTTTATAGTGCTCAATTTTCTGCTGTTTCCTTTTCTCTTTTCCCTCTCTTCATAATGCCATTTCTATGCATACACGGTCTCCCTTTCCTTCCGCCTCTCATTCTTTTTCTTTTACCCCCTCCTTCTTTGCCTGTCTCCTCATTTTCTTTCCTCTTTCTTTCTTCCTTTCTTTCTTTCGTAGATTTCTGTTTAGTTTCGTCACTTTTTGCTTCCTTCGTTTCTTCCTTTTTCTTGTTTTTTTTTTTTTCGTCTATCACTCTTACTTTTTATCTTTCTCTCAGTCTTTCCTTTCTTTCCATACTTTGTGTATTCATTTTTTCACTCCTTTTTTCCTACCTTCCTTCTTTTCAGTATCTGTACCTTCCTTTCTTCTTCTTTCCTATCTTCTTTCCTGCCTCCGTTCCTTTCTTTGTTCCATCCTTCTCTCTTTAGTTCCTTCTATCCTTCCTTCCATTTTTCCTTCCTTCACTCATTCATTCATTCATTCATAATATTTTTCATTCCTTCCTGTCTCATTCCTGTTTTCCATCCTTTTCTCTTAGTTGTTCCAGCGTTCCGTCCTTCCTTCCTTCATTTTTTTTTTTCTGCCTGCTTTCATTCCTCTCTTGTCTTTTATTCCTTCCTTCCTTCCTTCCTTCCTTCCTTCCTTCTACAGTTGCGGTGTGTCTTTTCTTTGTCTTTTTCCCACCTCTTGTAGCCATTTACGACTCTAAGACTATTAATACGATGTCTCCATGTGTGTGTGTGTGTGTGTGTGTGTGTGTGTGTGTGTGTGTGTGTGTTTGTAGGGTAGACATCTCGTAGTGAAAAGGTCAATGACTGCTACTAACCCCTCCAACTCGAAATCCTCTCAAAAAGCAAAGGAAAAAAATGCCCTCTGGTAGCAAAAATAAATAATAAAATGTCCTCGCTTTTATTCAGGATTATTACATCTGCTTGACCTTTTCAGTATGATGATTCTCTGAGCTTAATAAAGACGTTTGGCGGGAACAGGAATAAAACTAATGTCTTCCTAAGAAACGAATCATAAACTTAATTAAATTGTCTAGCAGTAGGGAAAAAAGTATCTATAAAAAACGACATCCTTGGAAGGGGATGAAAGATCAGAGAAAAAGGCGAAGAAAGATGAAAATAAAAGGATAGATAAAGAAAATTTAAGAGAATAATTCAAAGCGAGGAAGTAACTAAAATAATGGCAGGTTATTTTGAAAGCATTTATAAAGGCAGTTATATAATAAATAAATAAATAGATAAATAAATAACTATAAAACAAGGAAGTAACGGGAGAAATGAACCACTAAAGCACAGAAAAAGTAAGGTAAAAAAAGTAAGGAACTGACCCACAAAAAAGAAAGCCGAATAAAGAGTAAAATTAAAGAATAAAGATATGAACCACTAAAAATGAGGCATAGTAAAAAGTACAGTGAAAGAAATAAAGATATGAACTACTAAAAATAAAGCAGAATAAAGAGTAAAATAAAGAAATAAAGTATGAGAAGGTAAAATAATAATACGCTCGGGGAAACTGTTTAGTCGGGAGAAAGTTTTGGAATAATTAAAAGAGGAACTTGGAGACTGTATCATTTTACGGACGCATGCGAGAGAGAGAGAGAGAGATAGAGAGAGAGAGAGAGAGAGAGAGAGAGAGAGAGAGAGGATAAGGTGAGGAGGGGATGATAGAATAAGAGTAAGATAGTGAGAGACTGGAAAAGAAAAAAAGAGATATTTGTGTGTGTGTGTGTGTGTGTGTGTGTGAGAGAGAGAGAGAGAGAGAGAGAGAGAGAGAGAGAGAGAGAGAGAGAGAGAGAGAGAGAGAGAGAGAGAGAGAAGGAGGCGTAGGACGCAGGTGAACATTAAAGAGAAAAATGGTAGTGTCAAGCAATAACCCATCTCATTTTCTTTCTTCCTCGCTCGCTCACTCTCTCACTCACTTTCAATTTTCTCTATTTTCCCAGTTTCCAGGGGGTCCATTCGAGTAACCCTTTGTCTGCGAGGCTTTCTCTCGTCTCAAGAAAAGCGTCTGGAGATAGTTTGAAGAAAATACCTCACCCTTTCAGTACTGTTTTATGTTCAGTTCTTGCTACAACCAGTCGATTTTACTCTCTCTCTCTCTCTCTCTCTCTCTCAAGCTGAATAAAATCTTGGGGCATCAGGAGTCTATATTTTAAAAAAAGGGGGGGGGACGTTCTCGGGCTGAAGAGGTTAAAAATAGCGGTGAGGTTAATTTCTGGGCATAGGTTAGTCAGCCCGTTCTCTGAGTTGTAGCATTTTTGTTTTCATGGCGTACCCACTGATGATGATGATGATAGTGGTGGTGATGGTGATGATAATGTCGATGATGAAGGAGAAATACAGAAAGAAAAACATGTGGTTAGAGGAAGTTTAGATGAAGGTGGTGATGATAGTGATGGTTAGAGGAAGTTTAGATGAAGGTGGTGGTAGTGGTGGTGATGATGATGATAATGATGATGAAATACAGAATGAAATGCATATGATTAGAAGAAGTTTTGATGAAAATTCAAGTGGTAAGAGGAGGAGGAATGGAAAGGAGGGAAAGATGGAAGAGAGAGGGGAGGATTTACGAAGAGAGGAGGGAAATAAGGTAGTGATGAGATGAAATTCAGTATGGATGGGGAAAGGAATATGGGGACAAAGAGGATAGAATAAGCGTAGAGAAAAAATGTAGGGTTGAAGGAAAAAAGAGGAAAGAGGAGAGAAGACAGGATGAATGAAGGAAAGAGGAGACAAAAAGAGGAAGGAAGGAGAAGGAAGAAGGGGAAATGAAAATGAGAAAACGGGGAAAAGGAATATATGGAAGACCATAGACTGTGCCGATAACAGGTCTGTAGGCCTTTGTCAGCCTTTGGTTCCTTCTTCCTTGCATTAAAAAATATCGACGAGGTTATCTTTTGGGAGAGTAAGCCAATTCTACTAAGATCTAACCAACGCGTAAGAAAAAAAATATATTAAAAAAAAAATGAAGGCCCCCCCCCACCACACCATTCGGAAAAACGGAAGGAAAAAGGAGAGACAAAACAAGGAAGAGAGCAGAAGGACAGGTGAGGGAGAAGGAGGAGAGCATTGGAAAAGGAAGCAGGAGAAAAGAAGGGAAGAGAAGAAAGAAATAGAACAGGAGGAAAGAAAGGAAGAGGAGAGAGAAGAAAACAGGAGAGACAAAAGAGAGGGGGGGAAAGGTGAACTGAGAAGAAATGTGAGAGGACAGGAAGAGGAGTGGAGAAGGATAAAGCAGCATAGGTATGAAGAGAGAGAGAGAGAGAGAGAGAGAGAGAGAGAGAGAGAGAGAGAGAGAAGGGGGGGGATAGGAAATAGCGTGTGAGTGAGTGGAGATGTGGACTTTGTGTGTGTGTGTGTGTGTGTGTGTGAGAGAGAGAGAGAGAGAGAGAGAGAGAGAGAGAGAGAGAGAGAGAGAGAGAGAGAGATAGAGGAGAACGGAGGGGGAAGTGAGAGACGGGGGGAAGGGTGGAGGAGAGGGAAATAAAGAGAGTGTGTGTGAGTGAGTGGAGTGGGGGTCTGTGTTCCTGCTCCACTACATGACACCACCAGGCTAAATGACGCTACATGGGTTACGGGGGGAGGGGAGTAAGGGGAGAAAGGGAAGGGGAGGATAGAGAGGGGGATAGAGAGAGGAGTAAGTGGAGAAGGGAAGGGGAAAATAGAGAGGAGGATGAGGGGAGAAGAGGAGGGGGATAAGGAGCGGGATGAGGGGTGAAAAGGAAGGAGAGGCTAGGGCAGGGGTGAGAAGAGAAGGGGAGGGGAGAGATGGCAGAAGAAGGATAGGGGAGTGGAGGACAAGGCATGGTGAGGGGAAAAGACGGAAGGTGACGTGATGGAAGGAGAAGGGAGACGAAGATAATTATAAGGAGTGTGGTAGGGAGAAAGGAGTAAAAAGATCAGAGAGGAATGCAACAATATAGGTCCTTTGAATATGATTTGTTTTGTGTAGGTCACGACGTCGATATTTCTTCTGTGATTCTAAGATAAGGACAAAACATGAAGGAGACTCGCCCCACCAACCAGTCCCTCCAGCCAGAGCAAGCATGAAAAAATAAGAAGGACTACCATAAAAGTATAAAAGAACTGCCATGGAGGTCTCAAGGAAATAATGAATAAAAAATATGCTCTGTGCTATAATAACCCGTGAGGAAAAGTAATATCAAGTCAGTATTACCTGCATATCGGTCTTGCTCAGTGGCTTCGTCATTCGTGATCAAAGGCGAAGAAAAGCAATTAAAGGTAAATCATAGTCACCGTGAGCGTAATTACCTGTGGAAATACAGTCATGCAATTGGCTTACTAATGTTTTTGTAGAATCACCGTTTACCACACTGCATTGGATTTTTTTGCATGGGTAGGTAGATAAATAGATTGATAGATAGATAGGTAGGTAGGAAGGCAGATACATACATACAAACATATATACATGCATATACATACATACGCCCTCACCATCAGTACCCTTACCCCTTCCAACCATACAGCTACTATAACTACCCTTCCCCTTTACCCACCAGACAGCTACCACACACCATCACCATTACCCCCATAGACATCACCATTATCACCACCACTGGCATTACCCCTAGCACTACCATACCACTTGACACTACCACTTCAGATGGCTCTTACACTCTATATCACTTACGCAATGCCCTCTATCATCACTTATATAACAGCCACTTATACAGCTATTGTCATCATCATCATCATCATCATCATCATCAAAATAATATATACAACAAAGCCTGTGACGAGCGATTATTATAAACTACTCCCTTCATAGCTTGTAATTAACCTTCCCTCTCTGTTATTTTATTTATTACTCATTATCCCTCAGTTATTGCTCTCTCTCTCTCTCTCTCTCTCTCTCTCGTTATCTTCGCTTTTGTCGCAAAATTTCTCTTACTTGCTGGTAGTTTTTTCGATCCATAATTTTACTCTCTCTCTCTCTCTCTCTCTCTCTCTCTCTCTCTCTCACACACACACACACACACACACACACACACACACACACACACACACACACACACACACACACACACACACACACACACACACACACACACACTCGAAGGCTTAGTGCAATCCGTTTACCCCTTTCACTGAAAAGACGATGCTGCCCGTCATATACAAGCGTCTCTCACCTCCCTCCCTGTTCCCCGATAGGCCGATGGTGGGCTGCAGGAGAGGGGAAAATTCAGCCTGCAGTCCACGGAGTTCACATTCTGTTAAACTAGGGGCTAAAACAAACTTAATAAATAACTGAGATGGTCGAATTTCGGAATATTAATCTGGTTAATTTGTTGCGATTATGATCAACGAAATTAACCATACACCGTCAAAACGTTAACTTCCTTCCTTAGACGAGAGAGAGAGAGAGAGAGAGAGAGAGAGAGAGAGAGAGAGAGAGAGAGAGAGAGAGAGAGAGAGAGGTAATTCAGTTTGGTGGTGACGTCAAGCTGCCATAGAAACAATACGATTACAGATCCACCACCACCATTGCCATAACATCACTACAATCTCCATAACACCACCACCATTACCAGAACACCACAACCATTGCCATAACACACCACCCTCACCATAACACACCACCCTAACCATA
This sequence comes from Coenobita brevimanus, assembly GCF_032717465.1. NCBI lineage: Eukaryota > Metazoa > Arthropoda > Malacostraca > Decapoda > Coenobitidae > Coenobita > Coenobita brevimanus. The sequence goes on from NC_136979.1 coordinate 34,733,313, forward strand.
ACCTCCACCATGATCACCATAACCACCATCATCACCATAACACCACCATCTCCAACACCATAACACCACCTGTCACAGTATGACCACCATTTCAACCACCATAACACCACCACCAACCATCATTATAACATCTCCACGACTTACCTTCATCATAACACCACCGCTCGCTGGCGCAGTGGTAACGTTCTCGCTTGCCATCTGGTAGACGGGAGTTCGCGCCTCGCTCAGGTTGCGAAAAGTTTCACTGACGAAGTGGGTGGTTACTGTCCCCCTTGAGCAAGGGGACGGGTGTGTGGGTGTGTGAAGGTCACAGCCTTACCCTTAGATCGGACTATATGAGCACTCAGCTCCCTTCCGGGAGGGTAAAATGCTGACGATCACGACCATCAAGTGATCCTGACCGACCCGGTGAATTACCACCATCACCCTAACACCAGCGCTACCATCACCATAACACCACTACCACCAGCGCTACCATCACCATAACACCACTACCACCAGCCATCATCATAACACCACCACCACCATCACATCACCACCACCATAACATCGCCACCACCTTAACATCACCACCATCATAACAATACAACAACCTGCCTAATATCACCACCATCTCCACCGCCACCACATTGTCTCAGTAAAATCGTCATTGCCTTTTTCTTCTCACCACAGATTTCCACAAAGCAACTCAATAACCTTTACCAATTCACACATCAATAACCGTAGTGTCTATACCCTCACGATCTGCCTTAGAAAGATTACATTATTTCTCTTGCTATATCCACTTCTCAGGCGTTTGGTGTGCTGAACCGACTCGTGCTTTCCATAACCCTGCACAGTTGCTGGCTTTGTACGGGACTTACGTAAACCCCTGTGTGGAGTACGGCTTTCACCTAGGGGCTTGGGGGCTTACCATATACACCACTTCTAAGCAGCATAGAATCCAATTTTTTTGCTTTCTTGTAATATACTTTCCTTCACTGACACGCTATATTAGTGTAGTTTCACCCTTTTCATTGCACCGTTTCATCAGTGTTTCATTTTCTGCTATCGTTATTACAAAGTGGCCACGCTTCTTATCTCTATGCTGACATCTTTTCCCCATTATGGCGGTCTTGCAGCACCCGTTCACCGACACACTTTTACCCTTTATCGGTCCCCCTTTTCTCTCATGCTGTAAATAGCTCGTACTCTCAGTCTTTTATGTACACAACTGTTTAACTTTGGGTTGGGGAGCTCCCTTCCTCAGCCTGTCTATCGAGTTGCCAGTGACCTTCAGACTTCTAAATAACGTATCCAGGCGTTTCGAAATAATGCATCGCGATTCTGAATGTCGTTAGCTTTAAGTTGGGAAGACCTGAACATTTTGTGCTGGCTCGTAGATTGTTTAATTTCTTTTCCTTTTTCACATAACACAAAAGTACAACCATCACAATACTAATCCCATCACTATCACAGTAACACCACCACCTTAATAATACCATCTCAACACCACCGCTACACCACAACACCCCGACATGTCCCCAGCACCAGCACATTACCCTGTCATCACCTTGACAGCACCACACGACCATCACACTACTACCACATCACCACCACCGCCACATCACAATATCAGCACAATAAATACAATACCACACAACCCCTCATAACACCACAATAACACCACACCACAACACCATCCACACACTACCAGCTCAGCACATCACAGGACAGCAATAATACCACACCACCACGACCACAACACCATCCACACACCACCAGCCCAGCCTATCACAGTACAGCAATAATACCACACCACCACTACCACTATTGCACTTCCATATCAACACCATCACACATATACACAACAACAACAACTGACGTCATTCTTGTATTATGGCACAATGCAATATTTTTTTTACCATTCGCGAGATAAATGTTGATTGAACGTTATATATAGACCACTGATGGAAAAAAACACGCTATATAGGTGAATTATTTTTTTCTATCGTATGGTAGGTGCTCGGGTCATGTGTGTCTGTGTAATTGTCTGTTTAGTGTAAGTGCCAAGGAGTCCGTTCCCTAAGGGCCAGAAGTCCTCCTACGTGTCATATGTCGCTACTACGGCGCTAATACCCACCGTCTATACTGAATACATGCTGGGGCAGTCTCATCCAGGGCTGCTTGTTTTATGGTATTAGCAGGAACGGTTTTATGACATGTTGGTAGATATTGTTGTGAAAGATGAATCAAATCTGTTGTAGTGAAATGCAGATAATCGAAACCCCGCCCTTTCGAACAACAAACCATTAGAAAAAACAGCGTCAATATTGATTTAGTTTGTCTCGTAATCCTTTCTGCCTTGTTTGTGGTATGTATTGGCGCAGTTCAGTTATTAAGTGTTGTAGTCTTGCCGTAAATTTTGTTTGTGTTGTAAGTATTGATTTATGTTCTGTTGTAAGTTTGAGTGAGTGTGAGACAAGAGTGTGTGAAATCCCAATAGTATGTCAAAATATACACAGATTTCAAGGAGTTAAATTTGTGTAGATTTTTTGGTAATACATCTACATTAACATGGGTTCAAATTTTCTCATCCATTACGAAGCTACAGTTATTGGTGAACTTATGGACGAAAATGGCCCCTTATGATTCACCCATAAGGCTTTATAATGGTAGATGAAGCTCTTTAATGGTAGGTGAAGCTCTGTAATGGTAGGTGAAGCTCTGTAATGGTAGGTGAAGCTCTATAATGGTAGGTGAAGCTCTATAATGGTAGGTGAAGCTCTGTAATGGTAGGTGAAGCTCTGTAATGGTAGGTGAAGCTCTATAATGGTAGGTGAAGCTCTATAATGGTAGGTGAAGCTCTTTAATGGTAGGTGAAGCTCTTTAATGGTAGGTGAAGCTCTATAATGGTAGGTGAAGCTCTGTAATGGTAGGTGAAGCTCTGTAATGGTAGGTGAAGCTCTGTAATAGTAGGTGAAACTCTATAATTATTGATTTGCACACCTGTCGACATAGCACGTATTCCACAAAGCTAGACTAAGAATATACTCCTGTTTGGTACACTTTTAGGTCGAGTTATAAGACTGGTCAGAACAAGGGTGAGAGCAGCTGGGACACAGATGGTGGAGAATGGTGAAGGATAGAGGGCTTTATTCTAAGTGCCTTTGGAGATTTCGTAACACACTTTCCTTAGCGATTTATTTTGCACAGTGCACCTCAGTATCCTCCCGCGTGTTATTAATGGAATTTGTGTAGATGTAAAAAGTATACAAGCAAATAGCGTTCCAGAAAATGTGAAGGGGTAATATGCAAAAAATAAATCGATACAGAAAAGATGCTTGGACTTTCGAATATGTACGAGTAACTCACTACAGTCATCTCTTCCTCATTCGTACTTCGCCAGCACAGGAAAGAGTTAACTCCGGCTACTGTCCCTTTCAGACGATCAAGTTCTTCCGTGAACCTCACATGGGTTGCTGCAGTTTTAGTTGCGATTTACATTATTTCTCTTATTGTTCAGTGCTCTCTCTCTCTCTCTCTCTCTCTCTCTCTCTCTCAGCCTGACTGCCACTTGAGTAGACAGCGAAATAAACAGACAGACACAAACCACTGGGGTGATTTTATACAGCAGAGGTGCATGCATCTGTTATACGTGTGCGTGTTTACGTGGTGCGTGGTATGTATGCATTTGCATGTTTGTGCTTGGTATCTGATGTGCATGAATGTGTGTGTGTGTGTGTGTGTGTGTGTGTGTGTGTGTGTGTGTGTGTGTGTGTGTGTGTGTGTGTTATTTTATGCATGTGCGTGAGCGTGTACGTTTATAAATGCTTGTGTGCGCCAGTACGTCAGAGATACACATCTGGCCAGTCAGGGTATCTCGGCTCCTCAACAATGGGCCGAGCTGGTGGAGAGCCGGCCTGGTGGAGCTGGCTTGTGGTGGAGTGTGGTGCTGTGGTGGTGCTGGTGAGTGTGGTGGTGGTTGGTTGTAGTATATTGGTGTGGTGGTGGGTTGTGGTATAGTGATGTGGTGGTGGGCTGAGGTATAGTGGTGTTGTGGTGGGTGTAGTTAAGTGTAGTGTGATGGAGTGTGGTAGTGATGAACTGAGAGATATGTTGTGGAGTGGTGTGGTGATTGTTGTGTGATGGAGTGTGGTAATTTCGAGCTGAGGGAAATGTGCTGGAGGTGTGGTAGTGTGGTGGTGGTGTGGTACTGTGGTGGTGCTATCTCAGAAGGCTCACCACACACCACACCACCGCCGTCCACTCCTGCAGCCACATATTCCGGGTTATGCAGAGTGACACACGCGCTGACGGAGGGAGGACAGGGATACAGAGAGAGAGAGAGAGAGAGAGAGAGAGAGAGAGAACCGGAAGAGGAAAGGAGTGTCAGTAAGAGAAGAAACAGAGAAATTCAGGAGGAAAAAAAATAGGAAGGGGTCGGAAACAGAACGGCAGAACAAAAATAATGCCGTGGCAGAAAGAGGAACGTCTTTCTCTCTCTGCCTTATTCTTTTGGCTTTCTCGTCCCTCCTGTCTCTTTCTGTCTCTCTGTCCTTTTTTTAACAGATAACCTCATCAAGAGCCAATAGGCCTCCTGTTATCTTTACTTCGTGACTCTCTCTCTCTCTCTCTCTCTCTCTCTCTATGTATGTATCTGTCTGTCCTTCTGTTCCTGTACATTCTCTTTCTCTTTTTCTAATTAACTTTGTTTCTAATTTTGTTCCGGTCTGTCTTTCTCTCTCTGAATTTCTGTCTCTCACTCTTTCTTTCTGAATTTCTGTCTCTCACACTCTTTCTGAATTCCTGCCTCTCACTCTCTCTTTCTGAATTTCTGTCTCTCACTTTCACACGCCGATATTCAATACTCAAGTGAGTGAATATTGGTATTTGGAAATGTACCTCCACTTTCCAAACTACTTCCCTCCCCTCCTCCACGTCTCTCCTTCTCTCTTTCCTTCTTCTCTCCCTCCTGCCCTCCTCCACTTCTCTTACCCCCCCCTCCCTCCTGCCGACCCTCCCTCCATCCCTCCCTCTCCCTCTCTTGCTCTCTCCTTTCTTCCTTGTCTTCAGTCACTCCTCCTTGTCTCCATCCTTCCTTACTTCCTCTTCCTCCTTGTTTCCTTCCTTCATCCCGCCTTCCTGTCCTTTCTCCTTCCATCTTTCCTGCCTTCCATCAGTCTTCTTTCCCTCTCTTTTTTCCTCCCTCTCTCCCTCCCTCCCCCCCTCATTGCACCTTTCCTCCTTTTATCCTCTCCCCTTCCACCCTTCCCTCCCTTCCTACCTGTCTCATTATCCTTCACCTCTTTCCGCTCTCCCTCCCTCTTTCGCTTCTCGTCTCTTTCCCACCTCCCCTCCTCCTTCCGTCCTTACCTCTCTCTTTTTCTCCCTGTTTCATCCATTCCTCTCTCCTTTCTTCCTTCCTTCCACCCTCCCTCCCATTTTCCTCCTCATTCTTCTCCCCATCTTCTCCTCCCTCCTGTACTCCCTCCCTCCCTTCCCTTTCCTCCTGCTTCCCCCTTTTTCTCCTTGTCATCTTAGTAGTCACTTCCATCCTTCCTTCTCTCCCTCCTGTTCCTTCCTTCCTTTCATCCTCTCTCTTCCTTCTTCCATCTTTATCCATTCTTCGTTCCTTCCTTCTTTCCGCCTTGTCTTCCCTCTTCCGTCCTTCCTCACATCCATCCTTCCTTCCTAATTCTTTTTCATCCTCCTTCCTTTCCTCCTTCCTTTTTTGCCTTCTTCCTTCCTTCCCTCCTGTGATCATTCTTGTATCTTGAATTCCCAGAGATTCATTTTCCTTCCTTCCCACTTCCTTATTTTCGTCCTCGCGTCTTCTTTCCTTCGCATCATTCCCTGTTCTCTTTCAGTTCCTAGTTCTTCGTATGATATTAAACATACATATTTTTTCCTTTTGCTTTTCTCTTCTCTCCTGTTATTCTCCTCCTCCTTTCTCTCTCTCTCCTTCCTCTTTCTCTCGTGCTTCCTCCTCTTCTTCTTTCTTTCCTAATTCCTTTCGTCAGTCTTTTTCTTCTGGTTCTCCTCTTCCGCTCTCTCTCATTCGTTATCTCTCCCTCTTTTTTTTTTATCTTGCTCTCTTCATTGATGCTCCTTTTTTTCCCTTTCATATTCCTCTTCAATGTCCTCTTTTCAGTCTTCCCTCTTCCTCTCCCCTAATTCCCTCCTTTTCCTCCTCCTTTCTCCTTCTTCCCCTCCCTTCCTTCTTCTGTGTTTCTTCCCTCTCCTTCCTCTTCCTTTGTTCACTCTTCCCTTCCTTTCTCTTCCTATATACATCTTCCTTCTTCCTCCCTTCCTTCTTTCCCTTCCTGTCTTCCTCCCTTCCTTCTTTCCCTTCCTGTCTTCCTCCCTTCCTTCTTTCGCTTCCTGTCTTCCTCGTCTCTTCTCTCTTTATCTTCCTCTCTCTTCCTGTCCTCCGTCCCTCTCCTCTTCTTCTTTTCCTTACTTTCCTATTCCCCCGTTTTCTTATTCTTTCTCCATTGCAATTCTCTTTCTCTCTGTTTCAACCCTCCTATCTTCTCACTTGTTTTCAGTTTTCTTTCTGTGTGTGTGTATATGTGTATGTATCTATAAATGAACGTTTGTGTGTGCATGTATGTGTGTTTGTATGCATTGATTAGTGTATATTTTTGTGTGTATTTCTGTATTGATTTCCATGTATGTTTATGTATATTGTGTACATGATAGTGTGTATGAGAAGTACCGGTATGTATGTGTGTATTTGTGTATATGTATGTATGTGTATATGTAATGTTTATGTGTAGGATATATGTATGTTTATAGGTGTTTGTGTTTTTGAGTCACCATGTACTATCTTTATTTCTGTCTTTATTTCTCTTTATTCCTGTCTTTATTCTTGTCTTTAACTGTCTTCATACTTGTCTATCTTATATCTATCTCTCCATCAGTTTCCACTTAATTGTATCTTTGCTGTTCAAATCATTCGTGCCCTATGTATTTATTAATGTGTGTCTGTAGCTATAAATATACATCTATATATCTATTTTTATGTCTATGTCTCTGGCCATTTATATACATTTATCTATCAGGAATAATGTGTTATTTTTAACCATCTACTTCTCTGTCTGTCTGTTCGTCTCTTTGTGTCTGTGTCCTGCTGTTTTCGTCTACATATCTTTACTTGTCTGTACACCTGTCATCACACACACACACACATTCTCTGTCTCTCTCTCTCTCTCTCATTGTCACTCCTTCCTCTCCTTCCCCCCTCCCCCCCTTCCCCCCGTCCGGCATAGCAGTAATATCAGCACAAATTCAATTTTGGTGTTTCCTATAACGCGAAATTAAACGACAGTTCGTTCTCTCCTTCTTTCCTCCTCCTTCCCTCCTCCTTCCTCCCTCCTCTCTTGATGTTTCTCCTCTAACTGCATCGCCCTCCCCTCCCCGCCTCCCTCCCCCCCACTCTCTCTCTCTCTCTCTCTCTCTCTCTCTCTCTCTCTCTCATCTTCCTCCTCTCTTTCATTTTTCTCTTTCACACTCTCATCTTCCTTCTTCCTCCCTTCCCTTTTCCTCCACATCCTCCCTCATCTCCTTCTTTCCCCCCTTTTCGGTTCCTAACTCTCCTGTTCCTCCTGCCTTCCATCTTCCCCTTTGTGTTCCTCTTCCTCCTCTTGCCTTTCGTCCAACTGACTCTTTTCATCCCAACTTTTGTCTCCGTTTCCTCTTCCTGTTGTCCTCTTCCTTTCCTCTCATAATTTTCTCTTTCTTCCCTTCTTCCTTCCCTCTCTGTTTCACTTTCGGATTCTCTTTTCGTTCCTTCCCTGCATCTTTCTTCTCTTCCTTTTCTCTTCTTATTTTGTTCTTCCCTCGTTTTTTTTCTTTTTTGCTTTTTCTTTCCGTTCTCATCTTCATATACTTATCTTCACACATTCACCGATCTTTTCCAGCTTTGTTTAATGTATGTCTGATATGTGTTGGTTTGCTTATATATATATATATCTGTGCCCATAAAAATTCATGTGGTTGTCGGTTCGTGTGTGTGTGTGTGTGTGTGTGTGTGTGTGTGTGTGTGTGTAAGACTGTATTTGTCTGCATTTACTTGTATTCGTACATCTGTTGTCTCTCTCTTTCTCTTTCGATCGATCTGTCTTTTTATCCCTCTGTCTGTTTATCTGTCTAAATATCTGCCTCTCTGTCTGTCTGTATAGGTCTATCCTTAGCCCTTCATGTATCTCCATCTGTTTACCTCTCTCATCAAGATCCGAAAAATATCCGAATCAAATTAACCCAAATATAATATCCACAGCTTCGTAACAAATTCAAAATAAAGGTTTGATAATATTTCAGTTTCAGCTTCGTCATGCAAACTTTTAGATCATACGTCAATGTGATTTTTTTAAATATCCAAAGAATTTTTTTTTTTTACCTTTTTTTCTTTCGTTCGTATTTTCTGGCTGACTCTGAATTTTCGTCGTCCTGGATATTGAAGTATCTCTCTCTCTCTCTCTCTCTCTCTCTCTCTCTCTCTCTCTCTCTCTCTCTCTCTCTCTCTCTCATATTTCATGAACTTTTTCAGGTTCCCCCTTCTCCCTTACTTTCTTTTCTTCCATGTATTCATTTTCTTCGTCTTTCCTCCTTCTTTTCTGTCCTTCTTCTTCTTCTTCTTCTTCTTTTCATTTCTTTCTTGTCTTCTCATTATTATTATTATAATTATTATTATTATTATTATTATTATTATCATTGTTATTATTATCTATATTATTGTTATTATTATCTTATTATTGTTATCCCCCTTCTCCTGCTTCTGTTCCGCCTCGTCCTCCTCCTCATCATCTTTCTTATTCAATTTCTTTCTTTTCTCCACCCCTTCTGTCATACCTCTCATTCTTATTCCTCTCTCCTTCTCCTCCTCCTGTGCTGTCTCTCATTCTTAGTCTTCGTATATCCTCCTCCTCTTCCTCTGCTTCATCTCATTCTAATTCTTCGTTTCCTCCTCACCCTCGTCTGTTTCATATTCTTCACTTTCTCCTTTCCATCTCTCCTGTCTTTTATCTTTCTCTCCCTCACACTATGACTGAGGCTTCTCTTTCTTCATTTATTTCTGTCAGTCTTTCATTCATTCTTCCTTCCTTCCTTTCTTTTCTTTCATCTAAAGACTTATCGTTTTGGTGTAATTTCTTTATTTCTTTACCAATTCACATCAGACTTGGTACAATTACTTCATAGACAAAAAAAAAAAAAAAATCTATCATTTTTTTTCTTTTTATTGAGACGTAAAAACCACACACACACACACACACACACACACACACACACACACATATATATATATATATATATATATATATATATATATATATATATATATATATATATATATATTGTGAAGTGTTGCTGCACTAATTCGTGGAGTGTACCAACTTTTGCAGTGAGGGGTGGAGACAATCACCTCTTGAGCGCTAGCAGTTGGGGGGGGGAGAATCCTATATCCTTGTATGCTCATTAGTCAATACGCAGTGTACCGTTGCATAGTTTCGCCCTTTCCGGATATTAGTGTACTGTACTGTAGCTGAGTGGAGACCATCTTGCATTCCCCTGGAAGTGTTAGCTAATTATGGTACTGGTATTCTTAGTCTCTCCTCCCATTACCTCTGCTTCTTAATTTTCATCTCCTCCTCCTCCTCCTCCTCCTCCTCCTTCTCCTCCTCCTCCTCCTCCTCCTTTTCTTAATTTGTGTCTCCTTCCTGTCTTTCTTTCCATCTTCTTCATTTCCTCCTCCCTTCCTCTCCTTCCTCTTGATTTTATCTTATCCTTCTCCCCTCCTCTCCTTCCTGTTGATTTCCTCCTATCCTCCTCTTCCTCCTCCTATCCTCCTCTTCTTAACTTTTCTCTGTCCTTCCTGTCTTTCCTCCTCCTCCTCCTCCTCCTCCTCTTAATTTTTCTCTGTCTCCTTCCTGTCTCTCTTTCCATCTTCATTTCTTCCTCCTCCTCCTCTCCTTCCTCCTATCCTCCTCCTCCTCCCATCCTCCTCCTCCTCTTCCTCTTCTTCTTCTCTGATCCCCCCGGCTGCAGTACACTGATATTTTATGGCTCCTGGGAATTATATTGGAGTTTGGTGTTGTGGATGGCACCAGCTCTCTCTCTCTCTCTCTCTCTCTCATATTCTTTTGTGTCCATGTATCTGTTTCTTAACCTCTCTCTCTGTCTCTCTGTCTCTCTGTCTCTCTCTCTCTCTCTCTCTCTCTCTCTCTCTCTCTCTCTCATATTCTTTTGTGTCCATGTATCTGTTTCTTAACCTCTCTCTCTGTCTCTCTCTCTCTCTCTCTGTCTCTGTCTGTCTGTCTGTCTGTCTGTCTCTCTCTCTCTCTCTCTCTCTCTCTCTCTCTCTCTCTCTCTCTCTCTCTCTCTCTCTCTCTCTCTCTCATATTCTTCTGTGCCCATGTATGTTTCTTAACCTATAGTGGTTGCTTTCTCCTTCTATCTCTGGTTTTCCTTTCCTCTGGGTGTGTGTGTGTGTGTGTGTGTGTGTGTGTGTGTGTGTGTGTGTGTGTGTGTGTGTGTGTGTGTGTACCTCCGACTGCAGGCATAGAATGAACAGTCCGTTCCCTGAGGCTGTATTCTTACTTGCCTTCACATTTCACCACTTCGATTCTGATACTCACGGTCCATACTGAATACATGCGAAAGCTATCTCCGACGGAAGTGTTGTTGTGGTACTGGTGAGGGTGATTTTATGTCTTGTATTTTTATGACACACTTTGGAAAAATTACGAACCCCGAGATGGATACGACAGACAGGCGAGTTTTTTTTCTTTTGTTTTCTTATTATTTTTCATCTGACGGAACCAGACCACTCCCTTACCTTCGCTGAGTCTTAGTTACGACGTACGAATGAGTCTCCTTGATTACTAGTCGGATCAAGCCTCCTATAGCCCTTTTAATCTTACCTGAGAAGAGACGAACCTTAAGCTTTTGAAAGGTGGCAGCTGACTGGTTGTCCGAGTGCATTCATTATTAGCGACGCATTGTAAATTATTTTGTTGTATGGGTTTCAGTAAGCGTTTGACGAAAAGATTGCCTAAGTAAAATGCTATACGTTGTTATTTGCATAGATTAATTTAAAATCGGGGCCTTGCTAAGTTTATCAGATGGCCAAGATACGTGTGAAATTTGAATCCTCGGAACAAATCAAAACACATCCAGGTAAAGTTTTACGAGTACCCTGATATTTTTTTTTTCCTCATGTTCGGACAAATTACGGTAAGTTATTTCATTACAGCTATAGTTTGTAAAGTATACCCCAGTCAAGCATCGGAATTGCAGTGAAATATAACTTAATCCGTGAATTTTGATGATTGATAGAGGGGAAGGGGAGGGGGGAGGATAGGCCTCTCATGGGATGTTCCACTTGACTAAGCTGACGAATATTCAAATTTACTAGAGAGCGTTTTACTGTTCCCTCAGTTTGCATTTTGCTTTTTATCATCGCATCATCAGTAAGTTTTCTGTCTTTTTAGTTTCATGTATCTAGTTACAACTTACACAGAGCTGTGACATGGTATGGGCTGCGGGATATTTAAAAGTGACGGGTAACACATTATTTTTTTACCCGTGTTTACCAGTCATTGTTCATTGCATTTCCGATGTTTTACTAGGTTAAATTTTACATAATGTCTCAGTAATGACAAACTATCTTAATTTGTCTGAACGTGGGGGAAAAAAAATCAAGGTACTCGTGAAACTTTACCTGGACGTGTTTTGATTTGTTCCTAGAATTCAGAATTTCACACGTATCTAGGCCACCTGATAAACTTAGTAAGGCTCCGTTTTAAAATTAACCTATGTAAATAACTATATAAAACATTTCATTTAGCCAATCTTTTCGTCAAACGCTTATTGAAATCCATATTTTAAAATAATTTACAATGCGTCGTTAATAATGAATGCACTCGGACAACCAATCAACTGCCATCTTTCAGAAGCTTAAGGCTCGTCTCTTCTCACATCAAATTAATTAGGCTTAAGTTGGCTGTAACGGGCCTTCAACTAAACTGGAAAAGGGTTTGGGATCAGGTTAAAATATTAATGTTATAGCTGCTTTGGCTAACGCAGAAAATTCGCCCATCCCTTTGCCGAACCACGACCACCAACAGCAACAACAATAACCTTTACTTTGTTCACTCATTGGCATTTTCTCCAGTGTCTTGTTATCCGCTGACATTTCCTTCTTTTCTCCGTCTGTCTGTCTGTCTCTCTGTCTGTCAGTCTCTCTCTCTCAGTCATTTTATTTTCACTTATTTCGTTTCTTCCACATTTTCCAAGTTCTTTCCTTATCCAGCTCCCCACCCTTTATCTTCTCGCCCCCCCCCCTCTCTCTACCCCATAACTGAGGCATCATAGTTTATCTACCCTCCCCTCCTCTACCCGGAGTCGAACCCAGCACACACGATAAAGAGCAGCGCACGCTACCGACCTATCCACCCCGCTCTTCTCCATAGCTGAGTGATCCACGCTTTTTATTTTTATTCACCTCTTGCACATACCGACGCGATTTCCTCTTCTTTCTTCATCTTCTCTTTCTTCTTCCTCTTCTTCTCCTCCTCTTTCTTCTTCCTCTTCTTCTCCTCCTCTTTCTTCTTCCTCTTCTTCTCCTCCTCTTTCTTCTTCCTCTTCTTCTCCTCCTCTTTCTTCTTCCTCTTCTTCTCCTCCTCTTTCTTCTTCTTCTTCACTAGCACCTTCTTGTCCTTCTGCTTTTGCTTATCATCATCATCATCAACATCATCATCATCATCATTATCACCAGTATCAGCATTATCATCATCACGATCGTCCTTACCATCTTCCCCCCCCCCTCTCTCTCTCTCTCTCTCTCTCTCTCAAGTGGGAAAGGTGGAGGAGGCAGAAAAGAATGAGGGAACTGAGAGAAGTAACGATGGGAGGAGGAAGGGAAGTAGGAAGATAAAAAAAAAGAAGAGGAAAAAAGAAGAAGAACGAGGAAAAGGAAAGGAAATAAGGAAGGAAGAAAGAAAGGATGGAAAGAAGGAAGAAAGGTAGGCAGGAAGGAAGGATGAAAGGAAGGAAGGTAGGAAGGAAGGAAGAAAGGATGGAAGGAAGGTAGGAAGGAAGGATGGATGGAAGGAAGGAAGGAAGGAAGGAAGGAAGGAAGCAACGGAAGGTCAGGGAGGGAGGCTGATAAAAGGGGAACTAAAGGAGAGGGGGAAAAAATGTGAGTCTCTTATGGTATTATGGAATAGGTGGTGACGGGGAAAAAATGACCTCTTTATTTCCCTAGATCTCCTGAGGTGGGAGAGAGAGAGGGAGAGAGAGAGAGAGAGAGAGAGAGAGAGAGAGAGAGAGAGAGAGAGAGAGAATGACTAACAGATAATAATACAGATAGAGAGAGAGAGAATGACTAACAGAAAATAATACAGATAGATTGATAGATAGATAGGTAGGTAGTTTGGTAAGTAGGTAAATACACAGATAGATACATAGGTAGGTACGTATGTAGGTAGGCAGGTAAGTAGGTAGGTAGGTAGATAGGTAGGTAGGTACTGTAGGTAGGTAGGTAGAGAGAGAGAGAGAGAGAGAGTGAAAAGACCACGGGTAGAAATAACCCAAAGAAAAGAGAAAGGCTGGGTTATATGGTGAGCATGGGGGATGGGAGATTGATGATCGAGATATAGAGATCGGAAATAAGGGGAGTGAGAGGAAGATGGAGACCGAGGAGGAGGTGGAAGGATGGTGTGGTGGAGGAAGGATGGTATGATATAGTGAAGCATAGAGCCTTGGCATCTACGTAGTTTAGAGCTGTATGTAGAGGCAGACAAATTGGAATGAAGTGGTATTATTCAACTGTGAGAGGAAGTAGAAGTGAATACGTAGGGGAAGTGCAAGAAAGAGGTGGAAGGACGGTATGAAAAAAGGTATTGAGTTAGAGAAGTGTGAGTGTCCAGGGGGGGTGAGAAGCGTGTATGGAGGAGAACTAATGGGAATGAAGGGAATTGTGGAGAGACTGATTTCCTTTTATCCTTCACTCACTGACATCCTAACCAAATTTATTCATGAACTTAGACGATTTTATTCAGCTTAGGAAAGAGATTATTGAAACTGATTATGAAGAAATGTAAGTCTTGAGTCTGGAGGGATGAACGCATCAGCACGATTTTTTTCTTTCATTCTGGCTCCCAAACAGACGGGGTTTCTGAAGCCCACGAAAAACTGTCGATATAGGAGAATGAGAACCAGAGAGAGAGAGAGAGTCGATAAAGGAAAGCCAAAATACTAGAAAAAATAAGCAGGGAGAGAAAGGGGGATGAAATGGGAGGTAAAGAGGAAGAATGAGACCGCAGGGAGGAGAGAGGAGAGAGATAATGAGATAAGGAAGAAAAGAGAGACAGCGAAGGAGGGAAAAGAAAGAAATGCGAGACATGATAAGCATGACAGCTGTAAGGAGAGAGAGAGAGAGAGAGAGAGAGAGAGAGAAATTATTAAAAGCTTTAGGAACTGGGTGAGAGGGAGAGCGTAGGGGGAAAGGAATTCGATGGAGGAAAAGGAAGGGATGGGAAATGAAGGGTACAGAAGGGAAGGGAAGGGAAGGAAGGGAGGGGAGTGGGTAGGAGAGGAAAAAGTATGGAAAGGGAAAATCAGGGGAAGGAAAAGGATGGGAAAGCTAGGGTAAAGAAGGGAAGGGAAGTAAAGGGCAGTAGTATGGAAGAAAAAGGAAAAGGAACAAAGACATAGAAGAAGAGAAGGGAATGCAAGGAAAAGAAAGGTAAAGAAACAGAAGGGAAATAAATTAAGGGAAAAAATGTATAAAGAAAAAGGAAAGGTCCAACGTATTAAAATGAGAATAGCCGAAAGGGAGAGGAGAAGAATGATGTAAGTGTGGGAGAAAGAGGAGTGCGAGAGGAAACATACAGAGAATACAGAAGAATAAATACTAAGGAAAGCTTCCAACAATACCATCAGTAACAGCACGTCTTCTGGTCCTTTCGATGTTGTGTAGTCTAGCATGGGCTGTCATTGTGGTACCTGAGTCAATATAAAAGACAGCAAAGTAGACAACGTTCCCCCACACCCGTTCTGCGCATGCCCAGTACCGTACGTCACTCTCCCTATTGCCTTTAACCAGTAGGAAGCCAATTATTAAACGATTTTAATTTATATGTAATTTATCGTAGTCTCTCTTCAGCATCAACCACTTAAAAAAAAAAATCAAAGTAGAAAATGGAAGCAGACTCACATATTTTTCCATTATCACAAAATTCAGGCAGTGACTAATGTAAACATGAAAAATTGGCGAAGGTTATATATAAATTTTTTTCCTCATGCATGTTTGTGTGTCAGGTAGAATGTATGTGTACTTTTTTTTTCTGATTTTTCATATTTTTGGAGTTTTTCCTGCATGTAATTTGAGAAGGGGAGTATTGTTCTGTTTGGAGTGGGTAGGGGAAGGCAAGGGGGAGGGAGTGGGAGGAGAGGAATAATGATGGAGAGAGAGAGAGAGAGAGAGAGAAAGAGAGAGAACAAGTCAGCCATTCAATGATCTCCCCAGACAACACACAGAGTGGACACGAATGTACAGGTAGGTATGGCTGTTAAGTACGACAGCGCCCGACCTTGTTTGAGTCCCATATGTAACCTTGACGTTGGGAGTAGATGGCTGGTTGTTGCACGCGACACACCGTCATGGTATGGGGAACAATTGTGTGAAGTTATATCAAAATCTGTCCATGCATGTGGAAGATCAGATTGGATACGAAATTGCGGACGGATTGACGGTACCGCGCAAACCTGTTGTCCCAGACCGGTTTGAGCTGTAGGGGACTAATAATGAACAAATTCTACTCCTTCCACCCTCCATTGCTCCCGACGTCAGTCTGACCGAAATACAGGAAAGAGTACTGCTGGGCGAGGGTAAATCTGTCCAGGGGAAATTTTATAAGAAAGCTAGAAATGCAGAAAAATATTATGGAAGCATCGGAACCATGGATCGGAACACTTCCCCATCCCCTTTTCCCTTCCCCATGCTATCCACCCCTCCTCTCCCCTACCACACTTCTAGCCTAATCGTCACAATCTTCCCATTCCCCTCCCATCACCATGCTTCTCCTTCCCCTTCCCTCCCATGCATCAACCCTCTTTTATATTCCCCCTCTCCCCTTCCCTCCACCTCTCCCCTCCCCTCTCTCACCCCCACTTATCCCAGTCTACTCTTACAACGCCACAAAAAAATGACCCGCTTAAAAATGCAGCGAGTTTTGTATAGAAGTTTCTAGTTACCCCGCACACAAACTATACAGGACAAGTTTGGCTGGAAAAATATTAAAAAATTATTGATTCCCGGTCAAGGGCGGAATTATGCAAGGTTCATATGCTTTACCAGTCTAATATTACAGGGGGATTTTTTAGATGGGTATTATCTGCAAAACCATTGATTATTTTTTTCTTCCTAAAGCCTCTTCAATGGGGTACATACGTATTAATTCAATTAATTATTTGTTTATTTATATATTTATCGATCTTGCAGTGCAGGATGGTATCTTTTTTGGCAACGTTCCGTGTACCGTTACGTGAGATTCAGGCTGTGTGTGTGTGTCTGTCTCTCTTTGTGTGCTTTAATGTCTAGGCTGTTAGTTGGATATCTATGAAATTTCCCAGGTGAGTTCGTCTGGTTACTGAAAAGGTTTTCCACTATTTACAGTTTTGCAACCATGATATTTGGGGGGGTCAGCCCCCCCTCGCCAAATAAAAAATTCTCAAATAATGAAAAGGGAGGAGATACAGTTTTGATATTTTTGTAAATGTTATACAATGTACTCTTATCCGAAATGCGATATTTGGGGAGCTTGACTTCCCCAATGATACTTGGGGGGTCAGCCCCCTCCCCAAAATAAAAACGATCAGAAATAGGAGAAACTGGGCACATGGATTGCAACGAAACCTCTCAGACAAGTTCGTCTGATGCCTTGATTATGTCTCCTACTCTATGAAGGTCTTCACCATTATTTTTCTGGTTGTGGGGTCAGCCCTCTCACCAAATTAAAAATTCTCAGAAGTAGTGAAAGGACAGCAGATATGGCTTTGATGCTTCAGTACAAGTTGTACGGTGAACTCTAGTCCGTAATGCGATATTTAGGGAGCGTGACTCCCCCCAATGATTCTAGGTGGGGTCGGCCCCATCCCCTTAACAAATAGGAGAGAGATTTGAATGAAACTTTCCAGGTGAGTTCACCTTGTTACTCCCAAGGTCTTCCTCTATATACAAAATTCCATCTGTGATTATTAGGAGGGTCAGCCCCCCCTCCCCCGCCTAATTTAACATTCTCAGAAGGAGTGAAAGTAGGGCAGATATGGCTTTGATATCTTATTACATGTTGGTGGCTCTCATCCGTAATCCTACATTTGGGGAGCATGACCCCCTAATGATTCTTGGGGGGGTCAGCTCCCTTTCCCTAAATAAAAATGTTCAGAAATAAAGAAATGTGAGCACAAGGAATTCAGAGACACTGGCACACATATCGCAGGATTGGGTGTGTGGTGTTCATGCCTTCTGTGAGTGCACAGGAACAAACTGCACATCTGCTTTGTTCATTTATTTACCTTGTGTTTTCTGCTTCTTCAACTAACCAGCCTCAGCACCTCTCTCTCTCTCTCTCTCTCTCTCTCTCCATTGAGTCTGGTTCCTGCTCACCCCAGTCAAAAAAGTGGGAGGGCTGACGATGTTGTTGATGATGATGATGATTGATAATGATGTAATTATGACTTGCAACCATGTACTCACTATGGATGTTCAATACTTATTTATTCCCATGTTAGTAATTATATCACTCTCCTTAAGTAAACAACAAGAATGATTTAAGTAACTGAAATTGCTTCATAATATCACTCCAGTAAGCCTAAAAAGAGAGAGAGAGAGAGAGAGAGAGAGAGAGAGAGAGAATTTGTTCTGGTAACCAGCAGACTAGACAGAAATATAAATAATAAAAAAAAGTGCTATTATGACTGCATGCAAACTGTGCTTTAATTTGTAGGCGCACACCGTCCACTGGTATATTTATTTGTCAGGAAGAGTGTTTTTTATATTTAACATTATTGGAAGAGTGATCAAAGTAATAAATTTGACTGCATGGTAGGGGGGGACAGAGGGCGTATCCAGTAATATGGACTGAGTAAACATGGTCGTGTAGGGAGGGGGTAAAAGGCAAAATCACGCGGGGCATAGCGAGGGTTTTCTCTGAGGACTTTACCATCGTTTTATTGATTTAAATTTACATATATAATTATTATTAATTTTATATCCCTTGGGCATGACTTTAAAATGTTATATTTTCACAGTGCAGTCTTGTCGTACGGAAAGAATTGCCAGGAAAAATTATGCCCTACGTGACTACTGATATATAGCCAAGTCAGTGTTTGTGATTGACGGTGCGGAGTCACGCAGCGCCTGGGTATTTTAGACCATCTGGCAAGGCCCTCATAGTGTAAACTAGTGCGCAAAATTGTGATCATTATGCGAGTTTGCTGACACACCAATGGATTAGTGCCCATGTGTATCATACGCCGGGTGAGTGGATCCCAGGCGATGATGCTTAGTTAAAATATTTACATCCAGTGAAGTTTAATAATGCAGCCAAACTAATCAAACTATGAACTGTATTATAAATGAGTACTATATGTCAGTCAGGGGTTGATGTGTTGGGTAAACCGTTCCTGCATTTAAGATAAACTGATCCAATAAATACAGGTCCCAGTTCTTTTTATTCGGATGACCCTGATGATTATTTAACCCTTTAACTTCAGGTGTAACATTATTTCGTGTTTTCCATCAAGACTTACAAGCAAAACGATACCTGAAAAGCACTGTTACCTTTTTACGGACCAATGTAATCAATTCTGAAATTAGTTAAGCAATGCAGATCAACACAGATAAATTAGGCTGTATTCCTCTTTTTACTAATTATAATGTATTTTGCTGTTTCTGTAAAAAATGTAATTGTTATGAGAGAGAGAGAGAGAGAGAGGAGGTGTTGACGAAAGGGAAGGGGGAGGGGAGATGTATGAGAAGATGAGGGAAAGAGTGGATAAAGAGGAAGAGATGAGCCGCCCCAGGGAAAGAGGAGGGAGGGGAGGGGGAGCGGAAGGGGGAAGGAGTGAGGAAAAGGAGGAATGGACAGAGAGAGAGAGAGAGAGAGAAGAGGAGGAGGAGGGGAGAAGTGGAGAGAGGGAAGAGAAAATGCAGGAAAAGGAACGTAGGAAAAAGAGGTATATATAGATCATTGATGAAAGAGAGAGAGAGACAGACAGACAGAGGGGGGGGGGGAGGAGGTCGAAACGGAGGAGAAAAAAAAAATAAAGTGAGAGACAGACATAGACAGAGATCGTAAGGAGGTGCAATAAGGTAAATAAAGCAGCTGAGTAAAAAAAAAAAACATGAACGAAAGAACATACAGAAGATGAAAGAAAAAAAAGAAAGCAGGCCGAAAAGATGAATAAAAAGAACAGGAGAAGGAAGCGGAAAAAGAATAGGCAGAAAATCCGGAAATTAAACACAGATGAGAAGAATATGGTAAAGAAAAGGGAAATAAAATGAAGGGGAAGAATATAGAAAAAAGAGGAATGAACAGACGATAAGAGGAAGGTAAATGAAAGGTAAAAAGGGAAAGAGGAAAAAGAAAAGAACAAAAAAAGATAGAGAAGATAGAAAAGAGAGAAAATAGAAAAAAGGAGATACCGAACAAGAAAGGTAGGTAAAAAAGAGAAAAAAGAAGTAAAAACGTGCAAGAGGGGAGAGAAGAGGAGGAGAGTAAATAAAGAAAGGAAAGAAATATGAGAAGCAGGGGCGAGACGGTAAACATAAATGAGAAAGAGAGAGAGAGAGAGAGAGAGAGAGAGAGAGAGAGAGCGGGAAAGTAAAAAAAGCGTGTGTGTGTGTGTGAGAGAGAGAGAGAGAGAGAGAGATCATCCCTCTCCCTAGCTAGCACATCACACTGGTAATGTTTGCACTAAATCCTCTCTCCCGCTCTCACCCTCTCACTCTCTTTATCATCTCATTGCTCTCTCTCTCTCTCTCTCTCTCTCTCTCTCTCTCTCTGTCTCTTTCTCTCTCTCTCTCTCTCTCTCATAATGGATAGATGAAATGTGTTTGAAGATGCATTTGACAAGGGTTACGTCCCCCCCCTCTTTTTTTTTTTTTTTTTTACAGTCGACCGAATGGTATCTGTCCTACAAGCAGTATGACAATTTTTTTTTCCTTTTTTTTTCCTTATTTTTTTAGCTCGTTAGGCCTGAAAAGAGGGACCGAGAATATCACGGTTTGACAGACGACCTTGTGTTTTACCTTCTCATTAATTACGTTTACCTTTGCACAGGTGTTTAATATACGTGTTTTTCTGTGTCCTAATTCATCTTGACTCTTCCACACGAATTTTCCTAAAGATGCCTATAATAATCTCTGTACTGTAGTGTTTCTCTGCTTGTATTTTTTTTCCCTTCGGACAGATTTTCCCCAAGATTTTCATTACACTGTTTCAGAGTTTCTTCTACGTCTTGTTCTTGTTCGTCTTCTTCTTCGTCTTCTTCTTCTTCTTTTTTCTTCATCTTCTTCCTTTTCTTTTTCTTTTTTCTTCCTTTTCTTTTACTTTCTTTTCTTTTTTTTCTTTGTCCTTTTCCTTTCTTCTCCTTCCCCTCCTCTTCCTCTTCTTCCTCCTCTTCCTCCCCTTCCTCCTCCTCCTCCTCTTCTTCTTTTTCTTCTTTTTTTTTTTCTTCTTTTCTTCTTCTTCTTCTTCTTCTTCTTCTTCTTTCTTCTTCTTCTTCTCCCTCCTCTTCCTCTTCTTCTTCTTCTTTGCTTTTCTCTCATTAATCTCTTGACATGAATTCTTTACCCTCAACTTATGATCATCAGCAGATAAAGTTTGGGCCGCCCCTAAATGAACACAACTTGCACGTAAACATATCTTGAGGCGAACCTGGATAAGTTGTGGGGAGTGAAAGATATGAAGGAGAGGAGGGAGGCGGGAGGGGAGAGGAGGGAGTGGGACTGGAAAAGAGAGGGGTGGGGCTGGAAGAGAAGGAGGGGGCTGGAAGAGAGGGGGAGGGGGGACTGGAAGAGAAAGGGAGGGGGATTGGAAGAGAGAGGGAGGGGGAGTGGAAGAGAGAGGGAGGGGGGACTGGGAGAGAGATGAAGGAGCAGAGATGCGGAAGGGAAGGCAGAGAAAAAATTTTGTGGAAGAGGTGCGAAGGAGAGGGAGGGGGGAATGGAAAAGAGAGGAAAAGGGGGAATAGGAGAGGATGTAGTAAGATAAGGGGGGGTGTTTAAGAGGTGAGGAAAGGGACTGGAGGAGGGGAGGGGGAAGGAGGAAGGGGAGGGAGGATGGAGATGAGGGTAAGGGAGGGTAGCCAGAATAGGGAAAGAAGGAAGAAAGATAGAGGAGGGAAGGGGGATATGAAAGAAGGGAGAGGGAAGGTGCAGGGGGAAAGGGGAAGAACTAGTGGAGGGGAAAGGGGAAATGGGAAGGGTTTGGGAAGTAAAGATGTGAAATGAAGGGAGGTCAAGGGAATCCACTGCCAGACGATTTTATTCAGCAGAAGGGAGATTTTTCGAACTGGAGAGGTATCATATTAGCCCGTATTCTCATTCCTTAAGAAGACTTCCTTGCACCCCTTCCTTGGCGATTTATTGTTGGACACGGCTGGTTAATATAATTTTATACATTAATTTTGAAGAGTATGGTGGTATTAGAACGACTTAAATAACACGGAAGAGGATAGCAAAACGTGATAAGCAAAATAAATCGCTTAGGAATAGATGTTAGGGAGCTTCCTTAACGTTGAATACTGACCACTGTCTTCATTAACCTGATCACTTCCAGGTCGGTCTCCGAAGTCGAATAAAAACTGTCTTATTAAAAAGAATACATTATTAAGGGCATCATCGTAGTGAAAGGGTTAATCTCTCCAGCCCTTGCAAGTCGTGTTTTTCTTTTCCCTTTTTTTTCTTTTTGCTTTTTTTTTTTTTTTTTGTATTTCCTAATGATAAAATTTTCTTAGAAGAGTAAGGTCTAGCCATCATCAGTGTCTTTCTTACTCAATCTCCTAAGACAGTAAAAAGAAAGAAGATAAAAAAGAACGAAAGTAGAGAAAAAGAGATACCGCAAAAGAAAGGTAGGTTATCTTGTTTTTGTTTTTCTTGAGCGGAAGAATCATGCGGACTTCTGCCCTTGGGTTCCTTTTTCCTTGCATAAAAAAAAAGTGGAATAAATACAAAAATCGTCATAGCTCTAAATAGATTAAAAAAAAAATCACAGCTCATACCGACGCGTTTTGTATTCCTGGACACGTTTATTTATTCAGTTATTTATGGACGTTTATGCAAATTACTGATGCAGACTAATTAATCATAAGCCCAGTTATACACGTTTAATTCATCCGTTATTGATACTCGTTTATTTAGTTATTTATTTGTTGATTTATGCATAAACTTTTTTTGATAATCATTTGTAAATTTGTCTAGGTTTATTTGTTGCTGTTTTAGGGTTCTTATGGGTTTGCTGTTTTTGTGAGTATTCTCTCTCTCTCTCTCTCTCTCTCTCTCTCTCTCTCTCTCTCTCTCTCTCTCTCTCTCAGTTGCTGATTGACGGCTGGTTTTGATCTGTTTTTGTGTGTACTCTCTCTCTCTCTCTCTCTCTCTCTCTCTCTCTCTCTCTCTCTCTCTCTCTTATATGCCTTTATCAAATTAATTAAACATTTTTTTGTTAACTGTTTATATGTACAGTATGTCATTTTGAGCCCAAGATCAAGATTCGTATTCTCGTCGTTTAGAAGGCGCCCTAACACCGTCCTTAGTGATTTATTTTTGGATATTTCTGGCTAACATCATTTTGTATGTTACTTATGCAGAGTATGGTGATATAAGAATTATTTAAGTAACACAGCGATGACGGCAAGGTGTAAAAAGTGGAATAAATCGCTTAGGAAGAGGTGTTAGGGAGCCTCCTTAACCCAAGAGAATACGGGCCCGAGAACCGTATTCTCGTGGGCTTAAGAGGCTCCCTATCGCAGCTTCCTTACCAATTTATTTTCTGTTAATATTCCATCGTATGTACCTGCTGTTGGTATTTACTCGATTTCATTCTGCCCTCTGGTGACTCCATACTAACATGCTAATATTTTCCCCTTCACACTAGATAGCCAATTACTGCGCTGGGTGGTAACCATGTAATCCGGTGGTTTAATGAATGTAGGCGCCCCAACCTGGTACGGTTTATGTCCTGTAAGTGGCTGGAGTTCTTGCACAAGTAATGACCCCTCAGGGAAGAGTGACTGGTCTCCTTGCCTTCAGTGTCTGGGCTGAAAATTTGTGGAATGTTAGGATGGTGATGATGGTGACGAGTATACTGGGTGCGTTCGGGATGCAGTCATTTAGTTAAAAATGACATTAAAAACATTCAAGAAATTAAGTATTAAGATGCATTCAAAATAAATCTTAAGGATGAATTAGATCCCTTACCAAGTCCACGAGATTATGGATTTCTACTGCACCACCCCATTCATGAACCCGATAAAGCAAAATAATTAA
Source organism: Coenobita brevimanus (assembly GCF_032717465.1). NCBI lineage: Eukaryota > Metazoa > Arthropoda > Malacostraca > Decapoda > Coenobitidae > Coenobita > Coenobita brevimanus. The sequence continues at coordinate 34,756,849 of NC_136979.1, forward strand.
AATGAATGCATGGAAATAGCAGGCCCCTTTTCATCCCCCGTTTTCTATGCCCGGCTCACATATCCACATAGAACACGGGAGTCAGATCAGCTGCTACAGTAGGCGCGGTTGAGTGAATTTGGTTAAGTGTATTATTATTTTTAGGCAGCGCGGTTTGAGGGAATAATATTTTTTTCCTGTTATTTTAATTTTAGGGTGTATTTTTTTTTTTTCAGGGTGTGTTTTTTTTTTTGGGGGGGATGGGGGATGGGAGACTCGTGTTTTTGTCAGGTCTTTGATGCTTTGGTTTATTTTACTTGTTTATGTGAATTATATTTTTGTAGGTGTCGACTTTTAAGCATATATTTGGCGAGTTCAATTTGTTGGGATTTTACGCGTCCGCGCGCTTGTTTGCGTCTCTCTCTCTCTCTCTCTCTCTCTCTCTCTCTCTGTATGGGTGTGTGTGTGTGTGTGTGTGTGTGACTTGCAGGATAGATTATTGCGTGTTTGGATAGGATTGAGGAATATATGAGGGAGGGTGGTGTGTTATGAGAGGAGGGGTCGTTACTGAGTAGGGACAAGTGCATGTAGCTTAGACCGTTCTCACAGGATGACGTGTGCAGTAACTGGCCCATGGA
>NC_136979.1:34762465-34829965 GCF_032717465.1 Coenobita brevimanus
CTTCGCAGGCTTGAACAGAGACAGGAATAAGCATTAGACGGGATTTAGTATTAGACAGGAACCAGCGTTAAAGAGGAATCAGCATTAGAAGGCAATCATCACCAGTCACGAAGTATCATTAGACAGGAATCAGCATTGGAAAGGAATCGCCATTAGTTAGTACTCATCATTAGACAGCATTGGGCTTAAAACAAGAATTGGCATCAGACAGGAATAAGCTTTAGATAGGAACCATTCTCATCCTTTCCTTTAAAATTTTCAGGACAGTTTTGTTATGCTGCAAGTTGGTTCCTCACACGTGCCTGTCAGCTTCAGATGGACGGACTGGTGGATGGGAATAGTCGACTTGCTTTGCCATCCTTATACGAGTGTCCTCATAGAATAGGTATCATGGGCTGCTGTGTAAAAACAGCCATTACATGGTATGTTTGCTGCTGTCTGCTGTCCCTTTTAACTGTAGCCCATTCGATACGGTGACGTCGTTTGCTGGTTGATCTTGCTCTATTCCGACGACTTTATTCGACTTTGGAGAGGCTTTTCGGGCTGGACAAATTCAGTATCGTCTTGTATCGTATCTTATCGCTTATAAAGACTCTAGGTGGCTTGCATTGGTCGGCCTTGGTCACCTGATGGTTGCTCGATCTCTGGCAGCCTCTCTGTTCAGTATAACCCACATTAACCCCGTCACTTCTAGAAATCAGTCCTGAGTTAAAAAAAAAAAAAAAAAAAAGTGTGGTGGTTGCAAGAATAAAATAAGAAAATACGCCATCGGACTGAAGGGGTTAAACAGTAATGGGCGCGAGTTTGGAATTGGGATTATATAGAAATTGGTATTAAATGGAGTCGGGTGTAAATAGGAATCAGAATTAAAGAAGAAGGTTGGGGAAAGTGAGCGGGGAGGGAGACCGAAGGAAAGAGAAACAGGAAAGAAGACAGAGAGAGGGGTAGAAGGGGGAGGAGAGAAATTGGGTGTAAAGAAAAAGAGGGAGAGGAGGAAAATCAGCGGGGAGAAAAACAGAGTGACAGGAGAGGAAGGAGAGGGGAGGAAGGAACAAAAGGAGAGAGAGAGAGAGAGAGAGAGAGAGAGAGAGAGAGAGGAAAAAGAAAGAGAAGGAAGGGAAACAGGAAAAGAAAGGACAGGGAGGGGAGAAAGAGAGACGTAAGCGAGAAAAATATGCCTGGGATTGTTTGGAAAGACAGGCAGGGGAAAAAAAAAAAATCAAGAAAAAATTGACATGGTTCATCGGGCACGGAATTCCAGAATGATGGGGATTTTGAAGCGACACAGATAGATAGAAGGATAGACAGGTAGATAAACACCCTGACGGAGTTACAAACAGATGGAGACACAGAGAGCCAGGCAACATACACAGAAAAACAAATGTACAGAGGATAAAAAGAAGTAAATACATGAACCGACAGACAGACAGGTAGAAAAAAAAAAGCGATGCAAAGGATAAAAAAAAAAAACAATAAATGTCATATCCAGTTTGAGAGAGAGAGAGAGAGAACTAAGAAGAGAACATAGGGAAGAGAGAGAAGATAGTGGAAAGGAATTGACTTTTCACTTCATCGTCAGTCTTGCTTCCTTCCTTTCTTCTTTTATTTACTTTTGCTTCTTTTAATATCATTGTTGGTCTCCCTCATCTCAGTCTTGCATTCTTCCATCTCGATTTTCATTCACCTTCGTTTCATTCCATCTGGTTCTCTTTCTTTCTGTCCATATATAATCTCTCATAAAATTTAGATTCCTTTTATCTCTTTTTTGGTTTTCCTTATCTTTTTCTGTTATCGACTTTACATCCTCTCATCTTACCCTCATCAACTTTTGTTTCCCTCCGGCTCGTCCTCGGTCTTCCTCTCTTCATTCTCTCGTCAGAGTTTGCCGTACCTTCTCCACGCGATCCAGATACGAAACCTATATCTGCGGTAGTGTGTGTGTGTGTGTGTGTGTGTGTGTGTGTGTGTGTGTGTGTGTGTGTGTGTGTGCCGGCAACAGAACACTGGATGCAAATGAGAGCTGGAGGTGAATGGAAAACAGAAAAGTTGCCAGAGGACTGAAGTGTTGACGAAAACAAGTTGACGGAAAAGTAAGTACCAGGATAAAAAAAATATCTGAACAGTTTCCAAAATGAGAAAATCTAAAAAGAAATGGACGGAAAACTGGGCTAACGTAGTAAAGGAGGACAGTGGAACATTGATAATTTACCATAACATAGATTAGTTAAAGGAAAAAAGAAAAGTTGCTGGAAGAGAAGTTGCTGAAAGTGATATACATTGTGGAAAACAGAAAAACTGCTTGGAGGTTTGTGAATAAGTAATTTCCTAGAAAACTGAAATGTTGAAAAAAAAAAAAATGCAGAAAAAGGGAGTGATGGGAAAGGGTATTTAGTATATACTGCAAGTTACCAAGAAACGAAGAAATCAGCAGAAAACAAGGAAGGTACCGAGAAACCGATAAATCAACAGAAAAGGAAGGTACCGAGAAACCGATAAATCAACAGAAAATGAGAAGTTACCGAGAACCAGATAAATCAGCAGAAAACGCGGAAGTTACCGAGAACCAGAGAAATTGCCTGAAAAATCAAGAACTTGCCGGAAAACTGGAACGTTGAAAGCAAATCTGATGGAAAAGGAAGGTACTGGAAAACAAGGAAGTGGCCATGAAGCACCGAAACTGCCGAAGAAGTGAAATACCGACAAAGACAGGATGATAGAAGAGAAAGTGCATAATAAGTATGTTTTCGGGAGTAGAGAAATTATCGGAAAATATAAAGGTCAGGAAAAGGGAAATATTGACAGAGCAAGTTGGTAGAAGAAAATGACGGTAGAAAAAGGGTAGAACGAAAAAATTAAAAAAAAGAAAAGTAGCCGCAAGACTGAAACCTTTACAACCACAACTTTAGAGAAGGAGGAAGGTGCCAAAAATTACAGAAACTGAAGAAAAAAATGGAGAAGTTGCAAGAAAAGTGGAATGTGAAAATCAAGCAAACAGAAGTCGGAGTTGATGAAACATTAAAGAACTGATGAAAAATGAGTTGACTGAAGATAAATTGCTAGAGACTTGAAATGTCGATAAAAAGTAGATTTATGGGAAACAGCCCATACAAACAGTTGACATGAAAAGAAAGAAAAAGTTGACAAAAGAGAAAAATGAGAAGCCGAACAGAACGGAACTGCGAAAAAACGGAGTCAACAGAAAATTGAGATATGGATTGTTGGTAAGAACAGATGGATGGAATAAGAGAGTTTAAGGGGACAAGCTGACAAAAAATGATTTGGAAGTAACACACACACACACACACACACACACACACGCTAATGATAAAGAATCTCAGCTAAGATTTGGCCACTTGTGCAAGTCATATAGAAAAAAATAATGTGTTTACTGAATACAGGTAACAAAACAGAAATTGACAAAAAAATAATAATAATGTAAGAAAACAAGATTTGATGGGAACAGAGGTTGAAGACAGAAAACTCTGAGGGAAAAAAGTAGATGGAAAAAAAATGAAGGAAAATGAAAGTCTATGGAAAGCAAAATATTTACGGCAAAAGTTGACGAATGCAGATAAATAAGAAAATAAGTTGCCGGAAATCAGAAGTTGACGGCAGATAAAAGTTGATGAAAAACAACAGCTGACGGAGAGAAAAATCAGGTTGACCCCCCCCAAAAAAAAAAAATAAAAAATAACCAAAACACAAGAGGATAACTAGAAAAAATACAAATTGAGAGCAAAAGTTAACAGGAAGAAAAAGACGGTAAAAACTGAAAAAAGGTGATGTAAGGAAAGTAATGAAAAAATTATGGAAGTTACAGGAAAAACTGCCAGAAAATGTCGCTTAGTGAAAAAAATGAATGATAAAAGAAAATGAGAAAGTGAGGGAAGCAGAGCAAGTGAAAGGGAAAGAGATCATCAGAGAGACAGATAAATTTTTAGGAGAGGGAAGGGGCAGCAGGTTGAGAGAGAGAGAGAGAGAGAGGAGCTTAGTAGGAAGAAAAGCTTACGAGACAGACAAAGGGAGAGGAGAAACAGGGACTGAACGAAGCTTACGAGAGACAGACAGACAGACAGAGAAGGAAATTGGATAAAGGAGGGAAAAAAAAAGGTTAGAGAACGGGAGAGCAAGAGAAAGAAAAGAGACAAAGAGACACAGACAGAGAGGAAGGGGGAACTGAGAGAGAAGGGGAGGGGAGAAAATGGGATGAAGGAGAGAGAGAGAGAGAGAGAGAGAGAGAGAGAGAGAGAGAGGACGTAAACGAGAGACACGGAACGAAACCCAGAGAAAAATTGGATGGATAATGAAAGGAACAAATTACTGGGACGAGAAGTGGAATGAATTTGTCTTCCGTTTGTTTGTTTTGTTTGCGTGTTTTTTGGCGATTGAGTTTACTTGTGTGCTTGTTTGTTTGTTTTTCTTTTGTCTGTGTTTATTTATGTTCTTACTTTTTTTCTTTATGTTTGTACGTCTGTATTTGTTTATTTTTCTGTTTTGTTCTTTTCCACTGTTTTCCTTCCCTCATTCTCTCCCCTTTCCCTTTCCTTTTTCCCTTCCTTCCCTTCCACCCATTGTTTTCGTCTTTCCTTCCCCTCACCGTTTCCTCCCTCATTCCTTCCTTCCCCCCCCCTCTCTCTCTCTCTCTCTCTCTCTCTCGTTTCATAATGCTCTTCTCGTTTTCCTTCTTCCCTCACTGTCCTCTTTCTTTCCTTCCATTCCATCCCTCTCTCCTCCTACCCTCCCGTCTTCACTCTCCTTCCTCTTTTCTTCCTCCGTCACTCTCCTCTTCACTTCCCCCTTTTCTTCCTCCACCTCTGTTCTTTCCCTCTGTCCATCGCCTCTCTTCCCCCTTTCCTTCCTCCCTCACGCTTCTTTCTGCTACATTCCGTTTCTTCCTTTCTTTCCCACCTTGCTCACTCTTCTCTTTCTTCATTCAGTTTTGCCTATCCTTCTTTCTTTCCTTCCTCTCTTATTCCTCTGTTTCTCCCTCTTCCACTCCCTCCATCGTTTCTCTTCCCCCTTCCTCCCCTCTCGTTTCCCCACTTCCTCCCGCTTTCCTTACTTCCTTTCTATTCCTCTTTTTTTTTTTTTTTTTTCACCCTCCTCTCTGTCCCTCCTCTCCTTTCTTTCCTTCCCCTCCTCTCTCTCCTCCCCCCTCCATATCATCTCTCCTCGACCATTTCCTCCGTCTCTCTTTCCCCATTTATCCCCTCTCTTTTTTCATTCTTCTCCTACTTCCCCGCACTAAAAGAAAAAGAATGAAACTTGCGACTTCACGTTCACTCTCCCGGACTGTGAGGAAAATACAAGGATGGTGTGTCTCTTAACCCCATGAGAACAATGACATTTTTATTTTTTCTTATTTCCATTTTTTTTTCTTTTTTTTACCTGGGGGAAACGTTTCGGACTTGAGGGGTTTCATGTAGGCTTCATTCACCTTATTTTATTATTATTATTATTATTATTATTATTATTATTATTATTATTATTGCTGCTGTACTCTCTCTACTCCAACCTGGTCCAAAATTGCCACCTCTCAATCTTGAATGCTGAGTTGTGATAGTGCATTGACTCCACAATATGATGACAGTCACGAAGAAGTGCTATGGAAAGGAGGCAGAGGTAGAGTGGTAGCACTTATTTTTTTTCTGCCACTGAGCTGAATGATAGAAGTAAAAAAAGAAAAAGAAAAAAAAGAGGACGAAAATCTGGGCCAGGTTAAGGTGAAAGAACTATAGTGAGTGGTCTTTTAACCCCTTCAGTTCTAAAATTTACATAACCTTAACCTCTTCAATCCGATTACGTCTTTTTGTTGTGTATACCTGCTGTCTCCACTCGATTTTATTCAGCTTAGGAAACAGCTTAATTAATGGAGGTGATGAAATTTGTATCTAACTCAGTTCAAAAAATCCCTCCAAAAATGCTTCCAAAACTGAGTCAGGTCGTCTATAAGAAGCATAAATAAAGTTGAAAAAATACGTATTTGAACTAGAGATTAACTATACTATTTTCACCCACACTTGACCCAGATTTTATGTATTTATTGAGTCATTTATATACCATTTTACACAGGGAAATATGTTACTGTGTTATGCATTGGTGCGGGGGAAGAGTCACACCGCCTTTTTATATGGCCCCCGTCGAAGGAAATACACTGGTGCTGACGTTTCTCCCGCTGACCTAAGAAATCCCTCAGCATCGTGGGATTCCAGGTGTACGTGGATACCTTTAAGCAGTATTTCCCTGTGTAACTAATTTTTGATGCATCCCATACACTGGTCATTTTCAGTACTTATAACCTTCACATGTTTACACACGTACGAGTATACATCCAAAATAAGTTGTAAATGCATGATCTTTTTCTTAAATACCCTGGTACACATAGTGGATATACACAATACATAATATACATACAAACACATACATTTCTCATACACACATACATACATGCAAACATACGGATACATAAATAACTTAATATCTTATAAATACACGTCTGTATAAAATATCAACATGCATACGTACGCATTGTATATATTCAAATGCATATTCACACACATACACAAGGATAATTCTTCTTCCTCCTCCTGTGTGTGTGTGTGTGTGTGTGTGTGTGTGTGTGTGTGTGTGTGTGTGTATTTTTGAGTCGGAAGGCGAAAGTGATTTATGAAGGGAGAGGACTGTGGAGAGAGAGAGAGAGAGAGGGGGGGGGGTAGGTGGGAAGGAGTAAAGGATGAAAGCAAAAGAAAGACGAGAAAAGAAGAGAAAAGGAGGAGGAAATCTTGAGAGGGAAGGAGTTAGCAGAGAGGGAGGGAGGAAGAAGGAAGAATGAAAGGATGCGGTTAAAGAGAAAGGAGGAGGAAACAAAGAAAGAAAGAAAGAGGAAGGGAGAGTCAGGGAAAGGGAATAAGGAAGGAGGAAGTGAGAGGAAAGAAGGAAGATAGGACTTATGGTTGGAGAGAGAGAGAGAGAGAGAGAGGGGGGGGGACACAAACAGAAAAATCCTAACATTAATACTGTGATACAATTAAAAAAAAAAAAGTAGGAATAAAGGAACGCTGTGAAAAGAAGGCAGTGAAGCAGCAAAGAAGGAAGGAGGGAGGGAGGGAGGAAGGGAAGGAGGGAGAAGGAGGAGGAGGGGAAGAGGGGAGGGAGAGGAGGAGGAGGGGAGGGAGAGGAGGAGGAGGAGGAGGCGTGATTTATTGTGTGGGAGAGAAGGTATGTGAGGTGTGTATGATTCAGTATTTTACCTCCTCTCTCTCTCTCTCTCTCTCTCTCTCTCTCTCTCTCTCTCTCTCTCTCTCTCCACACAGTCATTTTTTCTTCATTCTTATTTTTTCCATTTTTATCACATTAATGCTTTTTCTGTGTTTTTCGTCGCTCCTGTTTTTTTCATTTTACGTCGTTTTTTGTCATTAATTTTCATCCCTTCTTGTCCTCATTCATCCTTTATTATTCTTATTTCTTCCTCTCTTAATTTATGTTTTCGCTTCATCATTATTCACCAACCTTCATCATTTTTATTTTTTATTCATCTGCTTTTATCCGCATTCTGCATCAGTCTGTCTCATTCTTCCACATTCACTCACATTCTACCTTATTCTTCTTTACCTCTCCTCATTCTTCCTCATTTGTAGTTCTTCCTCATTCGTCATTCTCCCTTCCCCATTCTCCATCATTCTTCCTCTTTATTTACATTCCTCTCATCCATTTTCTTCTATAATATTGTTTCTTTTCCTTCATTTCCTTCTCTCTCTATTTCTTTTCATTCTTCATCATTCTCCTTTATTCCACATTCATGCTCGTTCTTTTTCATTCTCCTTAATTTGACGCATCCTTCTCTGCCCTTCATATTTCCTGACCTCATCTTTCGTTTTAAACCTTCATCCCAACGCATTAATATCATTCTTTTTCCTCTCTCTCTCTCTCTCTCTCTCTCTCTCTCTCTCTCACACACACACACACACACACACACACACACACACACACACACACACACACACACACACACACTTACCCCACCACTATGAAGCGTCTGTCTTAGGCTGAAAAAAATCGCCTGGTAGTATCAAGAATGAAATCCAAAAGGCCTCGTCATCGTGCTGAAGGGGTTAACCCTATCCCGTAACATTCACACCTTACTGATTCATTCACTTTCGTTTTGCAGGAACTCCCACTTCACCTTCACAATTTTCACACTCACCTTCCCTGATGCCTTTCGTCCCTTCTTCCTTCTTACTCCTGTATCATCATCATCATCATTTTTCATCGCAGTCATTATAATTCATACCCTCACTTTCACTTCATTTTCTTGCTGCATCCCTACGCATTCATTTTCACCCCTTCACTCTTCACCTCCTCTTTTCGCCCATTTACTCCTTCATTTCTCCTTCTTCCCTCTATACCTGACTCTTTTCTCCCTCTCCCCACATCTCCTTCCCTCCCCCATAGCACCCTTATCCCCATTTCCCCTTCACTACCTCAACCCCTCTTCTCCCCATCCCCTCCTGCTTCTTTCTCTTCCTTCCCTTTTCCCTCCTATCCCCTCCCTCCCTCCCTCCCACAAATTTCTTATTCCTCTCATCTTCCCCTCCACCCTTCCTGTTGCCTACCTTATCCCCATATCTCATACATCCCATCGTTTGGCATACCTTTCCATCTTTCACTCCAAATCCCACCCCCCTTCCCTTTTCCTCTCTCAGTTTCACACACCATTCTCTCCCTGTCACCGCTTTCCCTCCTCCTCTTTTCCCACTCATCCCTCGCCACCCTTTCCCACCCATCCCCCTCCGTTTGTTCCCTCCCTATCAAACACTCCTCTCCGTCTCTCCCTCCCTAATTCACCCTCCTCCTTCACCCAACCAACCCCTTTCTCTTTCTTCTCTCCTTTCCTCACCCGTCCCCCCTCTCCGCTGCCTATCAACCCTTGCCTCCACTTCTCCTCCCCTCCCAATCTCACCCTCCTCCCCCCGCCCCATCTACTTCTCATCCTTCTCACTCCCTGGCGAACACGCGTGAGTCCTGTGAGAGACGACCAGCCCACCCGCGAGTACACAAGATCCCACACCACCATTCGTCTAGGGGATTTGAGAGAGAGAGAGAGAGAGAGAGAGAGAGAGAGAGAGAGAGAGAGAGTTTTATTATCAGATCTGAAGGCCACTACGAGGTTATTTCGCTTTAATTCTACCATAATAACTTTCCTCCTACTTTCAGAATCATAAAAAAAAAAAAAAAAAAAAAATATCTCCGAGAGAGATTGTAAGCCCCCTGTCTTTACACCCTATTCCTCAACACACGCCTATAATCGACTTGACCTAGACAGATTCAGTAGCCACCACTCTAAAGGAAGTGAGAAATATTGGGCAAGGCTTCCTAGAGTTAGAGCTCCAACACAGAGACAGACAAAGATATTCCCTCTCTCTCTCTCTCTCTCTCTCTCTCTCATGACTGTTTTTCTCCACTCTGTACCCGTAATTACATGACATCTGTCTTTTGGTGTTTATATGCTCTTTCATCGCTTCTTCCATCTCCTCTTCCTTGGCCTCATCTTGGTTTAATTCCAGTTTATTTCTCTGCTTTGTTCTATATTCTCTCATTTTTTTCTCTTTATATATTACCTTTCTTACGCTTATGTCCCGGTTTGTAATATTTCTTGTTTATTTTTGTAGATTGTTCACACTTTTGTACTTTCTTTTTTATAGTTCTCATTTCATTCTTTCGTCTTTCCTTCATTCTTCAATATTTTGTCTTATTTTCCTTTTATTTCTAATTCTTCTTTCTTAGTTTTTCTTTGTTCCTATATTCATACCCGCGAGAGAGTGAGTATTAAGCTTTATTCGATGCATGTGTTTGTGTTTCTGTTTGTGTGTCAGTTTGGAGAACAAAATAACCCAAATTGTTTTCATCCGATTTTTGGGAAACCTGGTGGGAGGGTTGAGGGATAGATTTTTTTTTTTTTTTTTTCAACAGTAAATCAGTAGTCAAAGTTATGCGCCTGGGTCGAAGTTTGATTTAGCAAAGCAGTTTTTGTTCGAATTAAATTAAACTTGGTGCAATATTTTGGGTTAAGATAAGAATGAAGTGGGTCAATTTTGAGAAGTTAACGGCAAGGGGTTACAAGGAAAGGTCAGAGTCTCTATATGAACAAAATTACTATAACACGTTTGACATAATTTAGACCAAACATGATGGAAGGATTGAGGATCAGCCAAGGGGTCGACCTATAGTTTTTAAGAACAACAGATTAGAGTTCGAGGTCACATGGCAAGGTACACTTACATTCTATCCGATATCAATCAAACTTTGTGAAAGAGTTCAGGGTAAGGCGAGAATAAATGATTTTTTATTCGAGAACAGTTAAATAAATGTCGCGATCACACGGAAAGGTCAGATATTATGGTCACTTGGCAAGGTTAGCTTAAACAATTTCTCTTTTATTTCTACAAAGCTTTTTGGGAGGGACCGAGTGAAAATCGATTTTGAGAGAAGTTGGTCGAAGGTGAAGATCACAAGGCAAACTAAAATGGTCAGCCCTTTAAGCAGTCGGTGGGCGCACGATTATTGTCACTTCCTCCTCCTCCTCCTCCTCCTCCATTTTCGTTTTCTCCTTCTCTGTTTCATCTCCTTTCCTCTCTGTCCTCTTTTCTTCTTGTCTGCATTTTTTTTTTTTTTTTCAGAATTTGTACATTTCTCATTCCTTCTCCTTTTACTGTTTTATCTCATTTAATTTTTTTTAACTTTCGTAGTCGTCTTATGTTTCTCTTTCACTTCTCCATTTCTTTCCTCATTATTTTCCCTTTCATTATTTCTTTAATTTTCATTTTCTCGTTTTTACTGTGCATTCTTGTTTTTTTTTTTCGTTTTTTCGTATTTTCCTCTTCTCTGTCTTTTATCCTCCCATTTTGTTAGTTTTTTGCATTTTTTCTTTTCTTCTCCCTCTTTGTTTCCTTGTCATTCACTTTCTCTTCTTTTTTATTCATTTTTTCTTTTGTTTTTATTTTTGCCTCCTTTCCTTTGTTCTCCGTTCCTCCAATTTTCCTTCTCCTCCCCTTTTTTTTTCGTTTTCTGATCTTCTCTTATTTTCCTCTGACTTTATATCTCTTTTCTGTATTTGTCTTTTTTTTCTCGTAATTTTCTTTCTGGTTTTCTTTCTTTCCTGTGATCTTTGTTCTCTTCTACCTCCTTCCTTTGTTCTCTCTCCTCTCTTTACTCTCTCTTTTTTTCAACTTCTCCTCTCCCTTTTGCCTGGTTCCCTCTCGCTTAATATGTACCTCGCTCCCTCCACATCCTTCACTCCCTGTTAATTTCCTCTCTCTCTCTCTCTCTCTCTCTCTCTCTCTCTCTCTCTCCTTGGTTCAAAACACTGTATCATTTGTGGTCTCATTAGTTATGCGGATCCTTGTCTTAAGAAAACATTTTTCCTCTCTCTCTCTCTCTCTCTCTCTCTCTCTGGCTATACATATCGGTCGATCTAACAGTTACACACACACACACACACACACACACACACACACACACACACACACACACACACACACACACACACACACACACACACACACACACACACACATGAACACCACTGTTAAATACACATACACATATTAACACTGTCGCACGTACAGGCACTTCCTTCTGCAAATTTTACATCCACGCAATCACACTCATTAATGCATACGTACATAGATACATACATAAGTGCTTACAGACACAGAAACGTACACACACAAGCTGGTTTTATTAATCCCTAGCGCACACAAGGACAAGGATGGCTTGAAAGTACACGGATGAGAGCATACATACATGTACACATACATGTTCCTTCACACTCCCTCGTAAACACACACACACACACACACACACACACACACACACACACACACACACACACACACACACACACACACACACACACACACACACACATTCACAAGCACACACAAATCCCTTTATATTTTACCAGTTTCTCTTAGATTATTTAGTTCATTTCTTAAATAATAATAATAATAATGATAATAAAATATATTCCAAATTCTCTCTCTGTCTCTGTCTGTCTGTCTGTCTGTCTGTCTCTCTCTCTCTCTCTCTCTCTCTCTCTCTCTCTCTCACACACGTACAGAGGCTAGTGGGATAATTGCATCTTAAGAATATAATGCATTTTTTCCCGGCCTCAGACTTTAATTAAACCAGGCGGGCAAATCCACAGTGGTGTTGAGAGCAGCAGGGTGAGAAAGAGAGAGAGAGAGAGAGAGAGAGAGAGAGAGAGCGGGGGGTGGACGGAGTGAATGTGTGAGAAAATGGAATAGATATAAGCTTTCTATGAGTGTGAGAGTGGAATAGAATTAAAGCGCATTGGAGAGAGAGAGAGAGAGATCAGAAGAAGAAGTTTGACTTTGAAAGAAATGGAATGAAATTACTGTTTATTAGTAAAATAGAGACATGGGAAGCTATATAGAGAGGCACACAGATAGATACAAGGACAGATGGAGATAGATAGAGAGGCACAGATGGATACATAGATAGATGGAGATAGAGAGGCACAGATAGATACATAGATAGACGCAGATAGATAAATGGATAGGTAGACTGATAGATACAGAGACTGAATGAAAAAAAGGAAGCTAGAGAGTGACCTTTGTTCTGACCTTCTACTTTCACTCCGCCATTTCTCCTGTGCTGTGGGGACGGCTTTGTTAGGGTTATTAGTCTACCCAGAGAGAGAGAGAGAGAGAGAGAGAGAGAGAGAGAGAGAATTACACAATTACACGGGTCAGGGATGAGCATGTAGTATTTAATGTGTGTGTGTGTGTGTGTGTGTGTGTGTGTGTGTGTGTGTGTGTGAGAGAGAGAGAGAGAGAGAGAGAGAGAGAGAGAGAGAGAGGTCAGATGAAGAGGAGTGAATGTGAGAGAAAATGGAAAATTAAGTGTTATTAGAGGCGCTAATGTTGAGTGGGTATAAGGCTGGTGGGGAGGGGAGGGTGAGTGGGGAGAGGGGAGAGAGGAGAGCGGGAGAGGAGGGAGGGAAAGAGGAACGGAGGGGAGAGAGGAATGGAAGGAGAGTAGAGGGGAGAGGGCAGGAGAGATGTTGGAGAGGAGAGGAAAAGACGAAAAAGATGGGAAAGAAAGAGGGGATTGGAGGAAGACAAGAAGATAAGAGGGGAATTGGGCTAGAGGAAAGGGAGAGAAAGGGAGAAGAAAAGAGATAAATGAAAGCTGAGAGAAGAGATGTTGGAGAGTGAAAGCAGTCCGGAATTGGAGGATTGCAGTGAGGATGTAGAGAAGATGTGAAGAGAGGGGAGAGAAGGAAATAATATGATAGTTGGTGAGAGGGAAAGAAGGATAAAGAGGGGTAGAGAGAAAGAAGGAAGAAAGGGGGGGAGAGAGGGGAAGGGAGATAGAAAGAAGAAAAGGGAGAGAGAGGGGAAGGGAGAATGAAGGAAGAAAGGGGGAGAGAGGGGAAGGGAGACAGTGGGTGAGGCAGAAGAGCTGGGGAGAGGAAAAGAAACAGGATGGGGAGATGAGATGTGGACATGAATAAAGAATGAAGAGGGTGAAAAGAACGATAGCCGTGAGGAAGGGCGAGAAAGGGAGCAGAATAAGGAGGGGAGATGGTGGTAAATAAATGGAGAAAGAAAGAGGAGAGGAAGAAGTATCGGTAAACGAAGACAGAACGTAAGAAATATAATGATTCTATAATATCTACTGTATAATTCGAGAGAGAGAGAGAGAGAGAGAGAGAGAGAGAGAGAGAATGTGGTTCGAGGTGGTGAGCAATTTTACTTCATAAATGAGCTCTGTGTTGTAGGGTTATGGGGCGAGAGATGGTGAGTGAAAATTTGAGAGAGAGAGAGAGAGAGAGTTACAAATTTCTAAATATCACACACCCTTGCTATTGCCAGTGCGCCATCAGCTTCAGTGCCTGAAATAAAATAAAAAATAATAACTAATATCCATCGTGGTTCATATTCAGTATTATTACTCTTTCCTGATCTTTGTGTGTTGCTGGGACGGCTTGGCCAGCGTTACCAGTGTTTACATAAAAAAATTCTCTCTCTCTCTCTCTCTCTCTCTCTCTCTCTGTCGGGCCACATGTTCGTCCCTTTGCAGTTTAGATCATATGCTTCAGTGACAGAAAAAGATCAGCTTATTTTACACAACTCGGTGGTAGGAGAAGACAGTGCATCGGTTCAGCACCCTTTCTGTAACGCTGTTTCGTGACTAGCATCATATTTGAGCGCTAATCAGCATTCAAGATGGAGAGATGACACCTTTAGGCTAAGTTAGAGCAAAAAGAAAAATAGTCATTGGTACATGATAACTTGATAGCACCCGTCGATATTACACTCATATACCCACATCAGCAGACTGAGCCGTTCCCACAACACGACAATTGGCAAGGGAGCTCAGTATATGGAAAACCCTGTATTCAACCCTTCAATACAAAATGTCCCCTAATTTGAAGAAAACCGCGCAAAATAGAGATTTAAATATACACGACGCATTACTGAAAGATTTAAGGAAAGCTTGATTGTGACCCCTCCAGGAAGAGAGAACTCCGGTAAGGTAAATACGATTGTCTGGTTGTTGCAGAAATAGTAGTAGTAGTAGTAGTAGTAACGTGAACATGGTCGATATCAAGCTTAAGTTGTCCATCTCCCGCTGTCCACCATCCTCCTTTTGGGGGATGGGGAAGTAGGCGAGGGACGATTGTATAACCAGACAGGTGAGTTGCCTAGTTATGTCGGTGCCACCACATGAAGGCGCCCCTCTCCAGCACCAGTAATAAGAATACACACAAAAGACATCAGAACAAAAGGATTAGGACGATAGAATATGTAGTGTTGGTGATGGGTGGTGATCGACTCTATTTTTTTTTTCTTCTTTTTAATTGCTACACTCTTTTCACCTTAACTTGGCCTTGATTTTTGTTATTTTGCTGCTTATTTTACGTAGCTCAATGTATAAGACGATGAATACTACGGTTCTACATAACTTCCTTAGCATTGTTTCCTGACTTGCATCGTATTTTAGTGCTAATCTATTGTTACAGCTTAGCATTCAACATGGAGAGATGGTAACTTTAGGCCAAGTTAGAGTAAAAGGGTACGAATGTATTTTTGAACAGTCAGTCGGTCTTTACTCACTGGAAAATGTCATTGCCAGACTATATCCAGTAAAGAAACAGTATCAAGTGGGTGTTGAATTTCGTTTTATTGGTGTCGCTAGTCTGCCGTAAAATAGGCACCCTCTTCACTAGTATTTTGTTCCGGCGGCCACCAGACGATTTTATTCGGCTGTGTGAGTTTTTGAAGCCTCAGGGTATTAATACCACTTTCTCATGATCGAAGCAAGTACGTATGCTAATCCAGCAGATACCAATGATTTCATAAAGTTACGAGTAAGTATGAATCACAGTAGGTTGAGAGTGTTGAACCTATAATTACTGATTCTTACTTAACCAGTCATAGCACATTCCAGGAGTCAGTTCCATTCATCAACACTGTTTGTATACTAGGTACTTCAGCTTGGCCTAAAACTGCCGTCTCTCAGTCCAGCATACTCAGCTGTAACAGAACTAACACTAGAACATAGTATTAGTCATGAAGAAGTGCTGTGGAAGGAATGCAAAAGTATAGTATTGTCGTATTCCGCCCACTGAACTACAAGTGATATGCAAAGCCGCGACAATCTCCGCCAACTTACTGTGGACGAACTAGAGTACAGAAATGCTGTAAACTATAATAGGTTTACTCAGTGCTTTCTTCGGTTGTCAGAGATGTTGTAACAAATATTACAGCTTCGTTGTTGAGTCCTGCACGAATTTCACATAAGGGATTATACCTCTCAATCTGCCTTTGCAAGGGAAGGAGAGAATGTAACCTAATCAGCCAGTCTTTATAACATTAAGAGAAAGCATTGATTCATGACCTGCTCTGAACACCTTGTTTTAATACTCGAACGTTACCCTTCCTCAGATATGAAGCCCAGGATTGGACTATATGGCCTCGGTGTGGTTGAGTAGTCATCTGTACACTGTTAAGGTATGTGAAACTTACATATCATGTGAAATTTACAGTATCACAATATGCAGTTTTTCTCCAGTAGTTTACTGCTTCATTATCGTACTGCGAAAATTTTATGTGATGTGAAACTTGTTCGTCTGAGTCTTGTAGTAGTGGTATAAATGTTTTCTCTGTTACCACGTTAAATGTTCATATTTCACTTCCCCACACTTTTCTTTTAATGAAAATGCGTCTGCTGTTTAGTACATCCCACAGTTATTTTGTCCTCACTCGTTTGGAGCAGGAAGCAGTCATTTTTGTTTGATACTGCATTACTAAGTTTTTGCTCCCATCAGAAACTTCACCAGGAAAAACATTTATCCAAAGCTGATGCCAGTAACATATATCATAAACCGTGATGGACACAAAACTGGACCTTGTTGTATTCCACGTGTGCTGGGTGTCCATGGTGATGATGATTGTTAGCCAGCAAATTTGTCACCCAGCACGGAACCAGTCGTATATCATTAGCTATATATTAATGCCTGGTATTCGAAAACCAGTTTACCACAATCACGCGTTTCAGAAAATTCCAGAATTAATGTTGTTTATAATAATCTTGACTGACACCCTTTTTGTTTGGTCCGTCATCCCTATTGTTATATTTCGGAACTCTGAAAAAAACTAAATATGTATGATTAAAAAATGTACGTGGTAAGGCTCGAAAAAAAACTGACTTGGTTCCGTTGGCTCCGTTACAGAATACATACTGGTGAGGAGTAACTATAATAATTTAGCAAATAAAGCATTTTTCAAAATTTTGAAACAAAAGAAGTTTGTGAAAAATCGGGGGCACTAGGGAGCGTTAGTACGTTCCCTCAGCGTCGGTCCACGCGTCAAGGAGTAGCTGGATAAACCCCTATGGATACATAAATACATACCGACATGAAAACATACATAACTGTACATACATACATACATACTGTACATATATAAATACCCATGCATATAAATACACATGTATATACATACATACATACTTATATAAATACGCACACATATTAAGATACATACATACCCATACAAATATATACATACATACATATATGTATATATGTCTGTATGTGTGTACAGAGAGAGAGAGAGAGAGAGAGAGAGAGGGCGGGGGGAGGAAGGTGGGAGCTCGTAGCACAGGGGTGAATGTGAGTGAAAATGAAAAATTAAATGTTATTAGGGTTGCTAATGCCGGATGGCTACGGAGAGAGAGAGAGAGAGGGAGAGAGAGAGAGAGAGAGAGAGAGACTGTAGTTGTGGTTCTGGAAGGTAAGCATTTTTGGCTCATAAATGTGTTTAATGTCGCAGGGTTATAGAGCAATAGAGAGAGAGAACTCGAAAATTGGAGCACGGGAGAGAGAGAGAGAGAGAGAGAGAGAGAGAAAATGTGTGTGTGTGTGTGTGTGTGTGTGTAAAGTATACTCTCTCTCTCTCTCTCTCTCTCTCTCTCTCTCTCTCTCGTGGTGCTGAGTAACCTCGGGGAGAATTCATATCTTAGTAGCCTACAATATTATCTAAAATTTCGTGTGGTGCAGAATACATCAAGCATGGTTTGTGTGTGCGTGTGTGTGTGTGTGTGTGTGTGTGTGTGTGTGTGTGTGTGTGTGTGTGTGTGTGAGAGAGAGAGAGAGAGAGAGAGAGAGTAAATAGTAAATAGAGCGTCGAGTAAGAGAAGACGGCTTTAATCTGAATCTCTTTAACTAAAATTATCTGAAGGGTTTTATGTTCTCCGTGCAGCTGAAGATCTTATGCCTGTCTTTCTGTCCATCTCTCTGTTTGTCTGTCTAGCTATCTCTCTGTATGCCAGTCTACGTGTCTGTCTTCATAATATTACTCTTTATTGATGTGCCAGACAGTATTATGTATCGTTAAGTATCTGTTCTGTTGGTCTTTCTTTATCTTGCTGTCAGTTTCTCGGCATAAATATTAATGTGTGTTTAGCTGTCAGTAATTTAACATATAGATCTTTTGCCCACGAATGTAGACTTGCGGACAGAAATAGCGTTCCACATTTTAATTAACAGTTATAGATCTGCAAGTAATACAATTTTGACATATCAGGAAGACTGTATGTGAGTGAGGAGGGGGAGATGGGGAAGGGAGTCCAAGGATGAGATGGAGGGATGGAGTGGACAGATATATATACAGTATGAGAAAGGGAGATGTGAGTTGGAGGACATGGAGGCGATTTGTTTGTTCCCATCTTTACGGGATTAAAGCGTCTGGAGATCGATAGACAGATGGATAGATAGATAGAGAAGTTAGTTGGGCTCCGAAGTTGAGATTACTTGTTTTAAAGATCCATTATTAAAGGTCTTTCCTACTGCAATGAAATGGATCAGTATTTATGTCCGTAACTGTACATAATTTAACAAACCGTAAAGAAACTCAAGATGGACAAAGTGCTATTTCTGGGTATTGAACAAAGCAGCGATCGAAGCTGCTCCGAACCCCTTTGAACACCTGACTGGATGTGAGCGGGGAGGAACTTTTAACCGCGAACGTCCTCATTTTTAAACAAACCCCAAATAGCATCCAGAGTACACGGTTGGTTTTCTGGGTCTTGATCAAGCAGCGATCGACGCAGTTCCGAATCCCTGTAGCCTGGTGAGAACGGGGAGGAGCAAACTTTTGGCTATGATTGTGCATTTTTCAACAACAACCTCCCCCCCCCAAAAAAAAAAAAAAAAAAGAATGAAATAAAAATAAATCTCAAGGGATCACAACTTCGCTTTTGGATATTGGACAGTCGATGGTCGAAGCATTTCAGAATTTCTTTGTGTGGGGACGAACTTTTGATAAAGAGTGTACATGAGTAATTTAGAAGGAATTATTCGTTGAAGGTTAGTGGGGTGATTTTTAAAGGTTATTTTGGATCTGGAGGAATTTATTAACACCGTCTTTTGTGCGTCGAAGGTGGTGGTGGTGGGGCAAAGTGCGTGAACCCTTTCGGTACGATGACGTCTTGTTGCATTATGTTACTACTGTCATGTGATTTGGTACAGTTACGGGGACACCAAATAGTGAAGGGATTGGAAAATGGTGTGTAGCCTCTCTTCAAACTGAATCACACCGTCCAAGAATAACAGGAAACAAAAGAAAAAGTTACGTCCTCGTAGTAAAAAGATTAACCAGCTTGGATAATTGGCATATATATTATTTACCCCATCTTGGTTGTAGCCTTTTGTCTGCAGAAGGTGGTGATTGAATATGCAAGATCCTTTAAGTTCGAGGATATCAATTTTGTATCATTCTTGCTGTCTTCAGATCCTACTCAGCTTTAGAGAAATTTTTCGAATTAGAAGGTTAGGTAGTCTTCTTCAGCCACTTCAACACGAAAACTTTTTCCTCATCTAAATAAATCGCCTGTAATAACAAAAAATGAAGTGGAAAAATACATACTCGGATACCCCCGGCCAGGGTTACTGCGCATGGGTTATTGCTGGAAGGGTACTTAGCATACCACTCTTCCCCTACTGGCTCACAGTCGCGCAGCTCGAAGGTCTAAACTTTGTCAAGAGTATGTGGCGGCCAGTGTGGGTGGGTGAGTGGGTGGGTTTTGTTTTACATAGTCTTAAACCTCCAAAACCTACAGAGAAATGGTAAAATTAATCAGTATATTCAACTGTTCAGACTGGGACATTAGTTCCGGCCTCGGGCTTAGTTCGAGCCGCGAGATTAGTTCAACAGTGAGATTAGTTTCTTTTGTTAGATCAGTTCCATCTGTGATATTAGTTCCTACCGTAGGATTAGTTTCGAAAGTGATATTACTTCCGAACTTGATATTAGTTCCAACCAGTTGGTCAGATCCTTTTGTGAGAAGTTCCTTCTGTGAGATTTGTTCCGGCCATGAAATTAGTTCCAGTCGTGAGATTAGTTCTGGCCATGAGATCACTCCAACCCTGAGATTACTTCTGGCTATGGACTAATTCCAAACCTTAGGATTAGTTCCTAACCTGAGATTAGTTCCCGTTGTGAGACTTGTTCCGACCATGAGACTAGTTCCGGCAGTGAAATTATTTCCGAGCGTGCGATGAGATCCGGCCATTGCGGCTTTGGCCGGGCCTGGGTTACTTCCTCCTTGTTATTGACCCGGATGTGAGAACTGACCTTTCTTGTAACCTTTTTCAATTATCATTACGAGCAAGGGCGAAGCCCTCGCGAGTCTCTCGTCAAGTAGTGGCATTTTATCATATATGAGCGGCCTGACCATAACGCTTTTGAGAAGCTTATATCTCAGCAACTACAGGGCCGATCACTGCGTAGTTTGCACCATATGGTAACCCAATTCTTTAAGATTTGTTTCTGACAGGTTTCATCACACCCACGCAGTGCACGTGACTCGCCCCAAGTGCAGCATGTCGAAAATCTTCAAAAGAGGGCCACAGACCAGACAGTTTGTCGTAAAGGCATGAAACTTAGTAGGTTGATAGCCGTCAGTATACTCTAGGCATCCTCGGGGTGTAAGGCGGCATTTCAGTGTTTTCGGATTTTAATGGTCTCGCTCGTACCTCGCCGACAAAGGCGTTTTACTGGTTATTATATCCCACAGTGTTTTGGTTAACCTTTTCCGAATATTATTTTATGCAAGAATTTTTTGTGACTCTATAATCAAGATAATATAATCGAATGTTTCATGGTTAGGTTTGATGTTTTCCCTGTTCTTTGTGTTTGGTATTACGTATCTAGTATCCATGAATGTAGTAATAAATGTTACCATACGTATTAAGTATTTAAGTGTTATTAGTATCACGTGTTATGTATTACCGGTATGTACTGACCCTTAGATGACGAGAATCCACGCTTAAGCTCGATTTGATAAGGCTGACTAGCATTAGCAAGAATAAAATAACCAAAACTTATATGGTCGTAATACACAGTAAGTGCCATGTATGCGCAAAACACCAATTACTTTAATGTATCAGGTATCAGGTGTGAAGTACCAAGAGTTATGTATTCTAAGTAGTTTGTATCTTAGTAAATGTTATTCGTATGCGGTATTTTTTTTTTCTAGTATTAGTCGTTATGTATCAGATATTGATTGTCATATATCAGGTATTAACTTCATCAAGCCAGTGACATACATAATATTAAATTTTAGCTCTCCCTGCACAATTTTCCCCTCCTTGTGGTAGACTTTTTTTTTTTTTTTTTAGTGGTTACATAATAGCGTACTTAATTTCTTCACTAATAACCTGAATAAAATCGTCCCGAAGTAAAAATAAATAAATAAATAAATAAAACAAAAACACGTCATCGGTTTCAGGGGTGAAATATTACCGTATGTATCAACTCTTAAGTATTAGCTAATATACTATAGCACTAGCCGTGTGTGTGTGTGTGTGTGTGTGTGTGTGTGTATTTTGGGCAGCCGAAACTACACATTCAAATCTCACCAAAATTGGCACAAAAATCGCAAAAATAAATAAATAAATAAATAAAATAAAATCGCTGATGTTAAAGAACTTTGTCCCATCACGATTGAAAAACTTTTACAATATTTAATGAGCAATCACATTTTGACCAAAAAACGCTGCTCCTGAAGCCTGGCATAGGTTTTCCGTAGAATTTTTTGCCCAGAAGTAGAACTAAAATAAACTGTAGCAGTAGCCGTGTGTCTTTGTGTGTACTTCAGACTTGCGTTCGGACAACTTGGGTTCCATTCCCGAAGCTGCAAATAACACGATCAGTTGGTTAGCTGCAAAAAATCGAAGTGACAGCGTTGCACTAGAACAGCACATAAACGCGAGAGTCCTCCGCAGGAGCAAGTGCGAAGGGCCCGAAGGGCCCTCGAGCACTTGTGTATTATTAATTATGTAATATTTATCTCAAATACAAGTGTTCTTCTTTAAGCATAATAATATCGTCTGGCGGTGGCAATAAGATGATGAGATATACTAAAGAGTAATAGTTATATGTACAGTGCTTGATATGAACACTGTAGTCAAAAGAACAGTAATTCATTTGTACAGTAATGATAAAGTACACTAAAAGATAACTGCATAAATAAATAAATAGAATAACGAAAAGGTACATTCAGATTATAACATTGATGAATAAAGCAGGTGGGTTCAAGAGCATGCAGAAATGAATAACCAGAGTATTGAATGAGCACACTGAAATAGATAAGAACTTTGCAATGAATAAATACATTAATAAATAACTAAAGGAATGAATAAACACTCTAATAAATAATGTAGTCACAAGTGAATAAGTGCATTGTAGTAAGTAAGTACCAGGTATTAAATGTGTCTGAGGATGAAGGCCGTTTAAGTATCATGTTTAATGTGTCTAATTCATTCATGCTTCTCCCCATCCTCTGTCTCTTCACTTTCTCCCCTCCCCTCATTCTCCCTTACCCCCAGCTTCAGTACCACCCCCTTACCTCTCTCTCTCTCTCTCTCTCTCTCTGTTTATATAGATAGATAGATAGTGTGTGTGTGTGTGTGTGTGTGTGTGTGTGTGTGTGTGTGTGTGTGTGTGTGTGTGTGATGTGCACGCGCTTGCATGCTGTGTATGTCTATAAATCTGTTTATTTATCACCACCAGCTAATGAAAATGGTTCCAGACGCAGTCCACATACATTGTCTGCTTTGCATTTCTTTATCTGTCTGTCTGTCTGTATGTCTGTCTGTATGAATGTATTTCTAGTTATATATCTGTTTCCCGCCTCTCTATCTATCTACCTGTCTGTCTGTCTTCCTTGATTACTTCCATTCATTTTTCACCACCAACTTATTAAATTTGTCTGGCCACGTTACTGTTAAATATCTTCGTAGCGTCTTCTAATTACCGGTATCTATCTATCTGTCTATCTACCTTTCTTTCTTTCTTTCTTTCTGATTTTCGGTCTATCTGTCTATTTATAATACTTTCACTTTTTTATGAACACCATCTAATTAATTTTTCCAAGGCACTCTTCAATTAATTTCTTCGTAGCCTTACTTATCTGTCTATTTGTCTATCTATTTCTCTGTCTTACTTCCATTCTTTTTTCGCCACCAACTAATTAATTTTTTTCAGGCCACTTTCTTGTTTTAATTTCTTCGTAGCGTCTCTTATCACGTCATTTTATTAGTTCCAAAGTAGCCAAACTCCTCAGACTTTTTGAACCCTCCTGTTGCTTACCATAATCACATTTTTTGAGAGAGAGAGAGAGAGAGAGAGAGAGAGAGAGAGAGAGAGAGAGAGAGAGAGAGAGAGAGAGAGAGAGGGAGGGAGAGAGAGAGAGAATGGGTAGCGAAGAAAGAAGGTGAGACGTGAACTGGAAAAAGAAGGGAGAAACTGAGACAACTGGAGTGAAAGGAAGAAAGATGGGAAAATGCAAATGAATAAAAACAGATATGGAGTGAAAAATGATCTGAAAGAAGATAAAGAAGATAGGATATAGATTAGGAGGGATAAAGCTGGAGAAACAGAGGGAAAATTAAAACTGACTAGCGAACAAAAGGAGAAACAGAAATGGAAAGCAGGAAGGAGCTGAGAAGTGGGAAGAGGCATGAGAAAAGCGTGAATGTAAGTGAAAAAAGGAAAATGTAGTAAAGGGAGAGACGATTAACCTTTTCAGTACGATGACGTCTTATCGATTTGATTCATGCTAATAACATATGATCATTCAAACTATAAAAAAAAAAAATAGCTAAGGTCTGTCTTAGTGAAAAAGTTATTTATTTGACTGCGATGATGTACTATTTATTTACTTCTTGCAAACACTGGACTATATTATTCAGACCAAGGAAGTTTTCGTATTGCCAAGGGATTTCCTCCATTACGAAAACTCTTTCTAGCCTGAATATGTGCATTATATATACGCACACTAACTTTTCCATCTTTCTTCATAACCCGACTTCTCCGGCCTTCTCCCTCTCCCCACCCCACCCACCCCCACGTCACCCTGGGTCTCCCTCTCCCCATCCCACCCACCCCCACGTCACCCTGGATCTCCCTCTCCCCCACCCCACCCACCCCCACGTCACTCTGTGTCTCCCTCTCCCCACCCCACCCACCCCCACGTCACTCTGGGTCTCCCTCTCCACCTTCTGCCAGCCGCGTCTGCATAACTTAGAAAGGCTTCACCTCCTCTGGCCCCAGCTCAACACATGACCTTCCATCCTAACAAGTATCACATTGTTTTCATACTAGGCCCCCCTTGACCCCCGGCCCCTGAAAATGATGAAGTAAGAGAAAGAGAGAGAGAGAGAGAGAAGTATTACATAGATACACATGGCACACGGTCTTTACTAGATGGTCCTTAATTATTCCAAGTCACTGTCGAAAGGAAAATTTATTGGAATGCAAGAAAGCAGCCATAAAAGCGAACCAACTAATAAAATAAAAAAAAATAGTAAGTTTTAATGATGTAGTTATCCACATTTCCTACTTCTGAACCATATATTTTTTCCAACTTTATTCGAGCTGTATTTGAAAAGGCAAAATGGCACACCTTTATTTTGAGTACCGTGGCATGTAAAAATGGAAGACTATATTAAAAATCTGTTTATTGTGAGTCGGAGCGAAACATTCTGGCAGCGATCATTATTTCTCCTCGTTTGCATTTTTCCTGCGTTTGTTGATGTAACCTTTTCTGGTCTGAGGTAAGGCGTATGGATCGCTAAAGGGCCGTAATGCTTTATTATTATTATTATTATTACAAATTATTAGGTATGTTAGGAAACCCTTTACTTATTATGAGGCATTGTATCATATTCTTACCACCTCCTGGCGATTATATTAAAATGCTGTGAGAAATAAAGGAGAGAGAGAGAGAGAGAGAAAGAGAGACTCATAGTGAAGAGGCTCGAGCCATATTTTAGTTTCCCTCTTAATCGACGTTTAGGCATAGTAAAACAAAGGTGTTCAGATCTCTCTCTTTCTCTCTCTCTCTCTTATTAACTGTAACGAACTAAGCAAATATATCTAGTTCATCTGAGCTGTACACACACACACACACACACACACACACACACACACACACACACACACACACACACACACACACACACACACACACAGTCACACAGGAGAGAGAGAGAGAGAGAGAGAGAGAGAGAGAGAGAGAGAGAGAGAGAGAGAGAGAGAATGGGGTGCTGGAAGGGGGTACTTGGATCTTTCAGTGTTAGTAACTTAAACTCTTTATATCCCAAGTTTCTTCTCGGTACTGTCTCAAAAAGTACTTGCCTGGGTTGAGAGGAGAGAGAGAGAGAGAGAGAGAGAGAGAGAGAGAGAGAGAAGAATAAAGGACAAGGGAAGGTACAGGGAGAAATAAAGAAAACTAAAAAGAAGGAGAAGAAAAGAAGAAAAGGACACGGAAGTGAAAGGAAATAGAAAGCAACAGAAGACAAGGCAAACAGAAAGAAATGAACAGAAAAGACACACACAAAACGGTAAACAGAAAAAGAGGAGATAGATATAAGAGAAAACAGAAAAAGAAAAAGACATTAGAGAAAATATGAAGAAAAGCACTGCCAATAAAAATAAAAGGGATCTGCACATTTGAGGATGAACGACTTTTCACTTCATGTCTCAAGTTTTAGCAGTGTCTCAGATTTGTGTGTGTGTGTGTGTGTGTGTGTGTGTGTGTGTGTGTGTGTTTTATGACGTCTTATTCATCCCACTCCTGCTTCCATAAGATCATTTTTTAAAATTTTAGGATAGCTTTTGAAAGTGGACGTATTAAATGTACCCTTTATCCTTTTTTTCTTTTCTTTTTTAATACCGGATACGGAAGGTGCACAGAAAAAAAGAAACCTGGTATCCCCCTTTTTTTTTTTTTTTTTTTTTTTTTTTTTTAACCACCCATTGTCCACTAAAATTCTCATCCTCCATCTCAGTGCATCGACTCCAGGACTTTAATTTCTCTTTCTGCTATCATGGACTTCGCTGGATATTTATTTTAGGATGCTACAGGGGAAGTCTTGTTCCAGCTGAGGAGAAAATGAGCTGAGGAGAAAATAGGCTTGGGAGAAAATGAGTTGAGGAGAATATGAGCTAAAGAGAATGTGAGCTGAGAAAACAGTGGGCTGAGGAGAAAGTGAGCTGAGGGGAAAATGAGACGAGGGGAATATGAGCTCAATTCATGCTTTTCGGAAACTTTATTTTTTAATTTAACACTGGGCAGATTTGTTCGGCTGAAATTATAACTACCTATCTATTGCCAGACGCATTAATCCCGTAAGGGGTGGTTACAAGCAGCTAGCCTTCACGTCGCCCTGTGCTTTGCTGTATGGCTGTCCTTCCTCCACCTCGCACCCCTCCAACACACACACACACACACACACACACACACACACACACACACACACACACACAAAGTGCCAGTGGATTTGGTGCCTCATGACTAACACAGGTAGATATTTTATTCAGACGAGTACCAGATGATTTGGGTCAGATAAGAATAACCGTATCAGCGAGTGGATTATACAAGGGGGTTTGCTACTCTCAGGCTCAAGAACTGATTAAATATTCAAGTTATTAATGAACCAATTTAGATGAAGTCTCGTATTTACTTTTTTTTTTTTTTTAAATTTCGGTTTACCCACAGTTGCACCAAATTCAGAAAGCGGTCTGTTTCAGCGTTTAAAAGTACTCAAAACCACTGATACAAACCAGCTAATTTTCGGCGCAGGTCAGGATGGCTGCATTTTCCCTTGTTAGTTTTCTTTTAGCTAATCATATGGACTGTTTTTTTTTCTTTTTCCTATAATATGTGCTGGGCTTATTTTTTTTTTTTTCCCCTAGTCTCTTAAGGTATTCCCACAGCCAGGAAATAAATCTTGAGGTAAATCAGGAGAATCAGAAATGCGTGGTTAGTTATCGAGTATGGCATAATTACCAGAGCCTCGCACCCGACCATCTGATGCCCACCTGCCGTCGCGCTGGAGAGAGAGCTGTATTTCATTTCCGGTACGTGTTGCTTTAAGTTCAAAGGCTGGGGAGTTTCTCAAATACAGTATATGATTGGCGTAGATTGGAGTTTGTACGTACGGAGTTCCACCTAAACCCATTAATTGATTACGGATATACTAGGAATATTCTGGGGCCCTCAGAGTAGTGAATCTATCTACCTATGTATCTGTCTGTTTATCTGTCTGGCTGTCTGGCTGTCTATCTGTGTATGTGTCTGTTTATCTATCTATCTATCTCTATTGCCAGTCGCATTAATTCCATAAGGGGTGGCCACAAACAAATTGCCTCCACGTCACTCTTTTCTTTGCCATTTGACTGCTATCCCTCCAGCTCGCACTCCCTCCCTCATATATCTCCACTCCATCCCTCCAACTCCTCCTCCTCCTCCTCCTCCTCCTCCTCCTCCTCCTCCTCTTCCTCTCCCCACCCCACCTCACTCACATACACTCTTCTAGTCAGTCTTTGTAGTGAATCACCGTGTCTAAAACATCTCTACTTACACCTGTTATTTTATACAGACTATCACAGGAAGGTCCAATTAGCCAGTAGCTTAAAAGGTTACCTGTATTGATCCTTTGGCTTCAGTTGACTCCCTCAGGTGATTTATTAAGGCCCACACCTGTCCATTTGGTGCCCCTCTCTCTCCTTTATCACTTCCCTCCCCTCCTTCTCCCCCTATCACTCCCCTTCCCTCCCTCTCTCATCACTTCCTTCCCCTCCCTCTCCCCTGACATTGCTCTCCCCTCCCTCTCCCCTGTATCATTCATTCATTCATTCATTGCCAGACGCCATGTATCCCAAACGGGGTGGTCAAGGGCTTAGAGTTAATTGTTTTACAGGGAGGGGCACTAATCCTCCACCAACCCCACTTGACACGTAGGGAGAACGTTATGCCAACAGCATCTGGTGTTCCCAGGCGGTCACCTGTATCAAAGGGTTAATTAACTTTCCACACTATGGTGACGTTTTCATGCATTTCATTCCCTCTGTTACCTTCCGATTTTATTCAGCCTGGGAAAGACTCAGGTGCAGTGTCGTCATTTGTAGTTATTCTTGTTACCGATACGATTAGGCGATAGTTTTAGGGGAACCTCCAGTACTGAAGGGGTTAGACTCGCTATAAGTTTGTCAATATTACTGCCATGACGATTTCCTTTTCTTCTTTCCTTACTAACGCCAAGCGATTTTCTTCATCTCAGGGGGCATCTCTCACAGGGAAGGAGATAATCATACCCTCTTACACTTCTCTCATGTCTCCCTCCCCCTCTTCCTCTCCCTCTCTGTCCTTCCCTCTTTCTTCCAGTCCTCTACTCTCTGATTTTGTCCCTCTCCCCTTTTCATTCCACCTTCCATTCCTGTTTCTTTCAGTCCCCCCCTCCGCTCTTTCGTCTCTCTCCTCTTCCTTCCAATTCGTCCCCAGTTTTATCAAGTTTTCCCATCCTTCTCTGTTTTCTCTCCCTTTTTCTTCTTAACTTTCTCTTGCTCATATCTTCCTGCTTCTCTCCATCTTTTACGTTTCGTTTTTTTTTTTTTTTTTCCAAGGCTGTCTTCTCCCCCCCTCCCTTCCTCTTTTGTTACCCCAAGCTTCCATACCCTTCTTCTTCCACGTCTCATTCTTCGTTTAATTCTGTATCTTCCTAGCTATTTGCATTGCCCTTTTCAGTCGTTTTCCGCTCCCTTTCAACCTTCACATCTGTTTTCCAAATCTTCCTTCTCCCTCCCCAGATCTCCCTTCTTTCTTCCTTCTTTCTCCCAAACCTCTTACCCTCCTCTTCTACCTTTCTTCCCCTCTTATTTCTTTGCCTTCAGTCCTCCTCTTTCTTCCTCATCCCACTTCTCCCAAGTCCCTCTTAATTCCTTCAAGTTTTCCTCTCTTCCTTTTCACCCACCCCTCTTCCTTTGCTTTTCTTCCCCTATTCTTCCGTTCTTCTAAACCACCTATCCTTTCTTCTCCCAACATATCTCCCTTCCTCACTTCTCATATCCAAACTCTTCTTCCTTTTTTCCTCCCAAGCCTTCATTCGTCCTCCTCTTCCCACTCTTCCTCCTCACCATCTTCTTTCAAGTTTTCCCCCTTCTTCGCCGCCCTCTTCCTCCTACCTACCTCCACTCCCTCCCCCCCTTTGTCAATACGTACCAATAGCCCCACAAGAGAGGAATAATCAGCCATCCGCTCACTGTATTGTCAATAACATGCGTGCAACTCCACCGACCCTTCCTCTCCCCTGCCCCCTCTCTTCTCCTCCCTTTCCCCCCTCCCCTCCCCTCCCCTGTCTCTCTTCTGCCTCTCCTCCCCCTTCCCTTACCCCTGCCTCCTACCCCTCCCCTCCCCACCCTCCTCTCTTCCCCTTCCTCTCCACCCCTCCACTGTCTCTCTCCTCCCTCTCCCCTGCCTCCTTCCCCTTGCTCTCCCCCTCCCCTACCACGACCCAGCCTCACCTCTGCCCCCTCTCTTTCCCCCCTCCTCCTCCACTCCCTGTGTCTTCTCTCCTGCCTCCCTGCTCCTTCTCTTGTCTCCTCATGTCTCTTGTCTCTCCTTACCTGTTAGGTCTCTTCCTTTCCTCCCTTTTCTCTCTTCTATCTCTTCCCTGCCTGCCTTCCTGCTACTTCCCGTCCTTCTATCCTTATCCCTTGTCCCTCCATTGCCACTTCACCCCTCCCATTGCTGTTCCCTGCTTCCTGCTCCGTCTTCTTCCATCTCCCTGTATCTCGTCTCTCCCTGACACTTCTCTGCTTCTCCCTTCCCTGCCAATCTCTCCCCTGCCTCCTTGCTAATCCCATCCCCAATCCCCCTATGTCATACATCTCCCCTGCCTCCATGCCACTCCCCCACTCCCTCTCTCTCTTATTCTTGTTTCTGTCTACAACCCTCTGTTTCCCTGCAGCTCACTCTTGCCCCCTCTACTCTCTGCCCCTCCCTCCTATCTTTCCCTGCCTCCCTGTCATTCCCCATCCCCCCTTTCTCTCCTGCCACTCCCCTCTCCTTCCCATCTCCTGCCACTCCCCTCCTCTGTCCCTGCCACTCCCCTACTCCCAGCTACCCCCTATCGCTCCGTTCTCTCCCCGCCACCCGTCCTTCCCTTTGTTTCTTGTATCTCCCTACCTTCTGTTTCTTCCTGTATCTCTCCTTGCCCCTGTCATTTGTCCTTCCTTGCCTCACGGAGCTGTTCTGTCTCTTCCTGTCTCCCTCGTCTCTCTTCTTTCTCTCCCACCTCCCTACTTAGTCCCCTACATCTCTCTCTTTCCTAGTCTTTCTCCTTCCTTCTCTTTGCCCCACTTCTTTCTTCCTCTCTTCCTGTCTTTTCTACCTTCTGTCTCTCCCTGCCCCCCGACTCCGTTCCCTATCTCTCCTTGTCCTCTGTCTCTCCCTGTCTCCCTCCTCCTGTGTCTTGTCCCGTCCTCTCCATAAGTTTCTTGCTATAATTAACTGTTTTGTCTCTTCCCTCCCTCCCACTTCTTCTCTTCTCTGTCTCTCTGCGTGTCTCTTGTCTCTCCTCGCCTCACGTAAGCCCTACAGTACAATTACGTCTTCTTGCTACTGCCTGACGATTTTATTCAGCTTAGGGAAATCTCTGGTAATGAAGGGATTGACGGCGATTAAACAAATTTGGTGTGAGTGTTACTTTGTAACTTAAATATATCCGTCTGGCAATAGCGAGAATTAAGGATGAGAAGTAGCCAATGCAGTCAGAGGATTACTCTCTCTCTCTCTCTCTCCCTCTCTCTCTCTCTCTCTCTCTCTCTCTCTCTGTTCGTTCATTTCTCTTTGTCTTTTATTCCCTTGCCTCCTCCCCTCGTCCTATCAGTCTTTCCTATCTCTCAATACTCTTCGTCTTTCTCTTTCACTCTCTATCTCTCTTGTCACAGTCTTCCTCCTTTCTTCTCTGCCTATTGCTTTCTCCATCGATTCTCTCTGCCTGTAACCCCCCCCCTCTCTCTCTCTCTCTCTCTCTCTCTCTCTCTCTCTCCTCCCTGCCTCGGCTCTCTCTCTTCCCCCCCTCCCTCTCTTTCTCCTCCCTCGCTCCCTCCCTCCCTCCAGCGATCATGCACGGGCTGTCACCTACACGAGTTCGGTATTGGAAAATGAACCATCAAAAAGGGGAAAAAAAAACGCAAACACAAAAATAAGGGAAAAATGAGATGACGACAATAACGAAATATCGAAATACATCGTTCACATCTCCCCGATGGTATTGATATGGCTCTGGCGCTGTGTGGATGGTGTTTGGATGTATTTTATGGTGTGCGGATGGTGTTTGGATGATTTCCAGTTGTTTTTATGGTGTTTGGATGTGTTTATGGTGTGTGGATGGTAGCCGGATGTGTTTAGATGGAATGTATGTTTATTGATATGGCCCTGGCCGTGTGTGGATGGTGTTACGGTGTGTGGGTCGTGTTTAGATGTGTTTTATGGGGTGTAGATCTTTTTTGGATTAGTTGGGATTGGGTGTATGATGTTTGGATGCTTTTGTGGTGGATGGGTAGTGCTGGGATGATGTTTGGATGTTTATATAGGCTGCATGTGTTAAAGTTGTGTTTGGACAAAGTTCGGATGTGTTTTACGGTTCATGCATGGTGTCTGGTTTTGTGTGTGTGTGTGTGTGTGTGTGTGTGTGTGTGTGTGTGTGTGTGTGTGTGTGTGTTGTATATGGCTCACTTGCCTGGTGTTTGGTATTAGTTTGATGTGTGGATGATCTGTGTTTGGATGGTGTAGTTGGTGTGTAGATGGCATGTTTGGTCGTTGCATAGCCTTCTTGGTGTTTGAGCTGCCATCTTGTGCTTGGTTTGTGTTCATTGCCTATATGCATTGATCAGGTATGTTTGATAAGTACGTCGAAGGTGCTTGCTTGCCTCCTTCCAAACACCGTGGATCACTTACTTAGATTAATGGGTGCTTGGCCAGGCGTCTTGGTCCTTGGGGTGGGGCCTTGATGAGAGTGAGAGGTGTTTGTTGCAAGATGGACGCTGTTTGATCTTGGTGTTCGATGAGCGCTGTTTGTTTTATGTTAGCATGCGTGAGTGTGTTGATTGTGTGTGTGTGTGTGTGTGTGTGTGTGTGTGTGTGTGTGTGTGTGTGTGTGTGTGCTTTTTTGTCTGTGTGTCAGTTTGTGTGTGTGTATGTGTGTGTGTGTGTGTGTGTTTGTCTCCGTCAGTTTTTTCTTGTGTCTGTGTGCATGTTATGGTGTATGTGCGTTTGTGTGTTTGATGTATAAATATTCTCTTCATGTATGTATGTATTTATGTGTGCCTGTTTTCCCTTATGTGTATGTCCGTGTGTAAATTTATGCAAACTTTTCGAGTGTGACTGTTTGTGGGCTTCTGTTTGTTGTGTTTGCTTTGTATTGACGTGGATGTTTGTGTTTGTGCATGTATGTGTATATTTATGTGCGTTTGTGTGTGTGTGTGTGTGTGTGTGTGTGTGTGTGTGTGTGTGTGTGTGTGTGTTCAATTTGCATGTACAATATTTGCGTTTGTTGTGTATGTATGTATGTGTCTTTTTGTTTTGTGTGTGTTTGCTTTGTGTTTATGTGTGTGTGTTTGTGTGTGTGTTTGCTTTGTCTCTCTCTGTGTATGTGTTTGCGTGTGTGTGTTTGATGGTGTTTGGAGGGCAGGGCATACAAAGTGTTGGGGGAAAAAAATGGCTAGATATTTTTATTTTGAATGATTTTTATTTTTCGCGGTGCTTTGAAAGTGATGAAAAGCTGGTGTGTGTGTGTGTGTGTGTGTGTGTGTGTGTGTGTGTGTGTGTGTGTGTGTGTGTGTGTGTGTTTGGTTTATTAAGTGCGTGTTTCGGTTTGTGCGTTTTTTTTTTTTTCATTTTCTTTTAGTTTGTACATGTGTGCACTTTGATTTGGATGTGTTTATGTATTTTAGTTTGTGTGTGCGTAATTTGCGTGCGTGTGTATGCGTATGTGTTCGTTATTTAATTTTTTGCAAGTGTGTGTGTGTGTGTGTGTGTGTGTGTGTGTGTGTGTGTGTGTGTGTGTGTGTGTGTGTGTGTGTGTGTGTGTGTGTGTGTTTACAGAGATGGAAGCAGACAGAAAAAAACAGAGACAGAGAGAAAAACAGAGACTGACAGATATTGCATGTATTCCTGTATGTCCCCGCTTTATTTATTTTTTTTTTTTATTTTTTTTTTTTTTTTTTTGGTGTAAGGTATGATAGGGTGAAGCTTGGCCAGTGTTTGAATCATGTGTTTGTAAAGGTTATTCCCACTGATTGCTCTGCGCTCAATTGGAAAGCTGGATTGATTACGTAACTAATTTATATGAACTCGGAGCGCTGTTGTTGTGATGGTGAGTCTGGCCTCGCTACGGGGGAAAATTGATAAATGTAGAAAATAAAATGGATAGATATTTAATAGGGCTAACGAAATAATAATAATGATAATGATAATAATGATGATGATGATGTTAATGGAGATGGTGATGATGGTGATGATTATGATGACGGATTGTCGGAGATTGATAATAATAATAATAATAATAATAATAATAAAAACAGCTGCATCGAGATCGACAGTGTGCTCACTGTCTGAAAGGTTGCGAAGATGAGTGAATCGAAGGACACCTTATCACGACCGTAAGAACTACATTTGAGCAAAGTAAGACGCTATTTTCTTTTTACATCTTCACAGCTATTACATCTTCATTGTTATTACATTTTTTTTCACAGCCAGACGTTTTATTTATTCAGATTTGAGGATATCGTTAGTCTTTGAAGGGGTAAAATTGCCTCTAAAACATACCTCCATGGATGTCTTAACTGCTTTGTACATCTTGACGATTCGTCTTAATTTTCCTCTGCATATTTTTCAGCTTTGGGAAACTCCTGGGACTCAGAGGTATAAGGAAATGCTGTTTGGAGGTAGTTTGGTCACTGGTAATGGTTTTTTTAATGGTTGGGAAGAGCTGAGTGGGTGTTCTGCATGAAAGAAAAGAACAGACTGAAGCAGAGGATGAGAGAGTACGCTTAATCGGGGTGTCACCAAAATACAGAGTTCTGTTGAATAACATGAGAGAGAGAGAGAGAGAGAGAGAGAGAGAGAGAGAGAGAGAGAAGAAATGAAAAGAAAAGAGGAAGAACAGTAAGTGTGTCTAGCAGAAATTTTAATATCGTAATGTCCCTTTCATGACTCTCCAGCATTCCTTTATTAGATCAGATGACAAATGATGTTTCACCAAGGCCTTATCGTGGATTTATGTATTTCTGGGTGACAATATTAACAGGCTGTCTTTCAATGCCCTCCGTCTCTTTGTGTGGCGGGGGAAGAGAGGCTTTGATTACGGGAGAGACAGTGGTAGAAGGAAGGGGGTGGGGAAGGAAGAGGGTGAAGGGGGGAGGAAGTTGTTAGTGGAAGGAAGGGGTATAGGGGAAGGGAAGGTGTTGGGGAGAAAGAAGGGAAGGGGATGGAGTGAGTCGGGGAGAAAGAAGGACTATTAAACACACACACACACACACACACACACACACACACACACACACACACACACACACACACACACACACACACACACACACACACACACACCATCTCCAGGTATTAGTTTATATCAAGTACAACATAACAGAGACTATTACTCCCAAGGCCGTTGAATATTTGGCAACAGGGGAGCCAGAACAGCCGTTTCAACAGGTAACAGGACCTTGGACCATCCCTGTTTTCTTGGCAATCATTTCCTGTTGTATTGGTCATCATCATCATCATCATCGTGGCCTCTGTTCCCGCCTAAGTATGGGATGAGTAAGAGACCAGAGAGAGAGAGGGAGAGTAATCCATATATTTCCTTACCTATCCATACCAAACATATACCACGCTATAATCTTCACAGGGGTTTTTCGGTGTAGTGTTGTGATATGGTTGCAAACAAAAGTAAGGCTTAGATTAAACGCCTATCAACAACACGGGGTCATTTAGGCAGACAGTTCAGTTCCCAGTTCAAGACGTTCCTCCTGAATGGAATAAAATCGTCTGGAGATGGTAAGAAATATATCAAGAAGTCATCGTACTCGAGGAGAAAACGCCATTAACTAGTAGAGATCCTTAAGCTTCATAAAATCGTCTTGTGTAGCCAGAATGAGTAGAAAAATCGCCTTAGTTAATTTTTTTTTCTTTTTTTTTCTTAATTGTGACGGGTCCTTCTTGAGCTGAATTAATTTGGTCAAAGGTACATACTTTTTTTTTTTTTTTTTTTTTTTTTTTTGAGAAGATGGAGGGATGTGGTGGAGAGGTATATAAGTGAGGGGTGTGTGAGTTGGAGAGAGGGCATCGTGATGGTGGAGGACTGAATGACATGGAGGAGATTTGTTTGTGGCTACCCCTTCATGGATTAAGGTGTCTGGATATATGTGGACAGATAGACAGATAATTAGATAGGTAGATAGATCGATGGATGGATGGTCATCGCATTGAAGAGTTAAAACGTTCACTACGATAGAGTTTTTTTTTGTGTGTGTGTGTGGGAGTCACAGAAATTAAATTGAAACGTTATTGTCGTAGTGAGAGTCAGTGGAGGCTGCTTCCAACCCTTTCAGCACGAGATGTTCTTCCTAATCTCTAAGAAAATACAAGTCTGGTGTGGCATGACTGAAGTGAAAAGTCGTCATCGAAGTGAAGGGGTCAGTGTATTTGCTTCTGAACCCTACACCGCCTAGCAAAAAAAAAAAAAAAGAACTGTTTTTGGAAGGTGATATGGGAGGTAGGTTAGGTTAGGCTAGGTTAGGTTGGGTTAGGATACCGTAGAGTAAGGTTGAGTAGGTTAGGTTAAAAGTTAGGACGAGGTAGGGTAGGGTAGGTGAGGTTAAGTAAACGTACTGTGTGGTAGGGTAAGGGAGGTAGGTTAGGTATGAGCTCTGCGACTATGAGCAGGTAAGCGAAGGACGGTACGCTGAGCACCTTCCCTTCTAAATGCCGTGTGTAGCTATTTCAGGCTGTAATGGACTAACTCCCGTATCTTTTCATCCTTTTTGTTAGCTTTCTCTTGACATTACGTCTCATTGTCTTCCTATTCCCATTCCTCCTCCTCTTTAACTAACTTTTTCTTCTCATTTATTTATTAGTTTCCTTCTTAAGTCTAATTCTCGTAACTTCTCTTCCCCCCTTCTTCATCATTTATGAAAGTTACCTTCTCATCGTCTTTGTTATAATAGTCCCTGTTTACCCCTATTCCTCTTTCTCTTTGTTTTTCTCCTCTTTCTCTTCTTCTTTCTCACTCTCTAGCTTCTCCTCCCATCTCCCCTCTTCTTCTTCCTCCTTCTCCTCCTCCTCCTCCTCCTCCTCCTCCTCCTCCTCCTCCTCCTCACCTATATCTTCATCCAACCTAATAGTCTCCTCCTAGACTGTGATTCTCTTCCTCTTCCTTTTATTCCTTCTTGCCCCAGACGTCTTTATTCCACTTCAGGAAGACCTTTCGTACCTAAAGAGCCGAAACTTACCTATCGCCTCATCCTTTTTATTACTCTTCTTCTTGACGCTTAATCTCCTCCTCTTCCTCCTTCTCCTTTCCCGTCTTCCTCCTTCTCCTCTTACCTCTTCCATTCCTTTCCCCCCACTTCTTATTCTCCTCCTCCTCCTCGTCCTCCTTCTCCTCCTCGTCCTCCTCCTCGTCCTCCTTCTCTTCATCATTATCATCATCATCATAATCATCATCATTATCGTATTTTCTTCTCCCCGACTCCATCCCTTTCTCCTCCTCCTCCTCCTCCTCCTTCTCCTCCTCCTCCTCCTCTTCCTTCTCCTCCTCCTCCTCCTCCTCGCAGACCCTCGTTATCGGCGTCTCCTCCTTTTCCCCCTTCGTAAACTTTCGGACATAAAGCACAAACTTCAAAGATTAAAAGGCCCTGATAAAAATGAAATAACTTAATACGTTTTCTTTGAGGGAGAATTGGCGTCGAAGGAGGGACTAAGAAAAAGAGAGGGGGAGAGAGAAAGAGAAAAGGAAGAGGGAGGGAGGGATGGAAAGAGAGAGGGAGAGTGGAGGGATGGAAAGAGAGAGGGAGAGTGGAGGAAAGAAGAAAGGTATGTGTTTCAGAGAGAGGGGGGGGGAGGAGGGATAGAGAGAGGAAGGAGAGTAGGGTGGGAGGGAACAGAGAGAAGGAGGGAGGGAATGAGGAAGCAGAAAGAAATGTGAAGAGAAGAAAAGAGAAAAGAAGAGAGAGAGAGGAAGGGAGGGGAGAAGCAAAACTGCCATAGAAATACGAATGGGAAAAACATAAAATTAAATGCAAACACAAGATAGGAGAAAAAAAGAGAAAAAGAGACGAAAAGAGAAGGGATGGGAGAAACAGAGAGCGGGGAACGGCAAGAAGAGAGGAGAGAGAAAAGACGAGAAAAAACACTGAGATATTGATGGGGGAAGAGAGAGAGAGAGAGAGAGAGAGAGAGAAGAAATATGGTAGGGACGGAGAGAAAAAATGAGAAAGTTAAAGCAGCTCGGTAAGGGCGAGAGATAGACAGGCAGGGTGATAAAGAGAGAGAGAGAGAGAGAGAGAGAGAGAGAGAGAGAGACAGATTGAAAAATGAAACTAAAAAACAGCTGAAAGAAAACAGGAAGAAAGACAGCCACTGAGGAAGAAAGTTGGAGACCGTAAAGGAGAGAGAGAGAGAGAGAGGGAGAGAGTGTGGTTCTAAAATAGATACACAGAAAGAGAGAGGTGGGGAGGGAGGAGAACGAGATAGAGAGGAAAGAGAAGAGAGAAGCGAGAATGATAATGAGAGGAAGAGAGAAGGAGGGAGAGAGGTAGGGAGGAAGGAGAGGAAAAAGAGAAGCCGGGAATGAGAGAGAGAGAGAGAGAGAGAGAGAGAGAGAGAGAGAGAGAGTAAAAGTGAATATAATAATTTTTCTCTTCCTTAAGTTTGGTTCTCCCGGGGTCTTATCTCCGTTTTCTGTTCATTAATACTTTGGGCCTCCTCCGTTTTCTTTTGTTTGCCGTGACTGTGGCTGGGTCTGTCTGTCTGTCTGTTTGTCCCCCCCCCCTCTCTCTCTCTCTCTCTACCCCCTGAAGATGTAGTTGTGGTGGATTTTTACCCTCCACCTGGCATAGTCAGAGGAGGGTATTGTTTTCCCTGGGATCAATAGGTGTCCGTCCGTAGAGTTGGGCGGCTGGCCGGTTGTAGAGATTCCGTTTCCGAGCCAGAACTCAAAAAGTATTCACTACGGCCCTGAAATTTCACGTAATATATGTCTTGCAGTCAGCTGGTGCCATTTGATTGGTAGAATGCTGTCTTAAGTATTTTTTTTCTTTTTTTTTTAATTATGAAAAAATACAAAAAAAAAAAATATCCCGAGATTTCAATGCGACTTGCACAAGGAATCTGAAGGGCCCAGGTTGTGTGTCCTCAAGGCGTTCTCCTTACGTCAACCTTTAAAAGAAACCATTGGGGGGGGGAGGCCCGTTATGCGCTTGGTTGGGTGTGCAGGGAGGTGGGGGGTATGTGCTTGATCAGTGGAGGGTTGCAACAGCGAAGCGTTGCATTTTCTTTTTCTTTTTTACCGTATTTTTGTGTCTATGTACGTATGTCTGTATGTATTTGTTTGTTTAATATCAATTCCTGATGTGATTATGCTCAAAACTTGGGGCATTAATTGTGTTGTAAATCGATTTTGTTGTAAACTAAGTAAATTTCATGGTTCGGTGTGAAAGTTCCGAGTTTGTGGGTTCGATTTTATCTCATGTGTGCCTGATTCGATTTCATAAACGAGATTTGTAGGGATGAGAGGTGGTTCGATCTAGTGTATATCTATCAAAGGTCAAGGTGATAGTCTTGATATTTTGGTCCTTGCTCACGTTCTCTCTCTCTCTCTCTCTCTCTCTCTCTCTCTCTCTCTCTCACACACACCATTGCATAGTGGAGGGGCTAATGCAAGGCGGGGCGGGCGTGTGATAGAGAATGGCGCCATAACACGGCTCATACGAGGTGCAGGCAGGGACCAAACCGCAAAACAGCACACACACACACACACACACACACACACACACACACACACACACACACACACACACACACACACACACACACACACATGTAGACAGGCAGCAGGTACACACGTTTCGCCATCAGCTGAATACGAAGTGAATGGGCAGTAAAAGGCGCGTCTGTGAGAAAATAAAGAAAGTGAGAGAGAGAGAGAGAGAACAGGGCAAGTGGGTGAGAGGGAAGGAGCGAAAGACAGAGATGGATATTTGTTGGGGGGAAACGAGAGAGAGAGAGAGAGAGAGAGAGGTTAGACAGGAAATGTGGAGACAGGCATACAGTAGGGACAGGCAGACATAGAGACAGATATAAACGGAGAGACTTGAGACTTATGAAAGAGTACTGTATCTTTAATGGAAAAAAAATCAGTACTGCGAGGAATGCTGAACAAAAAGGTACCATTTAGTAACTTTGCTCATAATTTTTTCACTTTAGAAGGCTCCCTAGCACGTTTCCCTTACCGGTTTATTTTACCATATACCCTGTTTATATATACAGTATTTCGTACCAAGATCTATTTTTTCCATTCTTGTTGCCTCCCGGGTAAAGGGAAACTTGATTTATCACCATATTTAATGA
The DNA here is from genome assembly GCF_032717465.1 of Coenobita brevimanus. Lineage (NCBI taxonomy): Eukaryota > Metazoa > Arthropoda > Malacostraca > Decapoda > Coenobitidae > Coenobita > Coenobita brevimanus. The sequence continues at coordinate 34,801,979 of NC_136979.1, forward strand.
CGAAATGCCCGTTTTTGTCAGGCGTTTATGTGAGTCATTTTTTGCCACTGATTTTGTAAGCCTGCTGTATATAATTCATGTTGATTTATATTACTGGGGAGGCTGTAATATAAGAAAACAGATCAAGTTTCAGTATGATGACACATTTTAAAAGGTTATTCTTACTGTCTCTAGGTGTTCTTATTCTTCTGTGGAAGGATGAAAAGTCTCTCGCAAGCTTATTAAAATCGTCTGGATATAAGAAGAATAAAATAAAATGCTGCCTCTAAGCGTAGGGTTAATAGTTTTTTACATTAGCCATTTACAGTCTTTTCTGACGCCATACGACGCTGATGTATTGTCTTCCACATTTTATTGAAACAAAATTTTAACCAAGTCCAGAGAGTCAAAACGGTGTCAAGAAAACATGCAGAGGTCAGGCAGAAGTGGCCTCTGGCTCTCACACCCCATCCTCCCGGCTCTGGTCTTGCTTCCCTTTCGCCTCTTCCCCCTTTCCCTCCGCTCCTTCCCTCCCCCCTTCTCTCTTCCTTTTACTCCTCGTCCCTTCTCCCTCCTTTCGGCCGCCTTTCATTATCCCTGTCCTTCTTCCTCCTTGCCATCCTGTTCCCTGTTCCGTCTTCTCCCCAATCGTCTTCCCACCCCCCACCCTTCTTCCTTTCCCCCTCCCGCTCCCTTCCATCGTCATTCACCCAATCCCCTTTTCCCTCACCCTTACACCCCATTGTATTTTCTCACCCCCCTTCGCAATCCCATCCCCCTACTCACCAGATTCCCCTTCTCTCTCACCTCCCTTCCTACCCCCTTCCCCTTTCACCCCTCTTCCCCATCTTCCACTCTTTTCCCACCCCGTTGCATCCTTCTTCCGCTTCATCCTCCAACTCCCTTCCCTTTAATTTCTCTCTCCTCTCTCCATCCTCTCTACCCCTTCCGTCATTTCCACATTCTCACTCCTTTCAGATTCCCGTACCCCTCGTTGCCCCATCTCTTTCCCCTTTTTCTTCTCTCTCTCTCTCTCTCTCTCTCTCTCTCTCTCTCGCCCGTTCCCTATCCCCTTCCCACACTCTCCCTTCTCCTTCCCTCCATCTTCATCCTCCCATCTCATCCCGTTTCCTTGCCCTTCCTTCCTTCCCTCCACCTTGCCGCTCCTCTCCCAACCCCCTCACCTCCTCCTCCTCCCAGTCCTTCCTTCCTTTCTTCTTTCCTTCCTTCTTTCCTTCCTTCCTTCCCTTCCCTTCCTCCCATCCCCCTTACCGCCTCCTCTTGGTCTTTCCTTGTTCGCCTCTTTTATTCATGGATTCAGGTCAGGAAAGCCACTGCGGGGGGAGCGGGGAGAGAAGGAGGGAAGGGAAGAGTAGAAGGGGGAAGAAAACGCGTGTCAGGAGACGGATGAGAAAAAATAGGAAGGAAATGGAAAAGGTGAGGAATGAAATGAGGATGGGAAAGGAGGAAGACTTGGAGAGGGAGTTAGAGCTGGAGGGAGAAATGGCAGTAAATGATAGGGAGTGGAGAGATGGGGAGAGGGAGGAGCAGGTAGGGGGACGGAAGGGAGGGAGAGATAAGGAAGGAGGAAGAGAGGAAAGAAGAGACAGGTGGGATTGCAGAAAGGAGCAGATGAGGAAGAAAATGAAGGACAGGTGGATGAGGCGTAAAGATAGGTGTGATGGGAGGTGTGTGTGTGTGTGTGTGTGTGTGTGTGTGTGTGTGTGTCTGGATATGGAGAAAACTGTTTGGGAGAAGATTAGTTATGATTAAACTGTCTTTCTTTTTCGTTTCGTTATTTTCTTTCTTTCATTTTTTTTTTTTTTGTTCAGTAGAGAAATCTAGCAGTGCATTGCGGTGTGTTTAATTTGCGTCCTATTTTAGTTTCCCCCTGACCCACCCCATTGCACAGCTGACGAAGTGCTTTAGGTAGACTGTTCCTCCTACTGAAGTACCGTGTGTTACTGAAAAAAGACAGGTTAAGGTCGTGCAATCAGTCTGGGTCACTTCATCATCATCATCATCACCACCACCATCATCATCATCATCATCATCATCATCATCATCATCATCATCATCATCATCCTTACGCTACCATGATCTTAGTGTAATCAATTAGTCGTACTTACTTTCCTTTCGGATTGTATGACCCGGGATTATGTTTTGTATATTAGTCCAGACATTTAAGACAAGGATGGCAAGTCACTCTTCCCTTTTTTGCATACTGTAAGCTGTAAACCCCAGCCATCACTTGGACTTGAACCCGAATTAGCCACATCCTGCTGGAGCGCCTCAACCCACTAAATCACATGGCGTCCATTTGTTCATGACATGGATATCACCCAGCCTAGTAACTAGTTTCTGGATGCATTTGTTTCGTCACCTAGATACAAACAAGAAAAAAAATCATTTACGGAAAATGGACAACTTGAGTGCAAGAGGCATACCGAGAACTCCGAAAAAAAAAGAAAAAAAAGAAAAAGGAATCAGTGAAATAGTGTGTTCTTGCTATCTCCAGACGATATAGACTAATGAAGGCAGGAGAGACTCGTTGTAGAAAAAAAATAAAAGACCTCCACAACCTCAGGAAGTCAAGGAAAAGCGGAGGAAAGAGTGCAGCGAGACCCAAATGGAGAAAGCTAAGGACACGAAGCCAAGACAGAAAGCAGGTGAAGAGCCAATTACCAGCGCGCCAGGCAGTGACATCACCACAGGTATATCACACCACAAATAAAAATACACCAGCCTTTCATACCACCTTGGACCGGGAAGACGTTCAACATATGTGTTTTGTATATGTGGCCACTACACAACACGTCACCACATTGCATCACCAGAGAAATAACAGTAATATCAATGAAGATCCACTACAGAATCAAAGCACCTGTGAGGAAATTGAGGATGAAGAGATGAATTTTGTATATATGGCCAATACATAAATACATACATACGTGCATACATACCACACCGCACGACTACAAAAATCATTTCTTTAAGATGTACCACCCTTTCACACCATTTTTGACCGGCAAGACATGGAAGCATATGGATTTTTGTTTATGGCTAATGCACCACACTTCACCACCACAAAAATAATCCTTTCGTTGCCATGGACGTGTCTGGGTATTTCACTCAGGCTTGATGCTAGAGAGAGAGAGAGACGCCTTCACGTGGTGGCACCCATATAACCGGGCGAATTTACTGTGCTATACAAGGCCCCCTCATTTACTTTTCTAACTCCCGAAAGGAGGATTGTGGACTGCAGGAGAGGGGCACCTTAAGACTGCAGTCCACTGGGTTCACGTCTCACATGAGCCTAGGGCCACAGTAAACAGTAGCATTCTGACAAAATCCCGTATATTTTTTTTCAGAGGAGGACAATTTAGATATTGAATATATTATGACAAAGTCTCTCTCTCTCTCTCTCTCTCTCTCTCTCTCTCTCTCTGTTGACATATTCAGGGCGGACTGGATAACAAGGTCGGATGGTGTATATATAACCTCTCCTAAGCTTCAATTGTGTTTAAAATTATTTTTGTATATTTTTGTCATCATGTATAAAGCCATCCAACACTTCACAATTAAATCAGAGTTAATATTAGAGTGACAAAAAAAAAAAATAGTGACAAAAGACGAAAAATAAAAAAAATAAGATGATTCGTGAAAAGATGTAATTGTTCCTACGACTTTATCATAAGAATTAGTTGTTTTATAATATTAACACAGAAAGAGAATGACCTGTAATAATCGTTAATTGTAATAGAGCCTTCTGTTTATCGTAGACAGTTTTGACCTCCTTTGCAAAGAGAATACAAAACAATTCGATTTTACGTATTATTTAACTGTTTGGAGATTTGTGTAGCGTAAAAATTAGTTAAGATTTTCGTTTACGGTAAAAATTGCTTAAGATCCTTTGTAAATCTGGCTCCAGGCACTCAGGGGTGACTGCTGGAAAATGTGTTGGGACAAGGACACAACCCAGGAGCCGTATTCTTGTCTGGAGGAGCACTAGTTTACCTTCTTGCATTCTTGCGATGGGTGCTAGAGGGAGGGGCCTTCGTGTGGTGGCACCGAAATGGCCGGGTGGTGGATCTGCCCGCTTATACCAAAGTTTGAGAATTGCCAGACGCCAGAAATATTTCGCCTCCATGTCGCACTGTCCTCTGTCATTTGGCTGCCCTCCCTCTGACGCACATCTCTCGGCCTCATATATCTTTCAACCTCATCCCTCCATCTCATCCTTGCTTTCCCCTTCCTCCTTTCCCCCTCGATCTCACTCACATGCACTCATCTAGTCAGCCTTTCATTCTCCATCCTCTCCACATGGCCAAACCATCTCAAATTATTTCTCTTCACACTTTCAATCACATCACCACCCCAACGCCTTCCCAATTAGAATTAATGACCCAAAGTATTATAGGATTATTGGTTAAAGGTAATCACCTCCTACGCTTTATTCTCTTATAAGTAGGAATGTCATTGAAGTAATTACCCCTAAAACACTCATTATTGTTCAGAATCTTTGCCGTAATTCCTTTTTGTTAGCGATTTATTAAGTACAGGGAGGCCCATATATAGCTCTTCATCCACTCCACCGGACAATTTTTTACGTGCGTTGCAAGGACGGCCCAGTCAACGTTATCAGTGTCTATTCTTCAACGCTTATTCCTTACCAACTCCCACTACCACACCCGCGCCCACACCAGCAGATTCAGCCGTCCCCACAACACACAAGATACTGTCAGGCGAGCGCTGTTTACGGACCACTGTATGTATTACGCCTTTACAGTCTTTTGTTTGTCATTAATATCGTTTTAATATCGACAGAGTTTACTTCAAAAACATACAGAAGGATACTGAGGTGCGGGGTGTAAAATGAATCGCGCTGGAGGAAGTGTTACGAAAAAGCTACTTGTAATATGACCTACTGCACGAGATACATTTTTCCCTTTTCCCTTTTCCTTGTTATTTTTTTTATTATTTTTTTTTTTTACCTTTTTGTGGAATGGTAACCAGCGTGTCCGTCCGTAACGCTGAGAGAAATTTAGCTTTACAGTCAGGGTAAAAAATATTACCATTTCTGTCTGAAGAAAATTTACAACAGGTGAAATACAATGAAAACCCCATCTCTACTAGTGCGTGTTTCAGTTGGTTCGATATTTCCGCTATGTATTCGTCAGATTTTGGGAAGATGCTGATGTCTCTCTCTCTCTATACATCAGGTTCTTGGTATTCTAATGGTGTGATTCAGTACCGTTCGTCATTGCCCTTTCTCTAATATATTTTGTATTAAAATCTGGGTACACTTTGTTCATGATACTTTATAAAAAAATATTAAAATGACGCATCATACTTGGTATCGGGGAAGTGTTACATTGTTTTCACTCAAACGTGGCCTAAAGTTTGCCATCTTTCCATCTTGAATGCTGAACCCTGGCAAGAGATTAGCATTAGAATACGATGCAGGTCACGAAGAATACTATAGAAAGGATGTAGAACCACAGTAATATCTTTTTTCCACCATTGAGATACGTAAAATAAGCTGCAAAGGGACAAATATATGGACCAAATTGAGGTGAAAAGGGATAGCAGATTTCTTGGGAGCTGTGGCATCGTTTGGTCCAGCAGGTACGGCAGGTGAGAACATTGCCTGGACTTACAATACACCAGGGAGGTCATTTTTAGACGCTTGGGGTCAGGCTTAATCTTCTTACAAGAGAAAAATTTCTTTCACAAGAGAAAAGTCCTGCTTAAATCGACTTTATTCGGCTTAGGAGAGACTTTTCAAACTGGACAGGTTAAAAATAGGCATCGTTCACACCTGCAGTACCAGAGACTCTCCTGAAATGAGTGAAATTGTCTGACAGTAGCAAGATTGAGAGGTAAATTATGTCGTCGAATTAAAGGATTACAGTTAGCTGTTTCAGTACATTTGACGTCTTTATTTTGTCTTGGTCTTGCTACCTCCAGACACATATACTCATCCTATAAGTAATTTCTTATACTGAAAGGGTTAATCAGAGATGGAGGTGTCTCGGGTGGGTTGATGTGGCTTGGCACCTTTAGGCCAGCTAGATGGTGAAGTAGTGGAGGAAGGATGGCTTATTGATGGAGTATAGCTTTAAAGAGGAGATTGGAGCCTGGCTGAATTAAAGTAGTAGTAGTAGTTGTTGCTGTTATTGTGACGGTAGTAGTAGTAGTACTTTAGTTGTAGAAGTGCCGGTCCTGGTAGTGGCAGTAGAAGTAATATTCTTATAAGTAACAGAAGAAATAGTATTGAAAGTATTGACAGTGACAGTGGTAACAGCGGCAACCGTGACGACAGAAGCAGTAATTGTGACAGCAGTTTTTAGTATGGCGCCACGAGACAATGTTCCGAAGTCAAAATAAGAAATAAGTAACCGTAGGATTGTTGATGGGGTTGCATTTTTTCACTTTAGAACCCTCCCCCTTTTTTTAGTCTTGTTTTTGTCAGTTTTTGTCGTTCTTGTAAAATTTTCTTCGGTCTTTTCAGTCCTTAATTGTGTTGCCTTTACCTGTTTTCCAGAATGCCTGATACCTGGAGGGTTTGTACAGTTGTGCACACCTTTCTTCTTTGCTCGTCTGTATCAGTAAGTATAGAAAAAGCCTCTCTGTTATTGTTAAGGACCGTCCAGTCGGTGTGGTCTTTGTATCTGCGTAACTCCATGTCATTCCTGTCTCAGCCATCCTTTCCACCCTACATCCTCGCGTCCCCAACCTTGTCCATGCCCTCACTAACCCCACAGTCCCTCCTCCTCTGCAATCAGCCTCCCTCTCACACCCTTTGCAATCACCCCTGCAATTACCCCCACCCCTTCCCTTCATTGCATGTTGCACGGGTGTCAATGTCCTCACGGTTATGGAATTAAAGCAGTTTTTTTAGACACATTATTTTCTGCCATGGGGGAAATTGGTATGTTGCAATCGTGTCCTAAAATCGTAATGTATGATTAAGGAGGTTTTCAACGAATTGCGCTGGAGGAGGGAAGGGAAGGGGATGAGACAGAATCAGAATCAGGGCCTGAGTTTTATTTTCTATTATTGCAGTGGTTATTCATTACATAGAAATTCAGTACGCCTAAGATTAAATTGACTGTACACTACATACAAACGAATATTGCCAGTGTATACAAATAGGTCGTCTTCTTGGAATTTAACTGCGCCTGGCAATAATATGAATTCTTAAAGCTACGAGATTGTACGAAAATAAGTTATATACAGAATTGCTGTTTAATATGTGGAAATCTTTCTCAAAAATAATCCAGAGGCCAGAGTTTTATCAGTAAGTGCATGGTGCCCCCCAGAAAACATGAATATTAACAGTACTACAAGCTGACAGACAGGGAGTTACAGATCATCACCGCTTGACAGACAGACAGACAGACAGGGAGTTACAGATTATCACCGCCTGATAGAGAGGCAGACAGACAGGAAGTTGCAGATTATCACCGCTTGACAGACAGACAGGGAGTTACGGATCATCACCCCGTGACAGACAGACAGACAAACAGGGAGTTGCAGATAATCACAGCATGCCAGACACACAGACAGACAGAATCGGAGGGAGATGCAAATAATCATCGTATCTAATATAAATAGCAATGATGAGGGTGGACAGCCAGATAGCAGCTTTAAAGAAGGGTGGCGCTCACTATCCAATCGTTCAATAAAGGACTCCCTCCAAGTAACTCTGCATTGAGTGATAAGACATTGGTTCCTATTAACACAGGAATCCGTAAGCCACGCTGAGTGATGACCATATAACCAAATGGATGCCTGGTGTTTTAGTGGGTTCAGGCTCTTCAGTTGGATGTGGGCAATACGAATTTACATTTAAGGGATGGTAGGGGTTTGTTGTTCATGTAATACCGCTCAGGGAGAGGTGATTGGTCACCTTTATCTTAAATGTCAGGAGTAATTAGCCTAGCCAAGGGCCCCTATGCTCTTGATGGGGCAGAGAGAGAGAGAGAGAGAGAGAGAGAGAGAGAGTTGCATCTAATTTCCTGGTATCACTTGCAGATTATAACTGGGAGGGGATTATGGAGGTAAATATACGCATTAATTTATATTATTAGCTCATTTTTCACTCACTGCAGAGAGACAGAGAGAGAGAGAGAGAGAGAGAGAGAGAGAGAGGCTACAAATAATTATCTCGTATCATTTCCGGATTACAAATGGTAGATATCCACATTAATTTACTTTTAATGACACCTTTCAGAGAGAGAGAGAGAGAGAGTTACAAACAATAGTCTCACATTATTTCCAGAGTCGAAATTTTGTAAACAATCAATTCATTCATATCATTTCATATTATCTAGAATTTTTTCACCAATTCAAGGACAGACAGACACAGACTCATATTTAATTACAATCACATCTCATCAAAAAATAATTAACGAGCAGATCATAATAATACACACACATTTACACATCCAATATACATTCATCAACATTACACACATCCCATATACAGTCATCATCTCAATACACGTCCGATGTACATTGATCTACACAATATTTTTTCCACACCCCACTTATTCGTGTTCCCAGAAGGCATCAGCAGTGTGTGTGTGTGTGTGTGTGTGTGTGTGTGTGTGTGTGTGTGTGTGTGTGTGTGTGTGTTTGTGTGTGTGTGTGTGGCTGATGATATGCAAAGTGTGGGTGATTAATATGCTGATGGCTGGGGGGGGAGGGGGAGGCAATCTGGACGCATGTTTTACGGAGTGTTTTAGAAGTGGGTTAAAATTACCCAGCTATTTTCAGACCATTCCCTACCATGACTTTTTTTTTTTTTTTTTTTTTTTTTTTTTCATTATTTTCTTGTCGCCATCACACATTTGAATTCTGAAACTGGAGGAATTTGGTATAGCCATTTCTTACCCCTCGACGAGTTTTTTTTTTTTATTCAATTTTATCATCAAACGGCAGTAAAAATAAAAGTAAAGACGCCGTTACGTTATTGAAGAAGTTAATATGTTAGTGGTAAAGGGTAGCAATCTGTATGCTTATTTTTAGGGCTATGTTTACAGCTGTCTTGGTGGCGTTTTTAATCAGTTTCCCCCGATGTTTTTATTATTATTATTATTATTATTATTATTATTTCAACCCAAAAGCCTTGAGAAGCTATTCGCCACTAGAAAAGCAACCCAAGGTCTCAAGGTTAATTAGTCCATTGCCTGAGGATTATATTAAGTTTCGGAAATTCTCCCCAGAGTTTTACAAAATCGACTGACAATTGCAAGCAAAAAAAATTGTGAAGTTGTGAATTGTTAATGAAGATTGACGTAACGATTTGACTTTATCTTTGTTTTTTACTGTCTTGAGTATATTGTTTTTTAGGGTTTGTGGGCCTTTGTTTACTGGTCTTTTTTAGTCTTTGTTCAAGGGTCTTCTATGAGCCTTTGTTACTGGGTCTTTGTTTATGATGGTGTTAATGAGCCTTTGTTTATAAGTGTTTTGGGGGTCTTTGTTTATATGTCTTGTTTGTGGGTCTTTGTTAATAAGTGTTTATACATGTCTGAGTTTTGGGGGTCTTTCCTTATTCAAGTTGCTGAGTCTCTATATTGTTGGGTCTTTGTTTATAGGCCCTTGTTTGTGGGTAGTTGTCTGTGGGTCTTTGTTCATGGGTCAAAACAACGCGTCCTGTACATTGACATCTTCTTTATTTATTAATTTATACAAATAATATTCACTAAATCACCAAGCATATTGAATCACCATCTCACACTTTTATTTTTAGGGGTACGTCTCCTATAGTTGGTTTGTTTTTATCTGACGGAACTGGGCTACTCTCACACCTTGAATACTAAGTGCATGAAATTCAGTGAGTGACCTAGAACTGAGACTCCATAGATACTACCGAAATCAACCCTCCTGTTTGACTGCACTTGACGAAACGAGGTTGGGGATCTTCTTCAGTTTATGCACACACACACACACACACACACACACACACACACACACACACACACACACACACACACACACACACACACACACACACACACACACACACACACACACACACACACACACACACACACACACACACACACACACACAAGAAGAAACACGCTAGAGTGATAATGTGCGATGTGATGCTAAATACAGATGTGTAGGAGTAAGGACACAAAGTCTCTTACTTCTCAGGACAGGAAAAACACCTGAGAAGGGGAGAAGGGTTAATTAGTGACGCCAGGTCAGGTCAGGCTGTGAATTGTGAAGTGGATTGTGAAAAGAGTGAATAGTGTTGTGAAAGAGGGAGAAACTGTGAGTGCGATTGAGGGTGTAAAGCTGGATTATGTGTGGAGTGGATGGGAATGAATGAGGCTAAGTTGAGAGATGGTGGTGTAGATGTGTGTGCGTGTGTGTGTGTGTGTGTGTGTGTGTGTGTGTGTGTGTGTGCAGGATCACGTGAAAAAGAGCGAGCGAGCAAGAGTCTGTACATAATGAAGGCCACTCCAGTGCCGTGAAGTGCAATAATATGCAAACACAAACCATCTTCACCTCCTCCCCCACCCATCATCAGTCTCTCGTCACATCTTCCTCCTACCGATGCTCCTCTTCCATGCTTTGGCTAAATGAAAGATCAGAGGAATTCCTGAGCTATATCGATTCTTCCTTTGACATTTGAGGAAGACTTGATATTTTTAAAGGGAGAAGCATTTTTTTTTTCCTCGATATCATTTGTGGTGATGGTGATGGTGTGGGATATTAGGTTCTGTGGTGGATGGTTGGGTGGGTGGCACATAGATTTAATGAAGAGATGGCTGGGTGGCTGAGTGGTTGGATGGTTGGTTGAATGGGACACGAAATTAATGGGTGGATGGTTGGTGGAAAGCCTTGATGGATGGATGGATGGTGGGTTGGTTGGATAGCTAGATGATACACTGATTTGACTTATAGGGTGGGTGTGTGGATGGTCAAGTGGACGGATGGTTGATTGATGGACGAGTGTGTGGGTGGCTGAATGGATTGTTGGTTGGTACAATGTTCTGCTAAGTGGATTGATGGATGGTTTGGTGGATATATGGGTAAATAGTTGATGAGTGGATGACTGGAAAAGGGACGCATTGTCATGATGGTAGGATGTGGATGCTTGAGTGAATGGATGGCTGGATGGTTGGGTGGGTGGGTGGATGGATGGTAGGATAGTTTGGGAATTGGATGATTGAATGGTGGAATGAACTGCGATTGCTGGGTGGTTAATTGCTTGGTTCAGTTGATGGTTGATTGGTGGACGTTTGGATGGACAGATGAATGGATGAATAGTTGACTGGCTGCGTGATGAGCTAATCTGAGTGGAGGTATATTTATTCAGTGCAAAATTTAAAAAGGAAGGCTGAAAGTACGCAAAATTCCCTCTTCCAAAGACAACCAGGAGAATCCAAAATCGAAATATCTTTGTCTCGAGACTGAATAGGGTAGAGACAGTAGGCAGGGTTTGTGACAGAGTGAAGAGGATTGTTTCAGAGTTCTCCAATTGTGTGGCTGACGGAATAAGAAAGCTTAAATCCTGCAGTAGAGAGCTGGACAGAGATGGAGTGAGCATGTGTGGATGTATTGGCATTGCGTGTCAGTCTTAAGGGAGAACGAATGTAATGACATTTTAATTCCGACAGTAAAGAAAGAGGAGAGTGATCCAACGCTGCAGCAAAGATAGTGAGACTTAAGGGCGTCAATCAAAGGGAGTTAATGAGATGAAAAGCCTTGGACCCCGCCCTGCTAAGAAATGCAATGACTGGTGAGCTTTCCAACATATGAGAGACGTACGCCACACGGGAGCGAGTATGATAGATCCCTGTACAGTGTTCAAAGTTGGGGTGGTAGCAGTAGTAGTAGTTGCAGCCCTAGTATGAACCCGGTGGATTGCAGGTTGAAGCTCTTTTCTGAAGTCCACCATCTTCCCTTCGGGGGATAGGGAGGGAGTTGAGGGACATTTGTATATCCAGGCAAATCAACCGTCCATCAGTATCGATGACTCCCTGTGAAAGCATCCCATCAGCACCTTCGAAACTGTAGAGGACTGGTACAAGCAGGGAGCCGGTTCAACACCCCCTTCCTCCGAGAAGCTGATTCTACAAGAGAAGCAGTGTGATCTCGCAAAGAAAGATCAAAGGAAGAAACACTAGGAATACTGAAAGGCGATAAAGGACTGAGCTTTCTGTTGTGGAAGGCAAGGGAAATAGTTTTGTGGAAGACAAAGAGTGGGGAGATGAAGCATATGAGTCCAGACATTACAGCCAAAATGTTTGATGTCTTTATGAGAAATAATCGGTCAGTCAAACGTTTGCTGTGTCATAAACTTCCCTCATGTTTTTTATTTTTTTATAGATTTTTACTGGATGTTTTGAGAAACTTATGGAAAAGAGAAAGCTGGATCCATGACTCACGTTCGGTCAATAGGCATAATTTTAATCCTCCTCCTCCTCCTCCTCCGTATGATTGTATAGATGAGATAACGCTGTCCAAAAGAGCATTGATAAATAAAAAGAAGAGAGTGAGTGAAAGGACAGAACCCTGAGGAACACCACTGTCAATAACTTAAACAAAAGAGCAGTGACCATCAACAACAGAAGCTACAGAATTGATGGATGGTTGGTTTATGGATGGTTACATGGCTGACTGAACTGTGATAGGATGCGGTTGTTTGCGTACTAAATGGATGACAGTATGGTTGATTGGTTGGTTGGTTGGTTGATGGGTTGAGCTGAAGGTTGTGTATTCAGAGGATGGTTGTATGCTTTGTTGGATGGATGATGGGTTGAATAACGTGGATGGTGTTTGGTTACTGGGTTACTGGATGGATGGTTGGATGGATGGGTGATGAACTGAGTTATAATGGCTGAATTGTTGGTGGATGAAAGGTAGACAGTTGAATGGGTGGATAGGTAGATGAATAGTGAATGGTTAGCTGTATGAAAACTAAGTTAGACATACTGTAGACAGAAAGAAAGGTAGATAGATAGATAGATACCCGATAGATAAACAGGTGGATAGGTAGATGGAAGTAAGGAAAGTAAGAACTGGTAGACAAATAAACAGACAAATGAATAGGTATAATAGGAAAAGATGGAGGTAGATAGATAGATAGATACCCGATAGATAGATAAACAGGTGGATAGCTAGATGGAAGTAAGAAAAGTAAAAACTGGTAGACAAATAAATAGACAAATGATTAGGTATAATAGGAAAAGATGATAGATAGGTAGATAATGAGTGATACAGAAATACACCCATTGCTTTGAAAGTGAATAATGAGCAGATGATGTTGAAATGAGATTGTGAAGCATGTGAGGACGACGAACGAACGGAAAGGCTTTGGATGGAAAGAGAGAAATGGAGAAAGGACGCTTCTCAAAAATCTTGGAATAAGCAGTGAGAGAGAGAGAGAGAGAGAGAGAGAGAGAGAGAGAGAGAGAGAGAGAGAGAGAGAGAGAGAGAGAGAGAGAGAGAGAGAGAGAGATCTTGTGTAGGTGTGGGAATGTTTCTCTTTATTGTTATGAGTGCGAGCGCAACGTTTTATACATATATACATTGATGGAGATACAGGCATAACTGTGTGTGTGTGTGTGTGTGTGTGTGTGTGTGTGTGTGTGTGTGTGTGTGTGTGTGTGTGTGTGTGTGTGTGACCTTGAGACATGGCTGCTTATTTCCGTAACTGTCCATCCTTGAACCTGTGTGTGTGTGTACATTCATATGAAGTATTTGTGTGTGCGTATCTAGTGTGTGTACGAGTATACTGTAAACCTGTATATATTTTTGTATGTTGTTAGTGAATATTTAACTTCATGTGTACAGATATATTTGTGTCTGTATTTGAGTGTGTCTGTATGTATGTATATGCGTGGATAGTGTGTGTGTGTGTGTGTACAACAACATGCCCCTGTCGCCTGTACAAGGCTAAACCCTGCCTTATTCACACGTCCCTTCCTACCTCACCCTGCCGCTTCCTGCCTCCGTTCTCTCTCTCTCTCTCTCTCTCTCTCTCTCTCTCTCTCTCTCTCTCTCTCTCTCTCCTTTCCCTATTGTTTTGTTTTGTCGAGGTGTAAATGACTCTTTCGACATGTTTCTTATTTTCTCATCTTTGGAATCCTTCTTTCTTCATTTTTCTTACGGTACATTTTTTTGGTTACTTATTTTCTATTTCCTCCTCCTCCTTCCTCATCATCATCTTTTTCTGTTTCGTCTTCTCCTTCTTCTTCTCATAATACTGGTAAGAGTAATTTAATGATAACAGTAATATCGATAATAATAATGATAATAATAATAATAATAATAATAATATTAATATTAGTAGTATCATTTACTATCATCATTATTATTAACATTCTCTTAACCCCCTTTCTCCAGTTTCTCCTTTTTCTGCATCACTTATTTTCACGTATTGAATAGTTATCCACCACTCTCTCTTTTCTATCTTTTCTTTCTGTTTTTCCTGGCGATGAAAACCTCTCTTTTCTGTTCTTCAATCTTTTTCGTTATGTCTCGCTTTGTTTTTGTGGTTTCTGGGGGTCAGTAGACATGAATTCTAAATTTTGCCTCTTGTTTCCTCTTTTACGTGAGTTTTCCCTGCTGACTTGGTTTTTATTGCAAGGTACTCCGTTTTCTTTTTGTCTGTATTTCATTTACTATTTTCAGCTTGTCCTTCTCCCATTTCTTCTGTTTGTTTTATTTTTATCTTATTTCCTCTTTTTCTCACCCAGCTTCCTTTACTGTCGCGCTTTTCCCTTCCCTCTCTTCCTCCTCTTCTCCTTCTGTTCTGTACTGCGTTTCTCTTACTGATTCTTTATTCTCTTGTTCTTCAGTATCAGTCCTCTTCTTCCATTGGTCTTCCTCTCCCGTTCTTCGTTCTTCCACTCTGCTTCCTCATCCTCTCTCTTCATCTGTCTTCTCTTTTCTCCTTCTTCCGCTCTTATTTCCTCTTTTCTTCTCTTTTCCCTATGTTTTCTTTCTCACACTTCCTCTTCCCATTTTCATCTTCCTTTTCCCTTTCTCCCCCACACTGTCACTTCAGCTCTCATTCTGTTCCTCATCTCTCTTCTATCTTGCTCTTTTTTCTTGTTCCTCTTTCCCCCACCCTTTCTTTTCTCCTTAGCTCCGTATTTTCCTTCGCAATATTTTGTTCTCCCACTACTTTCCTCTTCCTCTTCTCTTCTCTTCCCCTTCTCTCCTCCTCCACCTCCTTCTCCTCCTCCTCCTCCCCCCTTTATTTTCCACACATACTCATCCCTTCCTCCATTCAGTCTCTGCCTGCTCCACTCTCCTCTTCTTTATCATTTCCTCCTCCTCCTCCTCCTCCTCCTCCTCCTCCTCGTTACCCGATGTATAAGCTTCACAGGTATATAAATAGATTGACCTGTGTGTGTGTTTGTGTGTGTGTGTGTGTGTGTGTGTGTGTGTGTGTGTGTGTGTGTGTGTGTGTGTGTGATCTATTTTTGTTCTGATTGTGTGTTTATCTTCATGTTAAGCTGTCTTTGTAAATGTTTTATAATTATTTTGCTTTAAATGATGATGATGATGATGATGATGATGATGATGATGGAAATTATAGGAGTGAAAATGGTGTTGACAGACAACTACTAGACAGGCAGATAGAAACAGACAGACGCTCACCTAAAAAAAATATGCCAGCATACTAATAGACAGACAGACAGAAAAATTTAATCACACACACACACACACACACACACACACACACACACACACACACACACACACACACACACACACACACACCAGACAAAACATTAGGAAAACAGCTGCAGAGAGCGCCATTATATTTTTGTTTATTTTCTGTTTTATTATATAGTTTTTTGGGATCAGTGTGAAAAATGAAAAATTGTTGGTAGTCACACCTGAGATATATTTCGTCCATTTTAACTGAGAGAGAGAGAGAGGATGGCAAAAATGGAGAAAGAACAGAAAGAACGGTGTCTATTTGCTTGTTTGTTTGGTTCATGTGTGTTGTATGTATGCTGTGTCAACAAAGTGAAGAAAGGGGAGAAAAAAGAGAAGGTGTGTGTGTGTGTCTGTGTGTGTGTGTGTGTGTGTGTGTGTGTGTGTGTGTGAGAGAGAGAGAGAGAGAGAGAGAGAGAGAGAGAGAGAGAGAGAGAGAGAGAGAGCGTAGAAATGAGGTCCATGAAAGACAGAATATGGAGAGAGAGAGAGAGAGAGAGAGAGAGAGTGTGTTAATGAGCGTGGAAATGATGTCCATGAAAGACAGAATAAGGAGAGAGAGAGAGAGAGAGAGAGAGAGAACAACAGACAGATGAAGCGCAAACAAACCAAGGAAACTGAAAGAAACAAGAGTGCTAGGGGAAACGAAAGGAAAGACAGCAAACCCAAATGGAAAAGAATAAATAAAACGCAAGTGTAGGAAGAGAAAAGGATGGTGATAAAAGGAGGAAGGAGGGGAAGAGAGAGGAAGAAGTAAGTCATGTAATATATTGTGCGCGACGAAAGGGGAAATAGAGAGAGAGAGAGAGAGAGAGAGAGAGATACAGTGTGGGTGTGGCATTGTGTGTGAATGTGTTAAAAACTGGGAATGTATAATCCCTAGAGAATATCAGATGGTGCGACTGTGTGCGTGTTCGTGTGTGTGTGTGAATGTTCGCTGTGTGTATCCATGTGTATTACGAACCGCTAGCTTGTATGTACAGTATGTGTGTACGTCCGGCTAGTTGATGATGTAATTAATTCATACTGCTAATTCTGACGGTGCCTGTGTATGTCTGTACATTTGTGTGTGTGTGTGTGTGTGTGTGTGTGTGTGTGTGTGTGTATTTTAGAGACAGACAGACAGAGATAGAGACAGAAACCGACAGAGACAGGGACAGAACTAAAGAAAAAGAATCATACATACATACATACACACATATATACATACATACATATAGACAGAGACAGACAAACAGCCAGGCAGAGAGGCAGACGGATCGACAGAACACTAGACACCCACACAGACAGAGGCAGAGTGTTTGAGAAATTCTAATGTTTACAATAATTTTTACGCACGTGTGGTTGTGAGAAGTGATGTAGAATTGTGCAGTGTATGAATTGCTATTATCACTGCTGTTGGTGTTCAGTCTCTTGTTCTGAGTCTTTTCTTTCTCGTTCTGGTTTTGTCTCTCTGTTTCTGATTCTCCCTCTGGGCTTCTGCCCTTCCTTTACCCTTCCCCTCTTCTTATTTCTTCTTCTTCATCGTCTTTGTCTTCGTCTGCGTCTTCTTTTCTTCTTCTTCTTCTTCTTCTTTCTCGTCCTCTTCTTCTTCTGCTTCTTTTTCTTGAAGTAAAAGTGTTAGTCAGTTTGAGAATCTATACAGTATGGGCAGCCTAGCAGGTGCGAAGACTGAAACGCATGGAAGGACACACTACCATACCCACTGACATGTCTGTCCCCGGCTAGAATCGAACCCAGAGTCTGTTGAGTGTTAGGCTAGCGCACTGTCGACTAGTTCACTGGAGGCTCGACTCCTTTAAGTAGTGTAAAATATAAATAAATAAATAAATAAAAAATGCCGCTCGGACGTACAGTTTGCCTTGTATAATATTGTCCCCTTCAGTCTGAGAACGTGATTATTATTTTATCTGCTACCAGGTGATTCCCTTTGGCTTAGGAAGGGCCCTTGTAATGTAACTTTAAACAAACCCATCCCTAATCCCACCTGTTCGAAAGAGCTATCGCAGGTTAATTAAAATCGTCTTGTGAAAACAAGAAAATAATAATAAAAAGGGGGGCAAGTCCACGGACTATCTGGGTTGAGAGAGAGAGAGAGAGAGAGAGAGCATGTCACACTTAGCCATTACCTTTTCTGGAGCTTCTGACATTTACCGTTTTCTTTACCTTTCTGTCAGTGTTGTGTTGGACAGGGGTAACTCATTTGTCTTGGGGTTTACATTTCACTTCTGTTTGACTCTTGGCGACGTTTCACCAGTGTGCTGGGGCTTGTACTGAATGCTAACTGAAGGATGTAAAAAAAAATAAAAATCATTTGTATTGCTAGTCTCAGTTAACTGGAATGGGAATATTCCTGTGTGTGTGTGTGTGTGTGTGTGTGTGTGTGTGTTTGTGTTTGTATTCATAGGGGAGTGAGAGGTGGCGTGTCGGTAACTCGGTATACAAGCTAGTGTGTGTGTGTGTGTGTGTGTGTGTGTGTGTGTGTGTGTGTGTGTGTGTGTGTGTGTGTGTGTGTGTGTGTGTGTGTGTGTGTGTTCATTTAAAGGAGAGGGAATGAGGGACGTAGGATGAGAACAAATGCCATAAAAGTTCATCTCTGTCTAGCCATCTAGCTATCTCCTCTGTTAGTCTGTCTATCTATCTATCTATCTATCTGTTTCCATCTAGCTATCTCCTCTGTTAGTCTATCTATTTATCTATCTATCTGTCCATCTGTTTTTGCCTATCAGCCTGCCTATCTGTCAGTCTGTCTAAAACGTACAGTACTGCACTGTGTAGGTCTGCCTTTCGATGATCCCCCACCATTACCAGGGTCTCGTCTTCTATTCCATCACACCACTTATTATTATTATTTTTTTTTTTACCGTGTGAGATTGATCGTGGGACAGAAATCATCTTATTTGGAAGGACTGGATCTGGCCTTTCCTCGTTTCTAATTGGTATTTTGGACTTATAATACCACCTCGTTAACTGAAGACCGTATTAAATGTCAGCCACCACTTCCGTTCTTTAGCCTCTGCACTGCCACGGCGGCTAAAAGGATGACGTTTCCTTTGACTCCATCCTGCAACAGTGGCTAGCGTTGATCTGGAAATGTGTGTGTGTGTGTGTGTGTGTGTGTGTGTGTGTGTGTGTATCCAAGTGGAGCTGCGATGGCTCGGTGGTTAGCATACTCTTCTCGTGTCATGTGTGTCCCTAGTCTTCAGTTTGAACCTTAAGTCGTAGCGGACATTTGAAGTGGGTGATGGTAGTATGTCTTATGTGACTGTAAAATATAATCTTAGTTCTAACCCACTCAAGCATAACCACAACAACACTTTTCATACAGAAACACCATCCCCATTCGTACTTCGCCAGAATGAGAAAAGGTGTACTCGGGCTGTCACTCTTTTAAGTACGTAATCCTCTACCGTATACGGAAAGAGTTGCAAAAATGTTGACGTAAACATAAACACTTCTTGTTACCATGGCAACCATGCTTTGTTTACAGACATCATTTTCTCCTCTCCCAGTCACAGGTGGGTCATTATCATCAGTCTTGTTTGTCTGTGTGTGTCGTCTTTCATCAGGCAGCTCCTTAAAATATCGCATAGGCTGAAATTACTGAAGGTCGTGTCTCTCAGTTCATTAATTAAGATCTGCACTAATCACGTCTTGTTTAGAGATGATGATGATGCTGGTGATAATTATAGCCTAAGATGAATGGAGACAAAGGGACTTATTTCCGTGGACGGCCTCCTTAGTGATTTGGCTTTCTGTTCATCTGTTTTGTGTCAGTCTATCTGTCTTTTTATATCTGCCTGTATATCTATCTGTCTGTCTCGAAATCTGTCTGTCTGTCTATGTCTGTCCTTGTCTGCCTACCTATGTATCCGTCTGTCTGTCCATCTACCTACTTACCTGCCTGTCTACCTGTCTGTCAATCTGTCTGTTTTCTGTCTGTGTATCTATCTGTTATTCTAATCTTTCTATTAATTTTCTCTGTCTACCTGTCTGTCTTTGTGTCTGTCCGTCCGTCTGTCAGTTAGCCTAGTATGTCTGTGTCTGTCTGTTTATCTGTCTGAGTATATAAAAGACACGGATAAAATAAATGGGTAAATAATAATGTGGAAATTAAGGTCGTAAAGAAAAGATGCTAGAAAGCCTCGGAAGATGCAGAGAATGAGTCTTAGCAATTGCACATATCATTCTTAAGCCAGATTGCACAGTCTTAAGATAGCCTATACATACGCCTATCATACATATTCATATACATCCAGACGGTCACTACATAGAGTATATCTTTTAATTTTCATGCAGATCCACACCCTCATCGTTGTATATCTCATTCATACATTCCTCAATACACATTTACACATCGACATATTCATACGCATACACAAGCACTCACTTATCAACACACACACACACACACACACACACACACACACACACACACACACACACACACACACACACACACACACACACACACACACACACACACACACACACACACATTCTGATATTCTGTGGAGATCGTATATTCTGTCTCCTTTTAACACATTCACACACAGAGAGCTATATCCTCTCTCTCTCTCTCTCTCTCTCTCTCTCTCTCTCTCTCTCTCTCTCTCTCATTCTTTTTCTCGTATTCTCTTTACTTTTTCCCTCCTATCTTCGCTTTATTCACATAACATACATCTGACACAAACAACACACAAATAAACAGTTCTTTCTAACTGTATTTCCCTTTACTCTCTCTCTCTCTCTCTCTCTCTCTCTCTCTCTCTCACACACACACACACACACACACACACACACACACACACACACACACACACACACACACACACACACACACACACACTAAGGAATACAAGTAAAAGCCTCAGTTAAAATACACACATCTACCCACCTCCAACCTTCACAAACTTGACAAAAATAAATGAGTAAATAAATAAATAAAGGAAAGCACAAGCACTTCAGCAGGGTAATGGCTTTCTATACCTTTTCTTTAACATTGATAAAAGAATAAAGTTTATTTTGTGTAAGAGGTGCACCATCCTCCTTTAACCCTTTCATGAATAATGTAAGATATTTGTCCTATTCTTGCTTCCACCAGACGATTGACGTATCTTTATTTATTTCGGACTGGTGGGTTGTTTTTACGTATTTATGACGATTTTTTCTTAAATTGAGTAAAATCGTCTGAAAAAAAAAGTATTAATTTGATCTTGGTCTGAACAAATCTCGTATTCCAGCTAAACCCAGTGGATTTTGTATGGCTGGGTGATTTATAGGAGCCTAAGGGTGTTAATTCTATTACCATTAGCCTTTTCACGGTCAGAACAACTCTAGTATTATACTCCATCAAACAAGACGATTTTCTTTAGGTGGAAGTGAGTCATAGGAGCCCGAGAGCTATATACGAAGGCCCGTATTCTCGTCGGCTAAGGAGGCTTCCCTAACGCCTCTTCCTTAGCGATTTATTTTCCAAGTTTCCTATTAACATCCCCAGGTTTGCTTCCTATGTCTTTTTAATATCGACATAGATTACAAGAATATCGCACAAGAACACAGTAACGGAGCAGAATCTGAAATAAATCGGTAAGGAAGAGGTGTTAGTAAGCTTCCCATCCCACAAGAACATAGTAACGGAGCATAATCTGGAGTAAATCGGTAAGGAAGAGGTGTTAATAAGCTTCCTAACCATGCAAGAATACCGCCATGAGTGCCAACAGATGGAGTGGTTGTGCGTGGATCATAGCACCTACTTACTGATTAAAATTTAGTCTTTTATTTGTATGTTATGAGTTAATTTATGTAGAATGAATCGCGTTACTAAAAAAGCTGCATTGTATTTCAGAGAACGTTGTGTCTTTTTTAGTTATAGAGAAAAAAAAATGTACAGCACTCCATGAAGTAGATTTACCGTTAATGGGAGATGGAAATAGACTACGTTTTTGTTTTGATCAGTTATGTTACGATTGCTGCCTTTTTGTCGGCCCTGAAATAATTGGTCTGACTTGAGGCTTTGTTCTTGGCTGTGGTTTCTGTGTTAATTTAGAAAATATATATACCGTTTTCTAATAAAGTGGCGGGAAATAAGTTGCATGAAAATTATTCTCTAAATGGTCTGGTGAAGAAAAAAAAAAATTGTGATGCATAGCCCATGTCTTGGTCTGCCAGGTAAATACTGTAGAACTTTTAGCCTTATTATTCGTTTGATTAAGTACGATATACAAGGTAATAACACGCACTTTAAAAACATATATTATCACCAGGCAACTAACTTTAGCTGTTAAATCCAACTCTGGTAATATGTGACTGATTTATGCGTCAGGTGTTATGGCCTTGGAGTGCAAAGGTGCCGAGATACATCTTACACCGCCATCTTGCTGGGTGTTCGTTTCCCATACTTTTGTCTTTTTTTTTTTTTTTTTTTATGACAGTCGCATCACCTCATGAGTTATTTGCGTGAGTATGCATCCTTTTGCTTATTTCAGTCATTAGTTATTGGCACAGGATAAATTTAGCTTAAAAATAATATATATATATATATATAGTCAGTTTTACACATCTCTTAAACTCGTAGACAGTAACAAACCATTGATCCCTTAATTCGTACCATTATTTTAGCTCCCTGTTTTCTCTTATTGCACCATCAGCTGTTACATTCATTGTCTGCATTGCTCTATCCAGTCAGTAGTTAAAACTGGAATAACTAAGAAAGCAAGATATAAGCTGGATGTGTTTTGAGCCACGTAAGTAATCAAATTTAGATGTATCAAAATAAACGCATAGTATCTTAGACTACGCTGTTTTGTTAAGCTTGAACAAAAATTAGCCCTGGTAGGTTGAGCGTAAATAACGCGAAAATCAGGAAAAATAGTTTGCTGATCCATTCGGTACAAGGACATTTGTATTCGTGCATATCAGACTATTATATTTAGCTGAGAGCATTTCATATGATATCGGACACTGTTGTAGAGATCGGACTATCTCCATTAAGTATTGCAATATGAGAACACATTTTTATCTGTTTTTATTACTGTAACACGATGAAATTTAACGTGGAAAGACATCTTGTTCTGAGGTGGTAAGCAAAGCGTGTGGCTGTCCTTGTAAACGTACTGTCCTAAGCGACGGCAACAGTGGCAGGAAATGAGCCAGCCACCTCAATGTTTTCGATTGTGTTTCACTTTACAAACTCTTTCAATACGAGAACAGCAGATATCACAACTTCATTTTATATTTCCTTAGTTACTTGCACTATTTTGTTCAGTAAATATGCCATAATGAAGAAAAATAGGTTAAAAATAAAAGTTAAAATTTCCTCCCCGGCAAGTCTTGAAACAGTGGGCAGGTGGGGAAGGAGGGGGATGGGGCAAGGTGGCGAGAGGAAGGCAGTTTATGTAATTCTGTCGGCGTGTCTGCAGCGCGTTTGCTTGTGCTGCGAATTTGTGCGGATTATGTGGTTTGTACTGAGTGCGTACGTTTGTGTGCTTCAGTTTATGGTGAGAAGATGAACTTTGGGAGATGAGGAAGAAGGTGGGGTTCGGGAAACAAGGATGGAAGTTCCCCCTTGTTGAGTGCGGCTCTAATGAAGCAGTGAGGTGAGTTCAACAACCACTGTGTGACTGCACGTGTGCCCTTGACGGTGTAGATTGAATTTTCTTTGTTCCGTGATAATTCTTTATTTGTGGATCTTCCTGGATACACACACACACACACACACACACACACACACACACACACACACACACACACACACACACACACACACACACACACACACACACACACACACACACACACACACACACACACACACACACACACACACACACACACACACACACACACACACACACACACACACACACACACACACACACACACACACACACACACACACACACACACACACACACACACACACACACACACACACACACACACACACACACACACACACACACACGCACACACACAGTCTAAAGTATGCATTTTATATATAGCTTAGTCCGAAACTTGTCACAGGTTCATGAAGCGAAATGTTTGGGTGGATTTGCACATGGCGAACGAATGTGAACAAGTACGAGCGAAACAGTGGTGGGCATGAGCGGCCCATGTGGCGACCATAATCGAACCTGAACGAGCTCATATAATGTTTGAATGAGTGTCGATACGTTTCTCTTTCTTCAAGAGCACAAAGATTATAATAATTTCAGCACGTGCTGGTATATGAATGATTGCAGTGGAGATGTCGAACCCTACTTCTACGTTCCCGGGATATATACCCGAACGTTCGAGAATGCTCGTTCGGCAGTGTATGTTCACGTTCGTTCGCCAAATGTAAATCTACCCTGATTCGAATCTTAGGACTCGGTCATGCCGCTGATCGCCATCTAGGAGAAAACAGAAGAGTAGGAACTTAGCCACTTTTAGGTGCTGGAAATAGCCTAAGAAAGTGTCATTAACAATCTTACGCCTGTGGCATGTTTTATTATGTTAGGAATTGTTTCCATCAAATATATATTTCCGAATAGCCGTTTTAGTTTGGCCTATTTATATTACTTCCGCATAGTTCGTTGTTAAACAGCTTCATATTAGCGCAAGCTGCTATAATTATTCATGTAGGTGAAATGTGCATTATTCGTCCACAATTTGCAGATGTTATAACAGTTGGTGGAACGTTCATCAAAACTTAGTGAAACAAAGGAGGTTTTGCTCGTTACACTGTATTGGAGAATTTATTTTTAAAATCTAGTTTTACGTCGGAAGCCTAAGTGTCCTGATTTAAAAATGATATCCAGAGCTTTCTAGCACGTTAACCCATTTTGCATTTTTTTCTGAGTATTGTTTATTATGGCGTACAGTATAGTCACCGTGTTCATTCAGTTATCGAAACATTTAACCAAATACAATCCACATACGAGTAAATGATGTAGTTAACCAAATATCAGCCACATGCATGAAAGGACCCCTAACATACCAAGTCGTTTTGGACAATAAATAAATAAAAACATTCTTGACATCCTTACAGCTCTACCGCAAAGTCTCATTTGATTGGCCAGCAGTTGTCGATCATCGTCATTATGTTCCAGTAGCCTTGGTATTTCTTCTTATCTTTTCAGTATCATCAAATTGCTCACCCTGTTCCTCGCTCATCTCTCCAATATTGTCCAGATAATAATGTAAATAAGAGTTCGGGAAGTGTAATATGAGATTCATGTTGCAGCCCAGTATACAATAGCTCGCGAAGAGGTTGTCAACAATCTCAACGTTATTTCAGTGTATTTCCCCAGCGAATTTCCTCAAAAATTCTTAAATGAAACCCAGGCGTCACGTTCACATAATACTTTAATATTCTCAAACTGTCAGTCAAATATCAGCTTCCTTTTCTAGGGCCCAGCGGACCCTCCTTCTTTTACTTTATCATAGCTCCGGACAGGAAGCTTTTGTAGAATGCATTTGAGACACGCGTTGTTCTTGTCTAGTACGTTGACAGTCTGATTCGTAAGTCCTAATTAGTTGTGCCTTAGACCCTTTCCTTCCCATTTGCATACGCTTTCCTCCCTTACCTATAATTTTATTTTTCTTCTTCACCCTTGCAGCCTCTCCCTATCCTTAATTTCTCCTTTTTTTCTCATCTAACCTAACCAAACCAAACTCCCCTTTCCCTCTTTTTTTTTGTTTTGTTTTTTTCTATCTCCACTCCTAACCTAATCGGAACTAGCTTCCCTACCCCTCCTCACTCTCTTTTATTTCCTCACTCCTTCTCCCTTCGTCATAAAATCTTCATTGCCAACTTTTCGTTATCGTTTCTCACACTTATTACTCTCTCTCTCTCTCTCTCTCTCTCTCTCTCTCTCTCTCTCTCTCTCTCTCTCTCTCTCTCCGCCTTGTTGACATAACGTACAGACGACCCAGGCATGCAAATAGATACAGTATTCTCTTCTTATTCATTCTACCTTTTCTCCCCCACCCCATTCTCATCAATTTTGGCCTTCGTTTACACACACACACACACACACACACACACACACTTTCCATACGGTGCTCTCTCTCTCTCTCTCTCTCTCTCTCTCTCTCTCTCTCTCTCTCTCAACAACCCAGGGTCCGTATTATACACAAGGGAAACGGTGATTATTAGACGAAGAAGGTTGGAAATTTCTTGCATGATTCTGTTTTCCTCCGTTACTATAAAATGTTCTAGAATTTCAGTATTGCAAGATTTTTCACGTCATTTCGAAAAGATTTATAGTCAGTATTTGGAGGGCGGGAGAGAAGGAAACAAGCTGACATTAGGCCTATATTAAAATCTGATACTGCTTTCTCCCCTGCAGTACAGCACCTGTAATATTTCTGTCCTGTCAGTCTCGCCTTGTGGTATTTCTCACTATTTCCAACTTATGACGAGAGAGAGAGAGAGAGATTTACTATTTTCTACCATTCCTACAACATTTCCCTCAGACATTTTGGTCGTGCAAGGCGATTTTTCAACCACTTTCCCTGTATGTTTAATTTCGTTAGGATTATCGAAGAGTTTGGAGGGTGAAGAGGGTCATCTGTTTTGCCATCGAATTATTGCCTTTAAGTACAAGGTTAAAAGTTAATTTCTATCACAATAAGGTTGGACTACCAAAGAAAGGCCTTGAGTTATCTGTTCTCTGTCAGGAAGTATGTCGCCTAACTCTGTGTGACTCTCATCTCTTCTGCTTCGTGTTTTGTTTTTCCTGTCACCGTCTTTTCCTGATTTTTCCTGTACCTTTACTGTCTTCTCCTCTCTCATTCTCCCTTTGTTTCTTTCCCCTTTATTCTCTCTTTTTTCCCCTGTGCTTCACCTTGTTGACATACCGTAACCTACAGACGACGCAAACACGCAAATAGACACGGCTTTTTCTTGACTTTTCCTTCTCTCTCCCTAGCTCTTTCTTTCCTTTTTTCTTCTTCCTATCCCCTCCTTCCTCTTACTTTATTTTTCCTCTTCTTGTATACTCTGATTTTCTTTCTCTCCTTTCCTCTCCATTCCTTTTTTTTTCCTTTATAGTCATCTTTTCTTTCCCTCCATTCTTTTCCATCCATTCTGTTCTTTTATTCTTTCTTTCCCCGTTTCGTCTTCCGACGATTCTCTCTCTCTCTCTCTCTCTCTCTCTCTCTCTCACACACACACACACACACACACACACACACACACACACACGTGCCTCTGATATTCTGTAGGGATCATATATACTCAGTTTTTAACATTCGCACACAAAGCCACACCCACACTATATCATTTTCACACCGACTCTCTCTCTCTCTCATTTTTACTCCTTTCCTTTGCCCTTCTATCAGCGTTAATGTAAACAAATTAATACGTCGTCCTTCTTGATAATTTCCACCACGAAAAAATTAGTTTAAGTTAAAATTGAAGGAAATGCCTGAAGTACCAATAGGCAAAGAATTATTCAGTTAAGCACAACTGAGAAACGGGTCTTTTTTCACTGCGAGGGATTCTCCATTGGTTAAATTAAAATGCCTTAGGTAGCAAGAGCCAGTTTGAAAAATTACTTCATCTTCCTGCATGGATTAATGGAGATTTGTTCAAGAAAGGTATTTATTTTACATATTGTACTTTTGCGGGAATAAATATTGATTCACTTCATGACGAAGATGCATAACGAGATATAAAAGATTTTCTAAGGCCATTCATACGATCTTGGGAGTCCTGTAGAATATTCATAACACTGACCCATAATTCATTGAGTAAAAAATGGAGTGATATTACTGTCTGCAATTGCACATAATAAACACTGCTGTCCAAAATCTTTTCCTGGTCTCTCCTTCAATATACCGAGTGGCTTTGGAGTCCCTTGTTAAACCGAAATACTGTTAAATAAAACCTGGCGCAATGAAGGGCAGTTTACATCATTTTCTCTTTTCATAATAAAGCACACGAGGGTACGCTGAAAGAAATTATTTTGTTTTACCCACGATGATGTACATTTTTAATTTTATTCTTGCTACTAGATGGTTTTACTCAGCTTAAAAGACGTTGATTTAGTCTTTATTTATCCATTCATTTTATACAAGAGGTTTCCCGTATCCTGAATGAAATCGTACGACGGTCGCAAAGAGAGAGAGAGAGAGAGAGAGAGAGAGAGAGAGAGAGAGAGAGAGAGAGAGAGAGAGAGAGAGGTTAGAGGTTGAATTCTTTATTTTCTCTGACGTTGTGGGCTACACAGAAATCCCTAAGGTGCGTTCTTCGTACCCCCCCCCCTCTCTCTCTCTCTCTCTCTCTCTCTCTCTCTCTCCCTCTCTCTCTCTCTCTCTCTC
>NC_136979.1:34834965-34837465 GCF_032717465.1 Coenobita brevimanus
GTCGCCCTCCCCCCATTTTTTCCCTGACGTGAGTGAGCTTATCTGAAATAATTAACAGATTTTTCTTGTCAATACTCGAGATTCAAAATTTTTCGCGTCTTTTTTATTATATTTATGTACTGGTCGAAAGGGTTTTGAAACGACGAGAGAGAGAGAGAGAGAGAGAGAGAGAGAGAGAGAGAGAGAGAGAGAGAGAGAGAGAGCATTTATCTGATTGAAAGTAGGAGAGTTACAGGGTTAGGAGAAAAACGGTGGAGAGGGAGTGATACAGAGTGCGTGAGTAGCCTAAGGGAGAGAGAGAGAGAGAGAGAGTGAGAGAGAGAGTGTGTGTGTGAGTAATGGAGTTGTGTAAGGTTGTTCAACAGTTAATCTATATAAGGGCAGGGACTGAGACTTAATGATTGTGTGTGTGTGTGTGTGTGTGTGTGTGTGTGTGTGTGTGTGAGAGAGAGAGAGAGAGAGAGAGTATTGTAAATGAATGAGGAAACAAGAGGAGGCAGTCAGGCTACGATGGGAAAAGAAATAAAAGGGAGGAAGGGAGAGAGAAACAAGAAAAAAAGAAGGAACCCTGTGTAAGGTAGAAATAGAGCAAGGGCAAAGGAGAGAAACAGAGAGAGAGAGAGAAAGAAGAGAGAGAGAGAGAGAGAGACCGTGATCCAGGATAGCCCCTTCAGTACGGTGACATCTTCTTCATTTTAGTGCCCTCCTTATCGCAGCTCACCTGTCAGTACAGGTAGGGACCTGGGTAGAAATTTTATGGTTTAGTGTCATGTTTTAGGGGAAGATTGAGCCTTAGAAGAAAATTTAACCTTAAAAATCCTTGAGTACTTGACAGCATTTTTCTTTAACTTTTTCTTTGAGGATGATACCGTCTTGAATTTTACTCACTTTTTCTCCAGGTTATGAAATGAGAGACTTTGGAGACTATGAGAGTTAGATATAGACTTTATTAGCTCTTTACTATCTCTCTTAAGCTTTGAAAATCGTCTGAAATAAAGTAAAGCATCTGAAATAAAAGCCGTCCTCTCGCTGAAGGGACATAGAGATATAGAACAGATACAAGACTACAGCTGAGGCCAGGGAACATTATATAATGGTTCCCTTGGGCGGTGTTACAGAGTACAGCGTCACATATTACGTAAACAGAGAGAGAGAGAGAGAGAGAGAGAGAGAGTGAAGTGCAGGTCACATGTGTATTTGAGTGAAATGGATTATAGTGAAACAAGACACGTGTTGAGACTCTGTCGCAACACGCTCTTCTGCTCACACTCCTCTGCCCGCGACGAACAAGTGGGCGTATAACACTAGTAAATCTTTCAGTGTGTTTGATATATGTACCAGTATATATGTATGTATTTATGTAGATAGATAAATTGATAGATAGACGTAAACATTTTAACTGCGTATATCATTATTAGTGAATATAATATGTATGGATGTGTGTCGGTGTATTCAATCTTGTAAGCTTTTGTGTACAGAACTGTAATAATAATAATAATAATAATAATAATAATAATAATTTAGAGTATCCGGAGTGCAACACCTGCGTCTGGATTTCGA
Organism: Coenobita brevimanus; assembly: GCF_032717465.1. Lineage (NCBI taxonomy): Eukaryota > Metazoa > Arthropoda > Malacostraca > Decapoda > Coenobitidae > Coenobita > Coenobita brevimanus. The sequence goes on from NC_136979.1 coordinate 34,836,526, forward strand.
AATATTGTTACAAGAATCATATTTGCCTCTTAATTTTTGCCAGACCTTCAACTTTTCCACCTCATTTGACCCAAGTTGTATGAAAACAGTTCGAGCTGACGTTTCCTAATGACCGTGACCTTTGACCTGTTCTCATAATCGAATCTCTTCATCTCTGTATGACTCAAAAGATAAATTCAAAACTGCCTGAGTTGTTGGGTCGAATTTTTAACCTTGACCTGAGACTTGATATTGGTCAAAATTCTCTCTCTCTCTCTCTCTCTCTCTCTCTCTCTCTCTCTCTCTCTCTCTCTCTCACTTTTATTTCTCCCCATAAAAAAGTTTCAGACTGAGGCTGGCTGCAGCGCCCGACTTTCCACACATTCCCTGTTTAATAAAATCCTAACCCTTTTGAATGCTAGAAAATCCCATAGATGAGGAAAATGGCCTTGTGTTACATAGAATAAAATACTAGAAGGCTGGAAAAAATGTTGGTAGCTATTCTGTACAGCCGGTGGTGAAATAGAGAGAGAGAGAGAGAGAGAGAGAGAGAGCGAGAGAGGAAAAGGTAGGGAGGTAAGGTGTAAAATATGAGAGAGGAGGGAGAGTACATGGTGTGTGAAGAAAAGAGGGACAGAAAGTGGTGGGTGTCGTGAGAGAGAGAGAGAGAGAGAGAGAGATCCTGCCTGCCATGTGAGTGAGAAAGAGAGTGGGTGGCTTGTGTGAGTGAGAGGGTGTGAGTGCGTGTGCGTGTGTTAATGTGCGTATATACGATCTGTCCCGAATATCAAGCGCTCCGTGTACGTGCGTGTGCGTCTGTGTGTGTATGTGCATCCTAGTGTCTGTGTGCGCCCTTCCCCAGGACTGTATGTGTATGGTTATGTGTGTGGAAGTGAGTATATATGTGTATTTGCATGTACGATGTGTTTGTGTGTTTATGTGTGTGTGTGTGTGTGTGTGT
>NC_136979.1:34839965-34897465 GCF_032717465.1 Coenobita brevimanus
CAGTTCTTCTGGTCTTGTGTTTTTATTTACGTTTATGTTCATTATTTTTTGCTTGAATAAGAATGCTGATTGTCTCGTGTGTGTGTGTGTGTGTGTGTGTGTGTGTGTGTGTGTGTGTGTGTGTGTGTTTGCTCATCATTTTTGGCGCTTTTGAGTTAGATTTTTTTTGGGTGGTCTCTTGGTTTGTTTCTCTCCATCTTTGTTTTTTTTTGTTTTCTTATTTGTGTGTTTACAGATTATTTCGAAACCGTCTCTGCTAATTCCCCCGTTTTAATTGCTGGTCCCTTGTGTTTTTTTTCTCTCGCTTGTTTCCATATTAACTCGGCCATCGTTTATTTGGGGGGTGCCTAAGTGGGTGTTTGGTTAGACCCGCGTGTTTGTGTTTGGCGTATGTTTCTTTTGTGGATATGGTAGTTTCTTGTGTTCATTTTGACATTTTATTTCTTTGCATTTTTTCTTGTTTGTTTTATGTTTGTGAGTGTATTTTTTTTTTTTTTACCATTTGTTGCGTGCTTGTGTAGGAGTTTTATTTTGCTCTTAGGACTTTGAGCAGAGAGAGAGAGAGAGAGAGAGAGAGAGAGAGAGAGAGAGAGAGCTCTTAGGACTTTGAGCAGAGAGAGAGAGAGAGAGAGAGAGAGGCAGGATTGTAGTGTTTGCTATTATACCAAATTATACTGTAGCATTATAGTATACAATTTTAGGAGTGTAAGGAGGGAGGAAGGAGAGGCGGGAGTGATAATACAACAAACACGTCACTCTTCTCTCTTTTGTCATGCTGGTAAATTCAGTGCCCGACCAAGGACGAATCCATCCCTTCCATTAAAAGCAAATACTAAATTTGAAGCAAAGGGCCAGAAATGAGTCATAACTTTGGAACCGGTGGCCAGATTGGACTGGAAATTGTTTTATTCTTCAAGTTAGAGCATTTTGTCGGTATCTTGCTCTAACAAAAAATGCGCTGCGTTGCACAGCCTTTGTTGTGTTACGGTAACGAACATGCAGACATACAGTACAGAAATTGGATCATTATAATATAGATGTGGCATTGTCTTTTACAGTGTCACTTGCCTAACAGATTTGAAGTTTGTCTCACGTACTTTTATAGTGATGTAGTATATATTCTGTCCATCTATTTCGGACAACGTTGAGTTCTTTCAGAGCTCTGAACTTGGTCGGAAATAAGTGAAAAACTGTTTGTCTAAAATGCAAAAAGGAATATTATTATTTCATTCTTGGATCAGTTATTAGTTTCTTGGGCAGGTGTTTTTTTGGTCAGTTGTGTTCGTCTTTTTGTTTTTGTCCTTTTTGCATATTTTAGATTTGTATGTCAATATTCTCGTTTTTTTTTTTTTTTTTGCTTGCATAAGTTTTTCTTTTTGTCGTCCTAGTACCTTTTATTTGTGTTGATTTTCTTAGTTTTGTGTGTTTTAATTTTCGTTGCATTGTTTATTGACTATTTTTGAAGGTATTTCGTAGGTCATATGTTTTAGTTGCGTGTTTTTCTTTCCTTTTCCATGTGTGCGTTTGTTTTTATTTTTATTTAACGCTTTTGTGACCTGGTTGCATTTTTCTGTGTGTTGCTTTGGTTACTTTTTTATGCAGTTTCCCATGAAAATTTGATGCGAATATAAAGTAGTGTGCGTTTGAGTAGGCGTTTCGTTCCATTTGTGTGTGTGTGTGTGTGTGTGTGTGTGTGTGTGTGTGTGTGTGTTTATTCATTAATGCACTTGTTTTCATTGATGCTTACATACTGTAGGTGTTTCGTTGCCCCCTTCCTTTTTATTTTCTTTTTGCTGTTGTTCTTATCTTTTTTTCCTCTCTGCTCTCCTGATTCTTCGTTCCCTTACATCTTTCTTCCTCAGTCTTGCTCCTGTCCTGTGTTGTCTTTCCCGCACTTCTGTCCAAGCTTTCCCTCCTGTCCTTCTCCCCTCCCATTCTTTTTCTCAATATTCCCCTCTGCTACCTTCTCCCCTCCTTCCCCTCCCCCATTTTTGCTCTCCCTCTTCCATCCTTCTCTTTTCGTTTCGTCCTTTTTGCTCTCTGCCTTTCCCTTCATTTCTTTTTCTACCCTCTCCTTTTTTCTTCTCTTTCCCTTCGTCTTTCACCTTTTCGCATTATTTTCTTTTCCCCGTCCCTTCCCCTCCCCTTCTTTTCTTTCTCCTTCCCTCTCCTCTTCTCTTCTCGCTCTCTCTTCCACCAGTTTTTGCCTCCCCATCCCCTCACCCCCCTTCCCTCACTCCAACCCCTCCTTCCGTTCCCTTCTTTACCTTTCCCTCTTTGTCCACACCCCTCTTTCACCTCCTCTTCTCTCGCTGTCTCTCCTTCCCATCCCTTTTTATCCCCTCCATCCTCTCACTTCCCTTTTCCATCCCTACCCCTCTTTCCTTTTCCTCTCTTCACCTCCCCTTCCTCCTAGCCCACTCATTCCTTCCTGCCTCCTTCTCCTCCCTTCTCCCGCTCCTCTTTAGCTCCCATTCTCCCACTCTCCCCTTTCCTTCTCCCCACTCCCCACCTCCAGTCCCCCACCCACAAGCTAATGCATTCTGTCTCTGGATTAAATCTGCTGGGGTGAGAACGTAGGTGGGGACATATTACCTAAAGGAAGATAAGATTGTGAACCCAGTAAGCAAGTAAACAAGGCGTATGTTTAACGAGTGTGGAGGAGGAATATTACGAGCAAGCAAGTAAATACATAAATATAAAACGAGAATGAGGTAGGGATGAAACGGGCTGGCTAGTAAACGAGTAAGTAAATATTAAACGAGCAGGAAGTTAAACGAGATAAATGAATATAAAAGGAGAATGAAAGAGAAATTGAACGAGCTGTGAAGAAAACGGGCTAAGTAAATGAAGTTGGGGTGAAACGAGCAGAGAACTGAACGCGGTAAAGTAGGGATTGAGATTAGAGATTAAGAGAAATGAAAGTGAGATCAATTGAGCAGAAACAAGGATTAAATCGGGTAAAACGTGGACTGAAGGAGGTGAAACTGAAAATGACTAAGCCTGAAGTTTGAGTTTTGTGATATGGGGGTTAACGATTCTCTCTCTCTCTCACTCTCTCTCTCTCTCTGAAAATATTCTCCCTCAAAACCAAGCCACACACACACACACACACACACACACACACACACACACACACACACACACACACACACACACACACACACACACACACACGAGTCAGGCAAACCAATCGCCTAAAGCACAAAAAAACACAGGCACACATAAAACACACCGAACCCCCCACCTTCTCCCAGGATATTAACATTGGCGTGCAAATCGCGTAGTAACAGCGATGAAGCCAGTACGCGACCCGGAGTTAACGACAGTCCTAAATACGGGTCGCGTAGTGGAGATTAAAAGATAAACAAAATATAGTCCTTAAATCGTGGACCAGTACTTGCCGGTATAGGAAAAAGAAAGGTGGGGGGGATGGATGGGAAAAATATTTGCCTGAGAGAGAGAGAGATTCCATATGCGTGCTTTAGACTTAGTGGGAATAGACGAAGATTTGACCCCAACTGTTCCTAAGAAGAAGCAGGACGTGTGTGTGTGTGTGTGTGTGTGTGTGTGTGTGTGTGAGAGAGAGAGAGAGAGAGAGAGAGAGAGAGAGAGAGAGAGAGGCAGTAGGTGTTTCCCAGATCTGTTTTCCTCCTTTTGTCTTTCCCTGTCTTAATATATCGAAATGAGGCTCTTCCCATTAGCTCTATTTCCAGGTACAGCAGACATAATAAGCCTGTGTTTGTGTCTAGTTGTATGTGTTTGTATATCGTTCTGTATGTCTGTATTAATGTTACCTATCTCTCTTTATGTCTAACTATATCTATCTATATATCTTTCTATTAATCTGTCTGTCCGTGTCAGTCTGTCCACCTGTCTGTATAAACCTGTTTACCTGTATGTGTACTGTCCACCTATACTGTATATCTGTGAGTCTCTATCAGTTAATATTTACAGTATCTTACCTCTTGTCTGTCTGTCGCTCTCTCTTTTTATCAGCATGTATAAACTATCAATGTATCTATCTTTCTATCTATCTAATTCATTCTACATCTATCCTTCAGTTAGGCCACTCATCGCTGCATCTTGTGTGGAGTGGCCAGGTGTAAGGATCTGTAGGTATTTTTGTCCCTACTCAGTAACAACCTTTCCTCCCATTACACACCACCCTCCGCCATATCCCGTCCTTCTTTATCTCTCATCCTTGGTCTTCCCCTCCTTCTCCTCCCAATTGCCCCAATATTTATCTGTTTTTGAGTGTGGTGTGGAGATTTATTGGGAAAAATACAAAGAGATTTATGGCGAGGTGGTTCGGCTGTATGCAGAGAGAGAGAGAGAGAGGGGGAGTCGTTGTAGTATTATTTATGATGCCTCTAAATAATTTCTTTCACCTTAGGGATGAATTTTTAAAGAAGTGGAGACAAAGCCTTGATTAATTCTTTCACTACTAGAAATTTAATGAAGCTATCTTCTGGCGGTCGCGATTGAATTTAAAAAAGTTATGGTAGGGAAGATGCTCAGAATAAATTAAAATAGTAAAGGAAAAGGGAACTAGAGTAAAGAAAGAATTTAAGTAATATGGGTAATGGAAACGCGTGTTGAGAATACGTCAGAAAAATATACGAAATATTAATAGCCAAGAGAACGTCAATAAATAAAAGTAATAAATGATATGGGAGTTGGAGCTGAAAATAAAAAAGTATAGAGAAAATGAAAAGAGGGGCTGAGAAGTGAAAGGAATATAGAAAATGGAAATAGCGGTTGAGAATGAAAAGGAACAGAAAATGGACATTGGGGGTGAGAATAATAATTGAATATTGGAATTGGAAATACGGGTTGAGAATGAAAAAAGGAATATAGGAAATTGGTATAGGGATTGAAAATAGATAATAGTAATAATAGGGAACGGAAATAGGAGCTGAGGATAAATAAAAGCAAAACAGAATTGGATGAAATACCAGGGCTTCTGCAAGGCTGTTTGTCGCTGCTGGTAAATTTAGCAGCACTGAGGGGGCGAGTGGGGGCTGGGGGAAGGAGGGGGTAGAGAGAGGGGAGGAGGTGAAGAGGGGGTAGAGAGGGGGGGAGGAGGTGAATGAGGGGCTAGAGTGAGGGGAGGAGGTGAAGGAGAGGGTAGAGAAAGGGGAAGAAGTGAAGGAGTGAAAAAGGAGGGAGTGGGAAGGGGATCGAAAGAGAGGAGGGAGGTTGAGATAGGAGGGAGTAGGAGACGTGGAGAGAGGAGGAAGAGAAGGAGCTGGGAGAGGGAGGAGAGACAGGAAGGAAGTGGAGAAGTAAGAAAAGCGAGAAGGAGGAGGGAGTGTGGAGATAAGAAGGGGGAGGCGGGTGTATAAGGGAATTGTTGGGGAGGGGTGTGAAGGAACTAGGGAAAGGTATGGGAGAAGAGAGAGAAGAAAGGAAGGAGTGGGAAGAGAGGAGGAGGAGAAGGAAGTAAGGAAAAGAAAAGAACGAGGGGGAGAAAGCAAGATAGAGGGAAAGGACGAAATTGGAGGGAAGGACGAGGGAGAAGAAGCCGGCACAAAGGAGGGAGGAATGGGAGGGAGATGGAGAAAGGGAGGGTGTAGGGAGAGGGAAGGAGTAGGCAAGGTGGGAGGAGGGAGAGGGAGGGAGTAGAAGGGAGGGCGGAGGAAGAAGGAAGGTAGGAAGAGAGAAGGGAGGTGGAAGGGAGGCTGGAAAAGTGTAAGTCATTCCATCACAACTGCTAAAAATAAGGATCGCTTTGCCCCACCTTTTTTTTCTTTTCCTTATTTTTGAGGATCTGTTGCGAGGCTACGTGGAAGCCTGATCTGTTTATTTGATTCTCACTTCCTGTTTATTTCCTACTTATATCCCACTTATTTCCTTCTTATTTCTTTTTATTTATTTCTTATTGGCACGTATTTACTTCTCTTTTTTTTTTTCCTTTTCTCTGCTTCGTCTTTTATTTTACTTGTTTTCGTCTTCATTTTTCATTTCTTGTCCTTTCTTCCTCTGTTTATCGATTTTTTTATTTGTCTCGTATATTTCTCATTTTAATGGTTCACTGCTTTTGACTTTTTTCTTATTAACTTTTTTGCTTCATCTCTAATTAGTTTTTCTTCCTCTGTTTATCAAATTTAAAGTTTTACTGGTTAATTAATTTTTATAGTGATTATGTCTACTAATGTCTTACTTGAGATCATAAATTAACCTTTCGAATAATACGTTAGGTTGATGATAATGATGATGATGATGTAATGATGATGATAATGATGATGACGCTAGTATAATTTTATTGGTGTTTACTCTTCTCCCCTCCTGATCAAGTTCTTCATGCTTCCTCGCTTCGCATATCTTCCATCTTTTCATTGCTGTTACGTCTATTTGCTGCATTTTTTTACCCTCTCTCTTTATATGTCTTTCTTTCCTTCCTTCGATATTGCTTGATTTTCCTCCCTCCCAGTAATGACTCTCTCTCTCTCTCTCTCTCTCTCTCTGTCCTTGCCCTCTGCAGTTCAGTTTTATCTCTCAATCTATCTCCAATCTCGCCTCCTCCTAATTCACTTTCTTTTTCTCTCTCCCCTCTCTTTTCTCTCTTTTCTTTCCATTCTTTTCCCTTTGCTCTCTGTCTGTCTGTCTGTCTGTCTGTCTGTCTCTCTCTCTCTCTCTCTCTCTCTCTCTCTCTCTCTCTCTCTCTCTCTCTCTCTCTCTCTCTCTCTCTCTCTCTCATATACAGTATAGTGAAATATAATTAAATCGGTAAACATATTGCTAAGATATACCGGTAGACGATAGATACAGTGAATAGATAGACAGATAGATATAAATAGATACCTAGTTATTTGTCATATTGTCTATCTGCTAATCCTATATATCTATCTGTCCATTTTTTTGTCTATCAGCTTCTCTCTATCATATAAGCTTTCCATGCGTTTATCTACTTGCCTGTGTGCTTATCTATTTACCTTTATCTATCTGTCTCTTAATCTATCGGCCTTGAACAGAAAATGGGTGTTGGAATTTGCCTTGTGTCTCCTTGTTGAAAGTCAAATGCAATCGTTTTGGGGAGGGAGGGAGGGGAGGGAGGGAGGGAGGGGAAGGAGGGAGGGCGGGAGGGAGGTGGGGAGAAAAAGTTAAGGAGGGGAGGAAGATGTGAAGGAGGTTAAAGATGGGAAGGAAAATGGGGCATGGAGGAAGGGAGGAAATGGGAGAGATGAACGTGAAGAGGAAGAGGGGAAGAAAAGTTAAGGATGGCTAGAAGAAGAATTGAAGGAAATTATATCCTGGAGAGAGAGGTCAAAGTGGAGAGTTAAGGATTATAAAAACAGAGGAATTACTGAGAGAGAGAGAGAGAGAGAGAGAGAGAGAGAGAGAGAGAGAGAGAGAGAGAGAGAGAGAGAGAGAGAGAGATGGGGAGGGAGGAAGACTGGAAAAAGAGAGAGGAATGGTCAAGTTTAGATAAAGAGAAGGGCAAGAAGTTCTGAGCAGAGGAGGAGGAGGAGAGGAGGCAAGGAAGACAAAGTAGGTAAAGAGAGAAAGGACTGCAGGAGGAATATATATATATATATATATATATATATATATATATATATATATATATATATATATATATATATATATATATATGTGTGTGTGTGTGTGTGTGTGTGTGTAGAGAGAGAGAGAGAGTAACGTAAAAATGGAATTAATTCCCTTAATTTTGTTACTGGTATAATTTTTTTTATTCCAACACGCCAGACGATTTTTTTTAGCTGTGGAGAGTGTTTTCGAGCTTGGGATGTTAGATAATAGCCATCGTTGTTTCCCTTCAGCACGATAGGTTTTGATTCCATGTTCAAGAAGGGAGTTATATATCAGGATAATGTAAGAGTAAAATAAAGACTATCATGTTCTAATGGTTAAGACAATGATAAATCCTAAATTACCTCTTTCACTGTGTTGGCTTAGTTGCAGGAGAGGGATGCCTTCACGTGGTGGCACTGATGTAGCTGGGCTGGGAGGTGCAAGGTTATACAAACGTCCCTCAGGTCCCTTCCTACTCCCCTAAAGGAGGATGGTGGATTACATGAAGAGGGCGACTTCAACCTTCAGTGTATCAAATTTACGTTCAGATGACCCTTTGATTACTACTACTACTACTACTACTATTATTACTACTACTACTACAACTACTACTACTACTACTACTCTTATATTTTACTCCAACTGCTCCCACCAGACAATTTTTTATAATCTTAGCAGGTTCTTTGTGCATTGAAGGGGTGAAGGATGCTTGTGTCTAGCCTCCCCAGCTTGAACAGTCTCCCCTAATTTGAATATAATTGTGGTGGTGATCAGGATGGTGTAGAAAAAACGATCAGAACTAAAAAAAAAAATCACCTGCAGTAATAAGAATAAAGTAAGAAAAAATCCTTCTCTAATCTGAATAAAATCCCCTTCAGTGTTAAGAAAAAAATAAAAAAAATTCCTCCTGTAATCTGAATAAAATCGCTTGGAAAGTTAAAAATAATATAAAAATGTCTCCTAATCTGAATAAAATCAGTATGTTAAGAGTGAAATTAAAAATCAGTTCTCTAACCTGAATGACTTTACCTGTAGCACTAAGAATAAAGAAAAAAATCCCTCCTCTAATGTGAGTAAAATCGCCTGCAGTTTTAAGAAGGTCATACGCAAAAAAAATCGCCGAGGAAGTGGTGTTGCGACGTTCTCTCTCTCTCTCTCTCTCTCTCTCTCTCTCTCTCTCTCTCTCTCTCTCTCTCTCTCCAGTACCTGTTCGCTGGCAGGTGCACAGAGACGAAGGTAAAAGCTTTGTCCTGAGGTTTGTCGGAAGGGAAACGCGGAATTCAGTTGTCTCTCTCGCTACCCTATTGTGTTATCCAGTGCACCACCTCCACACAAAGATTTTTTTTTTTCTTTTTGTTCTGGGCATGCAGTTTACTTCTTTTCTTCTCTCTCTCTCTCTCTCTCTCTCTCTCTCTCTCTCTCTCATTTTCTTCCTTTCTTCTGTCTGACTTTCATACCTGCCTGTTCTACCTTCTCACCTCCCTCACTTTCCCACATCTTTCTTCATCCCTCTTATTTCTCCCCTTTCATTCCTTTTTTCCTTCTTTTCCTTCCTTGTACTGTCTTTCTCCTCCTCCCCCTCCCCCATTTTCCTCCATTCTTTTTCATCTCGAGTTTGTTTTCCCTTCTTTTTAAAGGAGAAAAAAGTACTCAGCTATTCCCCCAGCACAGGAGACGCAAGCATCACTTTAACATCCAGGTTACTCATTTTCTTTTTGGGTGACTAACAGACCTAGCAAATCAGCTGTAGACAGGTAAGTAGGTAGGTAGATAGGTAAATAGGTAGATGGATAGGTTGGTAGGTAGGTCAGCAAGTAAGGTGAGAGAGAGAGAGAGAGAGAGAGAGAGAGAGAGAGAGAGAGAGAGAGACTGTGAATCTTAGACCTTGCTGTCCAAACATTTCGAACTCTGCCAAAAATCGAACCCGTGCCCTCTCATCGGCGAGCTGGATACTTGACGCTTTGCACCACTGCCACACCTGCTGCCCTCACCTGTCATCCGGTGTGCATAATATAAACAGACTGAACACCTAAAGAGGAAGGCTTCAGAGCGGCACACCTGGCCACACCTGCGAGGTTAGGAGGATAGAAGAAGATAGAGAAGGGAGAATGCTCAGGAGTGGCAGATCGTAGTCTTTGAGGCATTGGAGGGTGCGTGACATTTTCCTAAGTGATTTCTTTCGCACGTTACACCGCACTATCCTTTAATTATTATTATTATTATTATTATTATTATTATTTATTATTATTATTATTATTATTTATTATTATTATTATTATTATTATTATTATTATTTTGATTTAAATACGTCGATAATCAAAGACAAAATTAAACAAGTGGTTCCAGGCACAACAAACCTCGCCCGACAGCAGTTATTTTACTTTCAACCGTTTTCAAGTTATAGCCCTCTGAAAATCCGTGATCTTGTGTTTGACCTTTTTAAAGTCACTCAAGGTCAAAGGTCATGTTGCCAAATGAAAGTCCATATGGTACTTCCATTAAGGCAGGCAGTTTTTACCAAGTGGCCATCTTCAGAAATACGGTACGCAACAGTCAGATTTACATCCAAGTCCCCATTTGTACTGCTGGGTGAAGAGGGACATGGAGGGAAACAACATTTATCCAAAAGTCCGACCGGCCCGGGAATCGAATTTTGAGTTTCTCAAGTTGCGGACCAGGAACACTAACCGTACTACACACACACACACACACACACACACACACACACACACACACACACACACAAGGATAGAAAGGTGATGAACAGATGGCCATATACTTGAGTTTATTTCATTTTATTTTATTTTATTTTATTTATTTATATATATATTATTTTTTGCATATCTTCCCCACCCATTGAAATGAAAAAGAAAGTAACAACCAATCCCATTTTACCCTGTTTGAGGTGTAGGGTCCCGCGGCTAGGCTAACGTAACCCAGTATATTGAAGGATAGATGACTAGCCTACTCCCTTTGTGGCACGCCATGATTAAAAAAAAAAAAAAAAAAAAAAAAAACTCTTGGGGATTAACTCACGCAAACACCTCTTTCTCACCGATTTATTCCTGAATGTGGCTCGGAAATATTCTTCTGATATGAAATCCACCTTTGTTGTTGTTTAATTGGTATAAAAATTCTCTCTCTCTCTCTCTCTCTCTCTCTCTCTCTCTCTCTCTCTCCGACGTTTGGGATAATGATAATGATGTGGTGATGGTGGTGGTAGTAGTAGTTGTGGTGATGGTGGTGGTAGTAGTAGTAGTGGTGGTGGTAGTAATAGTAGTATAGTAGTAGTGAAATAGCCTTTTAGATTTGCACTTTTCCCACTCATACTATCATAATCCTCTAATTAATTGCAGAGCTGCATGAAGAACAATGCTGCAATAATCACTCGGTGTGTGTGTGTGTGTGTGTGTGTGTGTGTGTGTGTGTGTGTGTGTGTGTGTGTGTTTTAATTAAGAGTGAGTGTACAGTGATATGAAGCTGAAGTAGGATAAAATTAAACTATTGCTGCTCACGCTTTCACACTTGACCTCATCAGAACGAGGACACTAGTCATGTATTCTAAGTGGCACGGAAATTACGTATCACCTTTTCCTGAGCGATTTATTCAGCACCTTACTCCTCACTGTTCTGAAGTATGTTTCTGATGTAAATTATTACGATATTAAAACGATATAGAATGCTTGCAAGAGAATATTAAGGTGTAATGTGCCAAATAAATCGCTAAGAAGGGGGGTGTTAAGGAGGTGCCACTTAGAATATACTGTATGTGTGATGGGTTGGCGTTGACCTAAGTTGACCTCTGCACTTTGTTGAATGTGTCTTGTCAGCCGTATGTGATTAAGTGGTCACTATACCCTTTCTATACTAACTTGGCTTAGAAAAATGCTATCTTCTCATCTTGAATGCCGGGCTGTAACAATCGATTAACATTAGAATAAGATGCAAGTCACGAGGAAGTGCTGTGGAAAGGCTGTAGCGTCACGGCAATATTTTTCTCCCACCGAACTACATATATAAAGCGCCAAAAGGACGAATATTTGAGCCAGGTTAATGTAAAGCAACTACGGTAAATAGTTCTTGGATGGGAAGTAGGCGTTTGTCGCTTCAGAGAACTCATTTGCCTCACAGTGTTCTTTCATCAGATTTCTTGCTGCGGGGAGTGAGTGACGCGGGTGTTTGACGTCATGTTGCAATACTTTTCCTACACTCCTGCATGTCAAGTTTGTATACTTAGAGTGGGAGTAGGTTAGGAGTTGTGGATGAGAGAGACGGGGGAATAGAAGGAGTGGAGTGTGGATGGGAATAGTTATTGATCTGAGATAGGAAGTGGAATGTGGAGTAGGGAGTGCGTGAAATGAGAGGAATTGTGGGTGAGTAGGTGAAGGGATTGGGAGCTGAATTAAGAGGTGGAGATAGACTGTACTGTATTTAACCTGACGAAGATCTCTAACACCTTGCAGTTCAGGTAAAGCCCAGGTGTAGTCAGGCTAGAGGACTAATTTGACAGGTAACCAAGGACACTCATTCCTACCTCAAAACTGAGACTCAGTGAATTTCATACGACTACGACTTCCAGTAGAATTCAGAGTGTAAGAGTGGTCCATTTCTGTTAGATGAAAGTAAACAACTATTGCGATAAGCGTAGAACTGGAGAGAGAGTGGAGATAATTACTGAGATGAGAAGATTGGGGTGAAGCGTGTGTGGAATGAGAAAGGAATGTGTATTGAGATGATGAAGGAGTGCGTAGAGTAAGAGGAAGGGGAGAGTTTGCACTGGATGAGATAACGGAAGTGGAAAGTGAGTGGGGTGTGGAGGATGGAATGTGGAATGAAAGATGTGAGTGGGGGAGGAGGTGGAGGGGTTTGTGGATGTAGATAATTATTACGGTTGAAAAAGCAGTGAGTTCTTGGATGAGACTGAGTGTGTCTGTGTGTCTGTGTGTGTGTGTGTGTGTGTGTGTGTGTGTTCAGGGGGAAGGGAGAGGAGAATGAAGTCAGGAGTAGAGATTCTTGTTTAGGTGGGGGAGAATTGGTGGCCGTTGAGCGTGAGTGGAATCTAGAGAGTGGACGCATAATCGGGGTTTCCTTTTGCCCTCTGGAACCTCCCTCACCTCATCCTTAGGTGGAAAAAGAGGTATGGGTGATAGTGATGATGAATAGTCAGCAGAAGTTGTGGAGAGTGTGTGGGTAGGGTTGGTTGGGGTGCGTGGGGTGTAATGAGCTGTGTGTGTGTGGGTGGAGCGGGGTGGTGGGGTGAAGTTGACTGTTTGGGGGGAGGGGGGTGTTGCACTGGCCACCTCCCTTCCCCCCCCCTTTCCCTTCATCAGGCGGGGCTCGCGGCCATCAGTTCCGCCACCAGTCAGGCAATACGGGATGAAAAGATTACCGGGGCGGGGCGGGGCGGAATGGCTTTAACGGGGCGGGTGCTGGCGGGAGAGGATGAGACGGGAGGGGCGGGGCGGGGCGGGAATGGTGTTTAACGGGTTGGATGCTGGGTTCTGACGGGGCAGGGAAGGTTAGGTAGGCGGGGGCATGGATGGGTGGGGAGAGATGGGGCGAAGGACCAGGTAGCTGGGCATTCTTTTGCGTCCCAGCCATTACTACAGCGCCTTATTTCATACTACAGTACTTTCGCCTCATGCTACACAAGTGAGGTTATTTTTCGGTCGTCATACTAACTACTGTGAGGCTTTATATTAATCTTATATTCAGTTTTTCGGCTGTCATACTGAGCTTTGTGATTGTTTTCTGTTGTTATACTAAAGTGTTATTGCGTTACTTTGTCATACTGGCTGCGATGCTGCTTTATCATACTCTGTTATGATAGTGTGCTCTTTTCATATTTAACTACTAAGATGCTATTCTCATGTCATACTAAACCGCTGTGATGGCTTTTTCTTGTCATACTAAGCTGTGATGGCTTTTTCTTGTCATACTAAGCTGTGATCATACTTTTTTCTTTCATACTTCTTACTAACTGCATTATTTTATTTTTTCATTCCTTGCAGTACTAAGTTGCTCTAATCCTTCTTTCACTCCCCATACTAAGCTGCTGTGATTTTTCTTCCGTCATACTATACGGCTATGATGCTATTCTCTAGGCCACTGAGCTGTTGAGGTGCTTTTTCCCTGTCATACTAAGCCGCAATGATGCTACTCAACTCTCATACTAGAATGATATAATGTTTTCTGGTCACACTGTATTTCTATGATGCTACTACTACTATCCTCTCATGCTAAACTTTCGTCATGCTAGTCTTATCCGTCATACTAAGTTACTATGATCCTATTGTCTCTTCATACTAACTGCCGTGATGCTGTGTCATGCTGAACTGTTGTAATGTGTTAGCTCATCATACTGACTGCTGTGATGCCGGGTCATACCAAATTGTTAACATGCTGCCTACGTCTGTCATACTCAGGCGTAATTGTTAGTGTCATAGTTACAGTGTTGACTCCTTCACTACGATGGTCTTTGCTTCGGTAGTTGAGATCGGCTGACGATAACAAGAAGAGTATTGTTAGAGGTATCGTCTTGCCAGTGGGGTTGATTTTGTTTAATTTCTCTCTCTCTCTCTCTCTCTCTCTCTCTCTCTCTCTCTCTCTCTCTCTCTCTCTCTCTCTCAAATGAGTGTGTGTGTGTGTGTGTGTGTGTGTGTAATATGAGGAGTAAGTGCAAGTACCAATGCCTTTAGCTTGGGTGCACCGTGTGGGAAAAAAAAAAAAATGTACTTAACCTCGCTGTAGTGTTTGTAAGTGTAAGTACGTGTTACCGTGGCAGCAGTGTATTGGAGTGAAGGAATGGATGCTCACCTGACGCTGTTGTCGATACACACTAAAACTTTTACCTCCAACTCAAGTAGTCTCAGGTGAAGACCGCCGCTAAGAAACGCCCCACCGTCTGACTAGCTTCTTGCCTTTCAGATGGACGGCTAAAACTTGACAAATGGGTTTCCTCCTTTCTCAGTGAATGACGCTTTTTTTTTTTTTTTTTTTTTTTTTTTTTTTTTAGGCCACCGTCAAAGGATTATAGTCAGGAGAGTCTTGTGGAACTGCTGGGGTTAAGGATGTTATTGTTACTAAAGGTCCTTCTTACGCTGAATAAAATCGTCTGGTGATAGCAAGAAGAAAATAGACGTCATTGCTCTGAAAAGATTTGGAGAGTTCCACCAGCAGCTCAAGTACTTCAGAGGAAATCTTTACCCCATCCAGTCCTTAGGTGGGGGAAGGAGTCCAAATTTTGATGATCCATCCATCCATCCATCATCTAATCCTACGTTGCCCCATGAGGAGCGTAGGAGCCCGGGGCTAAGAAAGTTGGTCCTGGCATTTAAGATGAGAGTGACCAGCTCACTCATCCCTGAGTGGCATTACGTGAGCAATAAACCCCAACCATCCCTTGGATATAAACCTTCACTGGCTCAATCCGATTGGAGCACCTTTATTACCCACTAAACCACCAGGAGCCAAAGATAATAATAATAATAATAATAATAATAATAATAATAATAATAATAATGGTGATAATGATGATGTTGATGATAATAATAATAATAATAATAATAATAATAATAATAATAATAATAAAATCCTTCGTCAAAAAAAAAGTTTCATGTTAGTCAGATGTACTTTAAAGGCGTCATCGTTAAGAGGGAGATAAAAAAAAAAAAACTTCCTGCACCTTGAGTACTCACAGGTGAATCCAAGAATCCAAGAAATACCTCAAGCTCTTCTCCTCTGGAATGGCCGGCTAAAAAGCTTAACAAAAAGGTTTAAGAGACTCGCTACGCACCTTTAGCATACCTTACGAGCCTTAGGTCTTTCTCAACAACTCTCTTATCTTCCAAGTGGTCTTAGCGCCTCTGAAGGAGACCTGGGAATATTCACAAAGATTCTTAAGCAGTATAAGATTCTTTGTACATGCCTCTGTCTTCACTTATACAGGTACAAAACACGCCAGAACCAAAGTAAAAAAATGTAATCTAACGCGAAAAAATACAACAAACAAAGCGGTATGTGATAATCGTTAAATGATAAGGAGTGTGCTTGTCGTGGGAATTGACTAGGAATGTTAATTATTGAGCTCCCTGTTTCTTTTCTTAGTAGCGTACGTAGTGTGTGTTAGTGGCGATTTTCTTATGCGAATGACACGGCTTTGAATGCTTGATGATACTTATGGAGGTTGTTACTGTCCTGCGTCGATGTTGTAGGTTATGTTGTGCCCTCTTTATTCTGTCTGTCTGTCTTTCTCTCTCTCTCTCTCTCTCTCTCTCTCTCTCTCTCTCTCTCTCTCTCTCTCACCGCCTCAGTTTTCCTTTCTCTTTCTCACTTTTTTTTTTCTATCTTTCCTTTTTTTTTTTTCTTTTCCTGCCTTTCCCTTTCTCACTGCATCCCTCTTCATTCATTTCGTTCCTTGTCTGTCTTTGAACAGTTTTGATAGTTACAGTATAACCTCCCCTGTACCAAACAGCCACGAAAAGACAAACAGATCTGTTGCTGTTTGCTTTCCTTTGTGGCCTCACTTTCTCCATCCCCTATTGTCCTACTCTTTCTCTCCTTTCTTTCATCCTTTCCTTACTGCTGTCTTTTACTACATGCCCTGCCTTTCATCCTCTCTCATTGCTTTTGTTTACCCAGTCTCTCCCTCTTCTAGTGCATCTCCATGTCACGTACCCCTTCCGTCCCATCTCTCTCTTTTCTTCCTTCTCAAACTGCGTCCCTATCCCATCATCCCTCCTACCTCACTACATCTCTCCTTCCTTCTCCCCAACTCCCTTCCACACTGCATCTCCCTTTATCGTCCTCCCTCAGCGCATCCCAGCCCCAATCTTAGCTCCCTCCCTTATGACAGTTATTCTCCCCCCTTCCCTCCACACCCCTGCCACATTGCATCTGTCTCATCTTCTCTCCCTCCTGTACCATTCCTACACCTCTTTCTCCACCCCCCCTCCCTTCCTCCCTCCCACCACTTCTCTTTCTCCCTCTTTCCGTTCTTCCCTCCCTGCCTTACTCCCCCTTCTCTCTCTTTCTTTCTCTCCCTTCCTTCTTCCTTCCCCACTCCCCCTCCCTTCTTCACTATCTCTCTCCCTTCTTCCCTCCCTCCCTCTTCTCCCATTCTTCCTACCTTCCTTCTTCCCTCCCTCCCTCCGGTGTCCCTCCAGCGTAGCAACCGGGCTCATCAGTCACCCCCAGATCCCTCAAGTAATTTCTCCTGTTGCTATCTCTCTCTCTCTCTCTCTCTCTCTCTCTCTCTCTCTCTCTCTCTCATCGGTATCTTAAGGGTTATCACTAATCAAACACATGTAATGATAACATCCTTTATTTGATCTCCACATCACACTGTTAATAGGAAACCCGAGAATTAACATCCACAGCACACCCAGATACACTCCACATATACACAGATACACCCACATACAACAAGCCAACGTAGTACCGTATTTTCCTTTCATATTTTTGCCAGGAAAGTGAGTTAAGCAAGTCTAATTTAGTCCCTTATAATCTCGTCAAAAAGTTACCGTATTGTTACATGAAATTACCTCAGTGAAAAACAGTGTATTTCATGGTGGCTCTAAAACGAAAGTCTGAATGCAGTGATGAAACCTTATATCTGTATTGTTGTCTGAAATTTGGCCCGGGATTTAAAAAAAAAAAAAAAAAAAAAAGATAGTTTAGGTTTTAAAATTTCGTAACAATACCCATATAATTTTTTTACAGTAAGAAATATTAATGCGGCGAATTACTCAAGCACAATATCAGAATTATTTTTAGTTTTATTTATTATTATTATTATTATTATTATTATGAAAAGGAGCCTCAAAAGGTAATCATTCACATCATAATAAACATACTCGGATATACTCCCATATACCAAGCGCTGATTGAGATATACGCAGCATCAGGCGGGAACACTGACATATATTATTCTTTCGTAATTGAATGGAAGATGAACTGTTGGGGAAGTTGGTCGATAGTTGTTGATAGAGTGTCGTAAAGGATTGGAAACACTGAAGTGAGTTATTATGTGTGAGAGTAATAATCATGTTAATAAATAATCTGTGCTAAATAATAATGATAATGTTACTTGTAATAGTAGTTAGTAGTAGTAGTAGTAAGTAAGTAAATTAATAAGTAAGCAGTAACAATGATAATAATAATAATAATAATAATAATAATAACGGTGATAATGATGATGGTGACGATGATGATAAAAATAATATTCTCATTAATAAATCACAGTAACCAAGGAGTCATAAAACAGACTACAATATCTCTCTCACTCTAATCACCGAGTCTACCAAAACTGTCAGGCAAATCATACATATCATTAACACTAATCCAGTCATTCACTTTTTAAACCAAAGCGGTATACCATAGGGCCGTGTGTGTTTGTCTGTCTGTCTCTCTGTCTGTGTACCTGTCTGTCTGTCTGTCTCTGTGCCTGTGTGCCTGTCAGTCTGTCTTAGGAATCCCAGGTTTATATCCTTCTTAAATGACTTTATTTTACGTAAGACCAAAATGCTTGTATTTGATTATTAACTTGCCATTGAAAGCAACACCTGGTGATAATTTCTTGCATATTATTTTCACCTGTATCTTAATAATAGGAGTAATTTACTATATTTACAGGTAAGCTACTATTGACCGCCATATTGCTCCTTAATTTTCTCTTATACGCTTTCTTTGACAAAGCTTCTTAGATGTTACACAGGAAAACATTAAAGTGCCATATTAATCCGCAGTATTTTCTCTCAGGTTAATTATATCTCGTAAGTAATTCACGTGGTTTGCGTAACTGATACCTGAGAGATTATGATTATTTGCGTACTCTCTTCCATCTTATAATATTCCTTCATGTTAAATGCGTTATACTTTTTATCATACATAGTTGAATAGATAAACATGAGACAGTATTGCTTTGCCATATACAGAAAATAAGTGGTAAAGTGCCAGAGAGAGAGAGAGAGAGAGAGAGAGAGAGAGAGAGAGGATATGTCTGGCACAGTAATGTATGTGGAGGCGAAGAAGATATGACCGAGAGAATATTGTGTATCGGGTCTTCCTTTGCTGATACTGAGAGGCAGTAAGCAGGTGGGTAGGCAGGTAGGTGGGTAGGTAGGTAGAGAAGCAGGATAGTAGGTCTGTGGATGGGGAAGGGGAGGTAAGTACGTTTTTAGATAGGTATGTAAGTAGGTAGGTGTGGATGTAGGTAGGTAGTTATATTTACTGGTGGGTGAAAAGGAAGTTAATATCAGTGGGTAAGGAAGTAAGAAAATTAAGTGAGTAGGTAGGTAGGGAGGGAGCGAGGGAGGGAGGTAGGTAGCTAGGTAAATAGGTAAGTAGTTAGTAGGTATTCATGACCGGTAGACTGACAGGTAATTAAATAAATAATCAGGTATGCTAATAAGTTAGCTAAAATGCAGGTAAATTAACAGGTAAGAACAACAGATAATTTAACAGGTAATCACAGTGGTAATCAACAGAATAATTAGCAGGTAATCAAACGGGTAAGTAGGCTAAGCAATTCATTCCACAGGTAATCAAGGTAGTTTGACAAGTAATTAAAGAGTCAGATAAATGTTTAATTAAATTTGATAGGTGATCACACATCAGGTGAAGATTAAACCGACAGACAACGAGGTGAAATGTCTGTTTGTCTGCCTGCCTGTCTGTTTGTCTGTCTGTCTGTCTGATGGTTTGCCTGCTTGTCTACCTGGTTGCCTGCCGGCGTCTCTCTCGATCAGTTTGTTTGTCCATCCGTCTCTCCCTGCCCTGTCTGCTTGTTTATCCCTCTGTCTGCATGTCTGGTTGTCTGTTTGCATTTCATTCGTTTTGACTTTGTCTGCGTCTGTGTGTGTGTGTGTGTGTGTGTGTGTGTGTGTGTGTGTGTGTGTGTGTGTGTGTGTGTGTGTGTGTGTGTGTGTGTGATATATATAGTATATGATGAATTATTATATCCGTCAGTTACGTTCGTCCATATGTGCTTGTGTCCGTCCCTCTCTGTGTCTGCCTGTCTGCTTGCCTGCCCGCTTGTCTGTTGGTCTGTCTCTGTCTGCATGTCTGACTGTCTGTCTGTCTACGTAAGTGCCTGTCTGTCTGTCTGTCTGATGCATGATTTTCAACTTTACGCTTTAAAAAATGGTATAAAAATTAAGCAAATTCTCGTCACTGAAAAAATGAATTACTACGATTATCTGTGTTGAAATTACCGAGGTTCCCAGAAATAGTTATAATTACTTCCGGAACAATAGAGAAAGATTATTTGATGAATTATTGAGCAACGGTAATGATACATAGGTTAATGAGGGTAAGAGATATTAGAAGAATTTTGGATAGTTGGTTATTGTAGACTTAAGGAGGATACAGAATTACAGGGAAACGGTAATGATAGATTAATGAAAAAAATGATAGATAATAGAGGGACAATGCTGGCTTCTACCCTTTAATTTTTTCTACCTTGCATACAAAAAGTTACGATAGAGATGACTGAAGAAAAAATATGATGTATAAATTAAAGAAACTAAAATTATAACTTACTAAAGGCCATAATCTGAAGCTTGGAAATATACCGGTAATACAATACATTATTAAAAAGTATGATTAATAAAAATAACAGTATGCTAATGGCTAAGACTTTAATCAGCAGTAATAATTTTAACACTTCCAACATCGATAACGAAATCCATGAAAGGTATGACATAAAATATAAGTCCACGGTCGTATCCTCCTCAGTGTACGTGATTCCCTAACACCTGTTCCTTAGCGATTTATTTTGCATATTACCCATGTAGCTATTAATACGAAGCTTTTTTTTTTTTTTTACTTAGACGATTTACCCCACCTTAAGAAAACTTTTATGTAGTGAGGGGGTTATTAGAGACGATTATCAACCTCCTTTAATCCCAAATCCTCGCGTAAGCTGAATAAAATCGTCCGTAAGTAAGAATAAGATGAGAATATGAGGTCATTTCTTTTTCCATACTAGGATAAAGTGCCTAAGTGACGTACATAAGGATATTAACGTGTCCTATGCGGGAATAAAGAGGCAAGAAGAAGGTGTTTGGGAGGCTTTCATACCCCACAGACACATAAGCCACAAATGCAGTCAAGTAACAAGTAACACGTATGCTTCTCTCTCTCTCTCTCTCTCTCTCTCTCTCTCTCATCTTTCCCACTTTGATGGCTCCAGCTGGCGCGTTGCTCTTCCCTTGTGTATTATTCACGCAAAAATGTATGCTTATTAAATGGTATGAATCTAATTATCATGCAAGAGAAAGCTGATGCAATATGTAAAATAAATCGGAAAGGAAAAGGTGCGTAGAGTCTCCGATTATGGTGCAGTGAGATTGTAGGGATATTGAAAGGCTTCCCCTCAAAAAAAAAGAAAAAAAGAAAAATTAGAGATCTTACAATAGCCATAATAAAGCCAAAAATCCCTCCTAAAAAAAGCAATAAGTGACCTTAATTGAAACTAATGTAAAGCCTAAAGACGAGTATAATAATTCTTAATGATAATGATAGTAATAACGAATGGCAGTTTCACCAAGTAGTGGTTTACATCTGAAAGCCGATGATGATGATGATGATGATGATGATGATGATAATAATAATAATAATAATAATAATAATAATAATAATGATGATGATGATGATGACGGTGATGATGATGATAATGAAAATATATAAAAAAGTAACAAACAAGAAGACACGATAATGCTGGAAATGGCCAAATAAACAGACATGAACAACAACAGACACAAGACACAGCATTACCGAAAGCCGATAATAATAATAATAATAATAATAATAATAATAATAACGCTAACAATAACGACAGCACCGAAGACGACACGATAACGCCAATAAATGAGAAGACATAAACACTAGCGAAAGCACAATAACGGCGACTCCCCTAAAAAACACGCAATACTCCACTGTCAGAAGCCGATAATAATAATAATAATAATAATAATAATAATAATAGTAATAATAATAATAATAATGGCAAAAATAACCTAGGTAGTAATAACGCTGGAAGCAACAAGGACGAGATTATTGTAAAAAAATGGGTAATGGGCCCAACGGAGTCGTGGTCCACACAGGGAATTGAATATCACTCCTAATGGGGCCTGATATTACCTGCTGTGGTGGAGGGAAGGAAGGAAGGAAGGAGAGAGAAGGAGGGAGGGAAGGAAAGAAGGAGGAGGAGGAAAGAGTGAGGGAGATGAGAGGGAGGGAAGAGGGAGAGTGGTAGAAAGGTAGGAAGGAAATATTTGGTAAGGAAGGAAGGAAGGATGAGGGAGTAAGAGTGAGGGAAATGGGAAGAAAGGAAGGAGGAGAGAGAAAGAGCAAGAGAGATGGGAAGGAGGGAGGAGAAAGAGCAAGGGAGATGGGAAAGAGGGAGGAGAGGCAGAAATGTAAGAAGGAAGCATTTGGGAGGAAAGGAATATTGACAGGAAAGCGAAGTAAGTGTAAGAGGGAGGAAATTGGAAAAGAGATAAGGAAGGAAGGCAGGAAGGAAGGAAGGATACAGGGAAGGAAGGAAGAACAGAAGCATGAAAGGTAGGGAGGAAGGAAGGTAGGAGGGAAGGAATGAAGGAAGGATAGAGGGAAGGAAGGAAGAAGTATGAAGGTAGGGAGGAAGGAAGGAAATGAAAGAAGGAATTGAATATCACTTCTACTGGTACCTGACACTGCCTGCTGTGAAGGAGGGGAGGGAGGCAAGGAGAGGAGAAGGAATGAGAAAGAGTGAGGGAGATGGTAAGGAGGGAGGGAAGAGAGTAGAGGAGGGAGGGAGAATAAAGAAAGAGGAGGGAGAAAGAATGAGAGAGATGGGAAGGATGGAAGAACAAATGAAGCGAGGAAGGGTGTGCGAAAGAAGGAATATTGATAAAACTGGACTAAAGGTGAAAGGGATGACGGAGGGACAGAAGGAGGAGTGAAGGAATGAAGCATCGAGGGAAGGAAGGTATGAAGGAAGCAAGGACAAGAAGAAAGAACTGGATATCATTCTTAATGGAGCATGATAAGCGTGGTGGTGGAGGGAAGGAAGGGAGGAGAAGAGAAGGATGGCGAAAGAAAGGAGGGAAAAGGTGGTGTTAGTGAATTTGTGATGAACGGAAGGAAATGGAGAAAACGGATGGAAAGAAGGAAGGAGAGAAGGGTGGTGGGGAGGGTGGGAGGAAGGGGGAAGGTCGAGAAGGGAGCGAGGAATCAAGCAAGTATGGAAGGGAGAAAGGAAGGAGTGAAGAAAAAGAGAGAACTGATTACCAGTCTCTCCAGTGAAGGGAAAGAGAAGAGAAAGGAGAGAGGAAGAAGGAGAGAAGGAGGAAAGGATAATAGGGAAGAAAGGAAGGAATCTGTGAAGTTTAAAATGAAAGGGTGATTAAAATTAGATGTCACAATGAAGGAAGAGGTAAGTGCGTGAAGGAAGAAGGAAGGAAGGAAGGACGGGCGGATGGAAGAATAAAAGGTAGGAGAGAAAAAGGTGGGAAAGAAGGCAGACAGGAGGTAGGGGAGAAGGGAAGGATGGAATTGAAAGTAAGATAGAAGTGAGGGAAGGAGGGAGGAGGAAGAAAGAAAGAAGGGAAGGAAGGGAGACTGTAGAAGCGAAGAAAATTCTGGAGTTTGGATGGACTAATGAGAGCAGATTGTACTAAATGATGGATGACACGAAGGAAGTGGGGAAGGAAAGATGGATTAGGAGTGAAGGAAAGAGGGAAGGATGAAGGAAAGAAGGAGATAGAAGGGACTCAGGAAAGAGGGGAAGGGAGGAAGATTTGAAAACGCGAAGCAAGGAATGGAGGAAGGAAGGAAGAAGGGAGAAAATAAATGAAGGTGATAAAAAAATAATAGGATACGATTGAATGAATGATTAAGGAAGGGAGGAGAGAGAAGGGGGGAAGACGGAAGGAAGGAAGGAAAAAAAGAAGAAAAAAAAAAAGGAAGGTATAAAAACAAGAAGTGAGGTTTAAAGGAAAGAGGAAAGAATAAAAGGCGACTGGAAGGAAGAAATAAAGGATGCGAGAAAAACAGAAAGGAAGTGAATGTTTCACTTTGAACGTTTCACTTTGGCTAATGGGGGACGATCATACTGCTGGAGGGAGAAAGGAAGAGAGAGAGAGAGAGAGAGAGAGACTAGGAAAATTAGGAGTAGATGATGAAGGGGAAGGAGAAGGAAAAGAGGAAGGAAAAGGAAAAGGGGTAGGAAAATGAAAATGAAAAGAAGATGGAGAAGAAGGATGTGTATAGGCTAATAATAATAGTACTACTAATGCTAATAATAATAATAATAATAATTAATAATAATAATAATAATAATAATAATAATAATAATACAAATTGCAGTCCTCTTTTAAATATACTTAATATTTTTTTTTAATGGCAGACATTGGCATAAACACTGGAATAGGCCACCCATACATACGTACATTTATACATATATACATCATTACCTGGAGAACTATACACACTCCTCTCTATACACTGCCCTCAACTATGTATATTTGCAGTTTATATGCATACTCCTGACCTAAGTGGATTGAGACAAGCGACGGAAATATATATAATGTTGAGTGTGTCTGTAGATGTGTATGTATAAATGTGTGTATGACTAGATGAGTGTGTGTATATAAGTGTGTATGTATGTGGACGTGTTTGTGTGTATGTATGAGAGTATTCGCTTACGTGTGAGTAAAACCCTGAAAGCATATTCCGTGTGCTCATGTTTGTAAGTAGGCATTAATCCGAGTATATATGTATGCTTGTATGTATTTATGTATTTAATGTATGTATGTATCAGTGTATGTATGTAGGTAGGTCGATATTTATATATGTATACACACGTACCTGCTCTTCATGTCAGTCTACTCTTAAATATATGGCGCGAGAACCACTTCAGTAGTCTACGATGGTGAATACTTAAAATAATTATTCTTTTCGTTAGACAAAATATAATCAGCTTAGGAGAGACTTAGCATTAAAAAGTTATTAATTAATTAATTTATTTATTTAAATGCTACATAAAACTTCACCCATTCGAAAGGTCTCTCAGCTGAACAAAGTCGTCAGGATAAAAATAATAATAATAATAATAATAATAATAATAATAATAATAATAATACCAGTATCAGTAGTAGCAGTATTAGTAGTAGTAGTAGTAGAAATAATGATAATAATAATAATAATAATAATAATAATAATAACACCATCATCGTATAGGATTAAAACCGCAGAGTAATGAAATTCCTCCAACATAACAACGAAATCAATACAAAGCTTTTCAACACTCAAGGTACCCCCCCCCCCAGGATCAATCACATCATTATTTCGTAAAAGCGCGGGATGCCATTACGTTATATCAGTGTGTTATAAGGCCGCATGTCATCGTTATACGGGTGAGTTACGTTATATGGCGTCTACAACAACAAATAACAACAACAATAATAACAACACCCAACTACGGAATGGGTTGTTAAGTGTGAAGATTGTATGGTAATTGGAGGCCGACTAATACTGCCCAGAAGTGCCAGATGCGGGAGCTTCAGGGCGCCCCCTCACCTTTCTGAGTCGGAAATCGTTTGTAGGTGACTGACGGACAGTCTGGTTCTTAGATATGCCTCCGTCTCCGAAAAGAAATGAGAGAGAGAGAGAGAGAGAGAGAGAGAGAGAGAGAGAGAGAGAGAGAGAGAGAGAGAGAGAATTACTAAATGAGGCAAAAAGATGTTAGTAAATAAATGATGAGGTAGAACGATATACCTGTACAAATAACTGATTTAAAAGAGAGAGAGAGAGAGAGAGAGAGAGAGAGAGAGAGAATCCTAATATCTGACTGAAACTAGACAGATGCTAAAGATTTATATTAATAAAAAAAAAAAAAAAAAATAGGAAAATCACAGGATGGCAAAAAGCTCTTTGGGGTTTAATGGCAGATGAAGTGTTAATTACCTTCCCATTAGATTTACCATTTAATTGAACCCCATTCAAACACTCACCATGAAGCCCATTATTTCTTTCCCACTCCCAATTATTCTCATTCTTTCCCACCCCATTATTTCTTTCCCGCTTCCCATTTTTCCATTCTTCCTTTCCCACTCCACATTTTTCCATTCTTCTTTCCCACTCCCCATTAATACCATTCATTCTTTCCCACCCTCCCATTATTCCCATTCATTCTTTCCTACTCCCCATTCTTTCTTCACCACTCCCCATTATATCATCTACATTATTGTCTCTTATGTAGCAAAGTTTAGTCAGTCTAAGTCGATCCCTCTTCCTCCTCCTCCTCCTCCTCTGTTTATTTGGTTTCTTTTGACATTTCTTCCCTTTCCATTGTGTTCCTTCTCTCCTTCTTTTTCTTCTCCCCTTGGATGTTGACCAGTGACCTTGACCTTTGACTGACCTGCATGAAAACCAAATTACTTCATCTCAGACACGTACACAATGTTTTTGCCAATTTTGATACAATCCGAATCAGTCACTGTGAGAATTTTTAAGTGTACATACATACATACATACATTCAACGTACCTACATACATACATACAACGTACCTACATACATACATAAAACATACATACAACATACACACATACATACATACATACATAGACACCAACGCGATCACAATACCTTCGTCTTCGGCATCGCTAATTATAACCCTCCCTCTGTACCAAAAATTGTTCCCGGTACAGCCACAGGTAACTTCAATAAACCTTAATGAATAGTTCTGAGTACCATATTACTAAAGGATTTGAGGAAAACGAAGAGATACAGATGACAGAAATGACACGACACCTTGTGCTGAATATACCATACGAAGAGCGTTTACTGGAATTGGATCCGCTAAGCTTAAGAAAATGAAGATTATAAGGAATTGAAGCCTAATCGAGGTGCTTATAGTTCTCTGCGGACGTGTTGAAATGGCAGTTGATCTATACTTCATAATAGATCAGTTGAATTGCGTCAGAAAAATTATTAAATTACTGATGTACGCTTCCAGTCGATTTTTTTTTTTTCACTAGACTTGCTAATATATGCACCAAATTGCTGGAAGTGTGACATACTGCTATACAACATTAATACATAAAAATCATTTCAGTATGTTGGCCTAAGTAGCTTCTAATCCACAGTCAGATATATTCACAGTGGATTAATAACAACATCTGACCGGCATTCATCTTTTTCTATTGCAGGCCACGGCAGATGCACTCACTCAGCAGTATCACAAGACTGCACGTAATGGTAAGTTGATATCAATTTCCTTTGCTAATGAAGGCCGTGCTGAGTGTATTTCCCTTTCATCTTTTTCCATGTTATTTCCATGACTTTTATTCCATTAATGTATTTCCTTTTTACTGTCGACTTCAGGTGAGTGGGTTCGGATGGGGCAGTGAGCTGGAGAGGGGGGGAGTGGGTTGGGGAGAGAGAAGTAGGTTGGGGAGGGGGAAGTCTTCTTGCTCTGCTATCCTTGTCTTATGCTCATAAAATAGATACCAATAACCAACACTATTACAAATTCCCTGAAATGAATTTAAAAATCTGTTGTTATTTTTTTTGGCATATTCTTTGCTCCATATCCATCTCGTCCTCTCCCCTCCACCAACACTCATTCGTTTCTCTTTTCCTCTCTGTTCATTTCCTCTTTCCCTCCCCTCTGTCCATCCCAATTCCTCCACCACCACCACCACCACCACCACCACCACCACCTCCTCCTCCTCCTCCTCCTCCTTGTTCAGTCCATCTTTTCTTCCCCTTACCAGTCCCTTTTCACTCACCCTCTTCCTTTTCCCTCTTCTTCCTCTCTTTCCTCCTCTCATTTCCTTCTCTCCTTTGTCATCCTCACGTCCATGTCCCTACCCTCTTCTTCCTTTGCAACTTCTTCCCTCCTTCTCTTCATTCTTCTCCACAGTTATTCCTTTATCCAGTCCTTTCTTATCTCTTCTTATCCTCTCCTTTTCTCTCCTCGTCTGTCATCTTTTCTGTCTCCTCTCCCATTCCCCTCTTCTCGCCCCCCCCCCCACTTATTTTCTCCCTTCCCTTCCTTCCTTCCTCCTCCCTTCCATTCCTCCCTCCCTTTCTTTCCCCCTTCCTTCTTTCCCCTCCTCCATTCTTTCCACCCTCCCTCTCCTTTCCCTCCCCATCTTCCGCTCCCTCCTCCCCCATCTTCTCCTCCCACCACCCTCGCCTTGTTGCCATCCTGATCTTAAAATGAGTGGGAGAAAAATCAGAAATAGCAAAAATGAAAAACAAACAACAAAAATGAAGAAAAAACAAGAAAAGCGAAAGAATAACCAAGCGCTTCATTATTGCGAGGGTAAGAGGAGACTGGAAAAACACGCTTGAAAGAAAACGGGATTTTTTAAAAGGTAAATACACTTCAAAAGGGGAGACTGAGGCAAAGTTAAGAAGTATATCTAGGGGAACGGGAGCTTAATCCTGTGTTCAGATCTGATTCTTGGTTACATTTCCCCTTCGCGGACGACAGACAGATAGATAAATTGAAAGATAAATGCCTTTATCTATCATTTCAAACATATATACACTCATACAGTTAGATAAATAATTATATATAAAAAAAAAAACATGAAACAGATACTGGCAGATATCAACATACACCCACTGAGATGCATAGAAATTGAAAAAAGTCTTGCTATATATAAATTCATAGATTGATATATAGGAAGATAGATAGATAGATAGATAAACAGTAGATGAGTCCTGCTGTCTGTTTATATATACACTGATAGATGTAGATAAACTGAAAGGTAATTACAGCTATTTATTTATATATTTACATTCATACAGGTAGGCAGATAGATAAATTGAAAGATAAAAGTCCCACTATCTATCTAATTATATACACTCGTACCGATAGATAAAGTCCCACTATCTATCTGAATATATACACTCCTTCCGATAGATAGATAGATAGATTAACAGATAAATTGAAACATATGTATCCCTACCTATTTATAATTCATATATATACACATACACACTGTAGAAACAAGCTTATACACTAGTTTATATATATACATGGAGTGGTTTACATTAGGTATACTTAAGTCTATCATCAACAGTATACTCGAGTTTACTATTTTGTCTGTTTTTGTTAGAAGTTAGCGAGTAAAAAGTCTGCTCTTACGAGGGAGGAAGAGAAGGAAGAGGGAGAGAAGGATGGGGAAAAGATTGGAGAGAGAATTGTAGAGGGATGGTGAGAAAGATGGGGGAAAGATTGAAGGAGATATGTGGAGGGTTGAAGAGGAGGAAGATGGAGGAAAGATTGGAGAGAGAAATTGGAGGGTTGGAGAGAAAGATGAAGGAAAGATTGGAGGAGATTTAGAGAGTATGGTGGAGGGGCTGAGAGGAGGAAGATGGAGGAAAGATTGGAGAGAGAATTGTAGAGGGATGGTGAGAAAGATGGGGGAAAGATTGGAGGAGATGAAGAGAGAAATGAGGAGCGATGGAGAGGAGGAAGGATTGGAGGAGATTTAGAAAGAAATGTGGAGGGATGAAGAGGAGGAAGATGGAGGAAAGACAGTTCTGGAGGGAGTAGAAGATGGAGGGAATTTGAAGAGGGATCAAGAGGATGGAGGAAGATAGAAAAGTAAGTGGAGGGAGGAAGAGACGTATGAGCGACAGAAGAATGGAAGGAGAGAGAGAGAGAGAGAATAAACGCCGCGAAATTTCTCTTCCCTATATCTAAATTATCATCTCAGCATTTTGATCATTTCTTTTTCTGTAATTCACCCATATTCATTTTCTAATTGTCAGTCATGTCATTTCTATATCAGTGTCCCGTTGGGTATGTTATTATCGTATTTTACTTACTTTTCTATCTGTTTCTGCCTGTTAATCTATTTCTCTCTCTTGACCCACCTATCATCTGCATCTGTCTGTCTACGTTTTCTATCTCTCTTTCTGTAAGTTTCTTTTTTTTTTTTTAGTTTTGTACATTTTTTAATTCATCATTGTGTTCGCTCGTCTGTTATTGTATTTTGCATTAACTCTTTCTCAATAAACATTTTTCTGTCTTTAACTCCTTTTATTTGTTTTATATCGTATTCTTTCGTTTTCGTTACCCCTCCAGTTTTCTCCTTTTTTTCCATTTTTTTCAGTTTATCCCAGTTTTTCTTTTTTATTCATTTTTTCCCTTCCCTCTGTCTGTCATACCACATCACCTCCCCCTCTCTTCACTCTCTCTCCCTCCCCATTCGTCTCTCTCCCTCACTCACTTTTCCTCCCTGCCTTTCACCCTGTCTCTCTCTTTCCTATCATCGCTCTCTCACCACTGCTTTCCCTCTTTCCCCCTCATCTCCTCTCTTTCTTGTCCCCATTCTTTGTCTGCCCCTCTTTTCATATTTATGCCTTACAGCTCTTTTCCTCTCTTTTCCACTCTCTCTTCTTCACATTTCCTTCCCGTTCTTTTTCTCTCCCCTGTTTTTGTCTCATCTCTCCTTTCCCTTTCCTCTCCCTCTTTCTCCATCTTTTCGTATTTTCTCGTTTCTTCAACATCTTCTTCCTACTTAAACCATACCTTTCATCCCTACTCCTAATATTTTTCTTCTTCCTAACCCCCATTCCTGGCCACTTCTCCCTCCCTCAGTTCCCTTCACCTCTCCACCTTCTCTCACTCCCTCTTCTTCCCTGATCTCCCGTTGTACCTTCTGTTCCTCTCCCCTCTTTCCCCTTCCTCCGTCCTCCCTACTCTAACCTCTCAGTCTTCATTCCCTCTCCCCCTCACTCCCTTCCGCCCTCCTCTCACCACCACTCTCCACCTCCCTCATAATACACTCCTTCCTCACTATTTTTCAGATCCCTCACCGTTTACCTTCTCTCTCTCTCTCTTTCTCTCCCCTTACTACCTTTCCTCTTACCTCATTCCTTACCTCCCCCTCTCTCCTCTCACTCCTCCCTATCCCCTGTCCATTCACTGACCCCTCTCTTCTTCGCTATCCTTACGCCTTTCCCTCCCCTCTCCCCGTCAGTTCCTCCCCGTCCCACTGCCTTTTCCCTCACCCCTCTAACTACTCCCCTTCCTCTTCCCCTCTCCTCTTAACTCTTAATCCTCTGTCTCTCTTCCCTCGCCTCCTCCTCCTCCCATCCCCTCCTCTTCACACATGCCCCCCTCCCTCCTCCTCACATCGCTTCATCCCTTGTCGAACCCTTACCATATATAACCCGCTTTCTTTCTTCCCTCACCTTTTTCTCCTTTCCCCAACCTAACCCCTCATTCCTTTTTCGTCCTTCTTCACCCCATCACACTCACTTCCTCACTCTTGACCCCTCCTCACTCCCCATCCTCTCTTCCCTCACTCCCTTCCTCCCCTTCCTCTCACTTCCTCATTCATGAGCGCCCAACCTCCTTTCTTACCCCTCTCCTGTCTTCTTCCTTTTTACTTCTCCCCTCACCTCCCCCCACCCCTTCTCCCCTAACCCTCATCTCCCTCTCCCCTCCCTTTACCTATCCTCTTCTACTTCCCTACCCCTCCTCTCCCTCTCCCCTACCTCTCCTTTCCCAATTCCCTACCACTCCTCTCCCTCCTACCCCTCCTGTCCCTCTCCTCTCCCCTCCCCTACCCTCCCCTCCTCTCCCCTTCCCCCTTCCTTTTCACCCCATCTCAGCAACTGCCGCCCTAATCTGCCCGGAGCCAAACTCACGGAACTGACGCGAAATTCAATGTTTTTCACCCAAATTGGCGTCCGGCTAGGCAAACACGACTAATTATCCGCCAAAAATAAACAGAAAATAAATCCCTAAAAAAAAAAAAAGGAGAGAGAGACTGCTATTTGAGGCTGGCTTGTTTACCTGTATGTTTATTCAGTTATTTTGGGTTATTTTTATTATGACTTTCAATGTAATGGTTTGGTGTGTTTTAGGAGTATGTGTTTTAGTGTGTGTGAGTTTGTGTACTGTATATTATGATTTTTTGCTTATTTTTTTTTATTGTGTGTGTGTGTGTGTGTGTGTGTGTGTGTGTGTGTGTGTGTGTGTGTGTGTGTGTGTGTTTTGTACCATTAAGCACCTTCATGATTGTGACATATTTGCTTCTGCGTTTTCTGTTAGTGTGTGTGTGTGTGTGTGTGTGTGTGTGTGTGTGTGTGTGTGTGTGTGTGTGTGTGTGCGTGTGCGCACCATTAAGCACCAACTGTGTCCACTATAGCCACCATTACCATCATATTCCCGACTACCATAACTACCATTACACCTCCCATTTTTCAACACCACAGAGACACACCATGACAGTTTATTAGTACCATACCATACCACCATTACCATTAATCTCCCCTTATATATATACACCATTATCATTATTTTGCTGTCTACCATAGTTACCATTACTTAATCTCATTGTCAGATCCTTGCAGTCACTTAATATTACTACCATCACACACTACCATTACCATTATTTATCTGACTTCTATAACCACCATTGATCTGCCATTTTCAGCACCATGGGTAGATATTAAAGTACATATTTATCAATACCACCATACACTACCATTACCATGATTTTCCATTTTTAAGATTGTTGTACTTTCCATGAATTCTTCCTTTTTCGCCACCATAAACGGGCACCATGAATTAGTCCCATATCGAAACACCATTGCCATCACTTTCCTGACTACCATAGCCACCATGACTTCCATTTCCAGCACCGTAAAAGGACACTATTTATACTCATGTTCCATCTAACATTACCATTACCATCATCTCCCTGCCATAATCATCTCTCCTCCATTCCCAGCACCATAAGCAGACACCATTGTAAATATTAGTACCATTCCAGAGCACCATGACAATTATTTCCCTGATTTCCATAACCACCATTATTTCTCCCATATCCAGTACCATACACATCAAGATGTATCATTTTGTTCTTACAGCATCACTACCATAATCGTCTAACTACCATACTACCATTATCGTCTAACTACCATACTACCATTATTTACCATTTCCTGTAACATAAACAAGCACCATGATAGTTATTTAAAGTCTCGAGTACCAGTACCATAATTGTCCTAACTACCATAACCACCATTATCCTTCCATTTTCCTAACTACCATAACTACCATTGTCCTCCCATACTCAGCACCATTAGCAGACACCATGGCCAGTATTCTCGTCAGTTAAGAAAGCTCCCTAACACCTTTTCCTAAGCGAGTTATTTTGCTTATTACACCTTACTCTCCTATTCTGGTACATAAATCATTCTAACATCGCCATACTCTGCATGAGTAGCGTACAAAAGGATATTAACCAGCCATATCCAAAAAATAAATCGCTAAGGAAGAGTGTTAGGGAGCCTCCATACCCGATGAGAAAGAATACCATTATCTACTACCATAACTACCATGACATACACAGCACCACCACCACTCCCATCCTGACCACCATAACTACCATTACACTGCCATGACCTATTTATCGTTCCTCCGCAATACATAATTATACCATGACACACACAGCACCATAACCACTCCCTGACTACCATACTACCATTACACTGCCATTTCCATCACCCTCAGTACAGTGACGTCTTTCTCGTATCAGTCAAGCTACAACCAGACTATTTTATTCAGAAGGATGTCAACTATAATCTGTTCACTTTACCCTGGCCCAAAATTGCCATCCCTCCATCTTGGGTGCTTGAGTTATAACAATAGATGAACGCTAGAATATGATGCTAGTCACGAAGAAGTGCTACGGAATGGATATAGAGCCAGGGTATCGTCTTTTTCAGCCACTGAGCTCCGTGAAATATGCTCCAAGAAGATGAAAATTTAGGCCAAGTTAAAATGAATGAGCTACAGTGGAGGAGCTAATGTAGGCTGTGTCAACCTCCACCCCCCCGCCCCAAAAAACCCCCCAAAAAAAAAAAAAAAAAAAAAAAAAAAAAGTCTGGTGAGGCAAGAATGTAATCCCAAAGACGTCATCGTACTGAAAGGGTTTGTTTTTTTTTCCACCCCATATTATTCCCCATAATAGCACCATGACAGTCCAGCAAATCAAAATCAAGAAGAAAAATAATTACAAAAAATTAAGGATTATATACATTGCACAATCAGAAAATAATGTATCGTTACCCTAAAGAAAAAATGCCAAAAAATACTCTGTAGTCAGAAAAGGAAATCGTTACCCCCAAAAAATTGTCCAAAAAATTATATACATTGTACAGTCAGAAAAAGGTATCGTTACCCAGAAGAGAAATAATTGTACAAAAATTACATTGTACAGTCAGAACAAAATTTATCGTCACCCATCTATTCTTAACATTTCAGCTTCTCTAAAGAGACGTGTTTATTTTTTATTTTTTCGATTCCTGCTTCCTCCAGACGATTTTATTCAGCTTAGGAGAGAGATTTTTCGATCCAGAAGAGTTAGATATACCCTTCATTATCCTTTTAATTACTGCACCCCTTTCACTGTAACTTGGCCTAAAGTTGTCAAGTTAGAGTAAAAAGAGTATAATGTCATGATATTTTTCGTTTTGGGGAGACTCGTAGTGAAGGGATTTCTATACTACTTTCACCTTGACTTGGCCCTGATATTCGTCTCTTTGCAGCTTACTTCACGTAGATCAGTACTACGGCTCATCACTCATTCCATAGCTCTTCTTCGTGACTAACATCGTATTCTAGTGTTAATCTATTACAACTCATGATATCAAGACGGAGAGATGGCAATTTTAGGTCGTTCGAGTAAAAAGAGCTAGTGATATTAAAAGATATTAATCCGGATTTCTACTTAGAATTACCAGGTTCAGAAAACACAGATCCAGTTTTTTAGTATGGTCTCTCTCCTGAATAAAATCGTCAGTCATTCATCAGAATAAAATCACTGAAGCTCCACCATCGCAGTGAAGGCTTTATAGAGATTAATTTCAAGCTTTTAATTGAATAGGGGTTTTCTCTACTAAATATAATCGTCTTTGAGAGCGTTATAATGTTTCTTTTAACACCGCACTACGAGATATCACTTCATAGACTCGTTTGATGGGTGGCAGCAGCAGCACGAGAGTATGTATTTCCTTGTACAGAAAAGATTAGGCTTAGGGTATCTCTTAACAGAATTAAAAAAAAAAAATATGGAGGTAGAGTAAAAAAAAAAAAAAGGTAATCAAACATTTGGGTAACGATATTTCTGTTGTACCGTAAGTATGAGTAAGGATATATTTTTTCCTGTAAGTATTCATTTCATAATTGTTCCGTACATTATACGTTTATTATTATACACAAACATTCAGTATACTTGTACCTGTAACATTACTAGAAAAAACGAAAGTTTCCAGAATCGATAGTACAACACACTCACCCTTGCAATGGATGTCAAAATATTTCATCCACTGTGTCACAGTTTATCACAAGCCATCTTAATTTCCCTTTTTCTTATAGTATTTTTCTTTGATGTTCGTTCTGTTCCGACAAGGGGGTTAAGTTTCACGAATTAAATGCTCCTTGATTTTTTTTTCCAGTCGGGTTCCTGTGTTGTTCAATTAATTTCAAGTATTTTTTTTTTTTCCTTACACTTTTGCACTTTTTTTCATCCTTGACTCTCAACATTTTTGTCACAACTGTTGATACCTTCCGTGTTGCTACTCACATTTTTTTTCTATTGTCTCTTACTACCGTGACTACTACTATTACTACTAAGACTTACTACCACAACAACCACCATTACGATTGACTACAGCTATGACTACCGACAGTACTACCAATACTACTGCTGTTACTACTATGACTGCTACTACATCTACTACTACTACTGCTGTTACCACACTTACCACTGTAACTATCACCACATTCCTTTTTGTCATAACTACCATCGTTTCATTCTTCGCTGCTATTTTCCACCATCCTCACTACCATTATCACTGACAACACCAGTTTCTTCACTGCCACCAGTTGAACCTCTGCCACCACCACTACCATCATTATCACAGCTACCACCATCAGTACCACCATTGAGCGTTGTGGTAGCTGTTTTTAGTGTTCAGGTTTTCATTATTTTTATTTTTTTCTCCACGTTCAATTTCTTTTCGTCCATATTTCGTTTTCTGTCACTTTTTCTTGTCTTTGTTTGGATCTCATTTTCTTTCAGATTTTTTTCTTCGGCTCCTCTGGGTTCCTTTCCTCCGTTTTCTTCCATTGGCATGACGTTTGACGTAGGTTTTGAGAGAGAGGGAGAGAGAGAGAGAGAGAGAGAGAGAGAGAGAGAGAGAGAGAACATAGAATAATAATAATAATAATAATAATAATAATAATAACAATAATAATAATACCCGCCATGTTACTCGTCCATTGTTTCGTTTCTCCCTTCTCTTTCTCTCCCATGTTTCCCTCCTCCTCACCTTCTGCTCCCTCCAAGGACGGTGGGAGGGAGGGGGGAGGGATGGAGGGAGGAGAGTTGGAAGAGGAGGTGGAAGAGGAAGAGGAGGAGGGGGAGGAGGAAGGGGGAGGAGAGAAGACCGGAGGAGCTCCCTGTGAAAAGAGAAAATGTAGAGATTAATATGGGAATGTTAATGTATTCTCTCTCTCTCTCTCTCTCTCTCTCTCTCTCTCTCTCTCTCTCTCTCTCTGAGCAAATAATCCATGGATACACATATTCTATTCACATTTTCTCAAACCTGTGCACAAAGGTGGTGGCCAGGTGACAGCGGAATGCGCTCTTGTATATATGACCTCGAGATCGAACCCAATGGAGGCAAGAATAGAGTGAGGATTTGGAATGGCTCTATATAGGCGTTACTGCTGTCTAAAAATACCACTGATATACCAGAAAAAAACACCGCTAATACCACGACACAATTCCCAAATGACGTAACCTATACCATGTCTCTGTTGGTGTTTCGGTGTATTTCTTAACCTTATCTCTCTCCAAATTTTCGTCCTTTTTCCATTTTTTTTTTATACGTAGCTCAAAGGCAGGACGACATAATGCTACGGCTGTACATCCTTTCCTGGGTAGCATCTTATTTTGTTGTTAATCTGATTTTTAGGCCACGTTGAAGTGAAAGGAGTATAGTACCAAAGCAGTGAATATATGTCTTGTGGCATATTTAAGAGGACAAAGGGACTGGTGGGCAAGCTAGACACATAAATCACAAAAAAATACGTACAGCTTCAATGACAAGTAAAAACATACACACAAAATCTCACCGGTGATGCATATATACAACAGGAAGCTCAAACACACACACACACACACACACACACACACACACACACACACACACACACACACACGGAGCACTTCTGAACATGCTAATCACATTACATATATTTCAACGGCCGGAACGGGCGCCTCATTTTAGCAAAACTTTTTTTTTTTTTCCGAAAGGGAGAGAGAGAGAGGATTAGTGTCTACTACAGGCAGATAGATAGATAAGTAGATATAGAAAGGCAGAAAGGAAAGATAGAGAGCATTAGTGTCTACTTGAGACAGATAGATAGTTAGATAGATAGATAGTTACATTAATGCAGACAGAGACAGAGAGAAGGGCCGAGGCAGACCAGAGACCTTCAGACACACAGGCAGACGGACAAGCCTAGCCATCCCCCCCTTTCCCCCCGTTTTTTTTTTTTTTTTTTTTTTTTTTTCTCAAACTAATAAAAATCCAAACACGACTTTTCGACGCTCTCATGATTACACCCTTATGAGTTTTTATCCACTCGCATTTCCATATTAATTTTTTCCTGATTTTTTTTTTCTTTTTTTCGTTCCAGTCTTACGTGTTTCTGTCCCTTTGATTGATTTGGATTTAATTTTTTTTTATTTGTTTGTTGATTAAAAGTGTGTGTGTGTGTGTGTGTGTGTGTGTGTGTGTGTGTGTGTGTAATTACTTGACTTTATATCATCCATGTTAGGCTGTCTTGCAGATTTTCTACTTCTTAGATATATAATGGCTAAGCTTATTGTTTTGGTATTATTCTTTTTATTATTATTTCTTTTCTGTGCTGAGAATTTTGGCGGACTGTTTTGCCATTTAACCTAGTGGAAAGTACCGAATTCAAATCTGCTCAGTTATATTTGTAACATGTTTTAGAGAAAACCACAAGAGCTTTAAAGCTATAACTTTACAGAAATATAGCTGTGGTCCCTCTCATTATTTGACTGGAATATGGTTACAGTTAAGCATACAGTTACCCAGTTATTGAGGCAAATGTAAAATGTACCCATGTTTACAAAGACAGTCAATACCATAAATAGTTATGGCGATGCTTCATTGTTGTGGCTACACAATAAGTAAATAGGTAACTAGTTATTTTTATCTTTCTGATATCGTTTTCTGTGTTATTCTTTCTCGCTGTCTGTTTGTCTGTCTAAAGGTATGCCCAGTAAGGTGCTCTCTCTCTCTCTCTCTCTCTCTCTCTCTCTCAGCCCTACTCTACCTTCATAATATTTTTAAAGGAATTCGTCCAAGCTCCCCGGAATGCGACTGCAGACTGTTACCAAAGAGTGTGCAGAATCAATGTATATATTTCGTCATCTGGTATTTAAGAGGCATTTATTGGTATGTTCCACCCCTGCACAGGCCATTTTATTTTTTAACTATTTTTCAACTTTTGGAGGTTATAGGTATGTTCGGATTCTCGTTTTGTTTGATGCCTCTTTTTGTTTTTTTCTGTGTGTTGTCTGTTGTTCGGGGTAGGGACTGATATTTTTATTGTTGCTGTTGTTTTTTGTTTTGATGAAGGGCTTTTGTCCGTATTTGTTAGTTAATTTTGTTTTTCTGTATAACCTCCGCCAAGGAGGTTATGTTTTACCCCACGTTTGTTTGTTAGCAGGATTACTAAAAAAAAGTTGTCAATGGATATTGATGAAATTTTGTGGAAGGGTGGGCCATGAGTCAAGGAAAAAATGATTAAATTTTGGCCCGGATCCGGATCGTGATCCGGAGTATCCTACGCAATATTTCCAAAAGTTCTCAAAGAATTTCAATGAAATTTTGTGAAGAGGTGCATCATGGATCAGGAAAGATTTGATTAAAAATTGGGTCCTATATCCACGAATGCGGATCCGGATCCTTTTAATGGCATTGGCGGAGGTATGCGCTCTGTGAGCGCTTTCTAATTTTTTGTTTGTTGTCTTCGTTGTTGGTCCTTTAGTATTGTTGCTGGTAATGTTGCTTTGCTTGTTGAGGGTGTGTTGTGTTTGATGTTTTGTGAGCTTTTGGTCTTAATGAGCCTTGTTATGTAGTTCAGGCGTTTCTTTGATTAATGTTATTGGTGTTAATGACGGCGGCTTTGGTGACTTATTGTTCCTCTTGTTTCAACGCATTCCAATAAATACAACACAAACTGTTACACACAACGCAATAACAAGGTCCCTCACATAACGTTCCTAAGCGCCCACACGCTCCACAACACACAACGTTCCACGGCTCCCGCATGCCACACAACATTCCAAAGACGCATCGCAATACAAGACGTTCTGTAGTTCACACGTTTCATAAAAGCCTTTAAAACCATCCTGATGTATTTGACAAAGCACGCAATGTTCCTCCATCCACATCATCTGTACAGTACCTTCCATACTCCTGTCCACAAAGCCAGATAGTATGCTTTACCATCCACACGTTCCAGAGTTACCGCACATGCCGCTCCATTCGTCAGTTTACAAGGTGTTCCGCGGTTCCAGTTACCATATAAATCAATCACAAGGTTCATATTCACGCTTTCTTTACGTTCCACAAGTCATATACTAACTTGGATGGGTGGGTAGGTAGATGATTGATTTACACACACACACACACACACACACACACACACACACACACACACACACACACACACACACACACACACACACACACACACACACACACACACACACACACATTCTACCCTCCACATCTCTCTGGTCCATCATTCCCCTTTTCTGTTCCACTGTTCATTCCCAAATATACCGATACCCTAGTCTCTTTGTCCACATTCCCCGTTCCACATCCCTAACCTTATATTGATCCATCCACACCTGTTCCTAAATTCGCACACACATTTTCTCGCATTTCACCACCCACACCTTCCATACCTCAACATCCACACCTCTCCCATTTCACCATCCACGCCTTCCATACCACAACACCCACCCTACATTCACCGTTTCCAAAGTACCTACATTTTATCATTTCCAGTCCACTGCCCCATGTTCCTCAGTCCTCCATTCCATAATCCCATACCTTGTTCCTCCGTCCACTTCTCAGATTCCACTGGTCACTCCACATATCCAGCTCTTTCCCATCTACACTCCTCTTTCCACTCGTTCCACACCTCCGGCCTAGCGTTCCATCACCCGTTCCATAATTCCTCACCCTTCTGTGTTCCACCATCCACACCTCCCATTCCACTGTCCACTTACACCTATCCACATCTTCCATCCCAATCCACACATAACGTTCCACATCCCAACCGTACGTTCCAGTCCCTCATTCCACAATCCCTACGTTCCACAGTCCCTCATTTCATCATCCTCACGATCCACAATCCCTCATTCCACCATCCCCACGTTCCACAGTCCTTCATTCTACGATCCCCACGTTCCACAGTCCCTCATTCCACCATCCCCACGTTCCACAGTCCCCCATTCCACCGTCCCCATGTTCTACCCTGCCTTCCACAACACCACCCCTATGTTTCGCTGTGCCGTTCCGCCCATGGGTTTGTTTTCGGGCTCGCCATGAAACGCAAACAATTATCATATTTTAACTGCTGCCTGGGGGAAAGTTTTGTTTATGGAGTATAATATAACTTCGCCACTCCGCAAATTCACATTAGTTTAATTCTGCGCGGGTTAAATTTGGCGTGACTTTGTTTTCCCCCCGCGCTGTGTATTGCCTCGCCACCACCACCACCACCACCACCACCCACCAGCGCTGCCGTTGTCACCCGTCACCACCATCACCCAGCACCGTCATCGCTACCATCGCCAACGTCACCATCACCACCATTACCATGATTACTACCGTCACCAGCACCATCGCGACTACCGCCAATATCACCACCACTGCCATTACCGTCATTACCACCATCACCAATACCGCCATCATTACCCATCACCAGCACCATCACGACCACCACCAAAATCACCACCACTACCATTACCATCATTGCCACCTTCACCAATACCGTCATCATTGCCACCGCTACCATCACCGCCACCATCACCATTGTTAACATCGCTATCATCGTCACCCCTGTTAACCAAACCAGTACTACCAATACCATCATCGTCATCATCACCACCACCACCACCACCACCACCACCACCACAGCTACCACCACCATCGTTATTAGCATGATATAATCCGCCACTGACCTGACCTCTGTTAACGTGATTTGACCCGGTGTGACGTGATTCACTTCAGGTTTGACCTCTTTCCACCTTACCTGATGTGGTATTTTTTTATTTAATCCACTGTGACCTGACATTATTTATTTATTTTTTGAGGGGACTGATATTTTTTTTTACATAGTTTGACCCGTTGTGACCTAACACTCAGCTGACCTCTAATGACCTTATTTTACCGTGACCTAATTTGATCAGCAGTGTCGTCCTCCATCGGCTGTTTTGGCTTGAACTGATTTACGATGACTCACCTATTTTGGCTTGATTTGACCTGCTGTGACCCAGGCATTTGTTGTGACATTATTTATGTTGAGGTGATTACATTTTTCGATCCGGTATGACCTAACTTTTACTGATCTCTCCTCTGTAGATTTTACTTTTATCTACCGTGACATTTTACCGTGATATTATTTTGTTGCAATCTGAGCCACAGTAATTTGACTCTCTATGAAATTATCCTTGTTTACCTCACGTTAATTGACCTGATCTGACAATGTGACCTCATCTGTCACACTGATTTGCTCAAAAAGTGATCTGCTCCTGACTGTCCTCGCATCTTTTGACATGTTTTGTTCGGTGACCTCAGCTGTGACCTTACCCTTCGCTGACCTCACCTCTTAGCCTAATTTAATCTGTTACCTGATTCGATCCCCTGTGACATGTCCTTTACCTCCCCTAGCCCCCCCCCCTTTTTTTTTATTACTTAATTTGATACGTGGGACTTGACAACACTAGCTGACTACTCAACTCCCACTGACCTCTCTTGATTCAGCTTACACTTATCTAAGCTCACATGATGCTCCAGCTCCCACGAAATTACCATTTAGCTGTCTATCTCTCTATGTCTTGTATGTCTCAACCTTCAAGAGGTGGCCTCAACGAAAGAACCTCATGGTATTTCTGTCCCTACTCAGCAACGACCTCTTCACACGATACACCGCCCTCCTTATCATACTGCCATACATATTGCATTCATAAATAGTCATACAAATTTCTGTGTATAAAAAAAAGCATGCCGTCATATAATGTTGCCTTTTCCTCCTAATCTCATTGCTGATTACTACTTCTCTGTCCCTGCCACCTTCCTTACTGCACGTTCCCCATTCATCCCTTGTGCTACTGATTAGGCTACTGCAGTTCTGAAAATCTAACCTTGTCCGTTCTCTACCATTTATTATTATCTCTCACTGTGGCCTAAATTGACCCATGCTGATCTAACCTGCCGTGACCTTTACTGATTTGATTTCATCCCCGCTCACCTGACTGCTTGAACCGCAACCTGCACTTCCCTGAGCTTTGCGTTAACCCCTCTGACCTGACATTTGCTGTGACCTCTGTTGCTATGATCTGAACGCATCTCTGTTGATCTGACCACCTCTGCATGTCGTATGATCACTACTTATCGGAGCTTCAGCCTTGATTTCTTCTAACCTGGCCTCTCATGCTGTGATCTCTGGCGACCTGACCTCTGTTGCCATGACCTCTATTGACCCGACTTGCTGTCTTGATCTCAGCTGCCATGACCTTTACCGTCCCGTCAGCGGCTGCCGTGAATTTTACCATCCTGTCATAGCATTTGTTTCTTATGACCTCTGCTGCTGTGACCTTAACTGACCTCCACTGACCTGATCTCTACCTGCCTATAGCCTTAAAGTGATCTGACCTCTATTGCTGTGACCTATGCTGACCCGAGATACCCTAGCCTCTGTTGAAATATTTTGATCTCTGCTAATGAGCCC
The DNA here is from genome assembly GCF_032717465.1 of Coenobita brevimanus. Taxonomy (NCBI): domain Eukaryota; kingdom Metazoa; phylum Arthropoda; class Malacostraca; order Decapoda; family Coenobitidae; genus Coenobita; species Coenobita brevimanus. The sequence goes on from NC_136979.1 coordinate 34,882,596, forward strand.
TGTCTGTGACCTTTTCTGACCTCTTACCCCCTGTGCCGTGACCTATACTGACCTGAGCCTGGCGGGGGTATGAGCGTCTCCCTGCCGTAGTGGCTCCCCTTCTGCCCCCCCAAGCTCCCCATTCCTCCGCCCCTCTCCCCTCCTCCTCCGGTAGACCCGTTCTTTCCTCCTGTAGAAGAGAGGGAAAGGAGAACACATATTTAAGAATCACCATTGCACTGAAAGGGATTAATGGAGGTTGCATGTAACCCTCCAACTCGAACAGTCCCTCCTAAAGAAAATAAAATCGCTTAGTACTTGCAAGAATAAAATGCAGAAATCCATTGCAGTATAGGGCTGATCTAAGTTAGCTTGTTTTCCTAGGTACTGTATTGACGAATAGGAAAACTTCTTCATTTATTTGCCCGTATATCACATTCACTATTTTTTTTTTTTTTTACCCTTGAAAAGACACCTAGAGACGCCATGCCAGCCTGTCGTCGGTCTGAATTACCTTTCATAATGAGCACCAGATCAAATTTAGTTAATGCATTTATTTATCCATTTACTGTTTATGGACTTGCTTGTTTTTATTTAGGCTTACACCAAGCGATTTTACGCCAGAAATCTTTGAGAAGAAATTCCTCAAAATCGGCCCTGAAAGGTCTGACTGTTGCCCTGAAATTTATTTACTATATTCACCTTAACTTGTGCCAGATTTTCTTCATATTGCACCTTATTTCACGCAGCTCTTTTCTATCCTTAATGACCTAGAGCAGCTTGTACAGCACCCTACCCGTATCCCTGACCGCCTTGGAGAGAGCTCCAACATACTTGACCTCTTCCTCACAACTAATCCTTCTGCTTACTCTGTTAATCTTTTCTCTCCGTTGGGCTCCTCCGATCACAACCTTATTACCTTAACCTGTCCTATCACTCCGGTACGGCCTGTGGACCCTCCAGGGAAACGTCGTCTGTGGCACTTTGGAGCCGCGAACTGGGAGGCCCTCAGGCAGTACTTCTTTGATTTTCCCTGGAATGATTATTGCTTCCATGGCCGGGAGCCATCTGAGTGTGCCTCGCGCATTACGGAGGTTATTCTCTCGGGCATGGAAGCATACATTCCTTTCTCATATCCTTTGACTAACGCAAGAAAGCCTTGGTTTAATCACGCTTGTTCTAATGCTGTCCGCAACAAGGAGAGGGCCTACAAATGGTACCGGAGCCAACCCACACCTGAATCACATCATCTTTACGTTTCTGCCCGGAATCGTGCTAAGTCTGTTCTTCGCTCTACTAAAAATAATTTCATCCATACTAAATGCTCTCAACTCTCCAACTCGAATTCTTCCCGCTCCTTCTGGCACCTTGCCAAAAATCTTTCTAACAACTTTACCTCATCATCCTTCCCTCCTCTTTTCTACTCTGATGGTTCTGTAGCTATTTCTTCTACTGATAAAGCAGATCTCTTCGCACAGACTTTCTCCTCCAATTCCACCTTAGACGATTCCGGTGCTGTTCCTCCTTCACTTCTCCCCTCTGACTTCCTCATGGCTGACATTAAAATTTCTTCAGTTGATGTATTTTCTGCCATCACTGGCCTCAGTACTAACAAGGCATATGGGCCTGATGGGGTCCCTCCTGTTGTTCTCAAGAACTGTGCTTCTGTGCTTACACCCTGCCTAGGCAAACTCTTTCGCCTTTGTCTGTCAACTTGTACCTTTCCTTCTTGCTGGAAGTTTGCTCTCATTCAGCCAGTCCCAAGAAGGGTGACCACTCCCAACCCTCCAACTATCGTCCAATTGCTTTAACGTCCTGTATTTCAAAAGTTTTCGAGTCAATTCTTAATAGAAAAATTTTAAGGCATCTTTCCTATCACAACCTTCTTTCCGATCGTCAGTATGGGTTCCGTCAGGGACGCTCCACTGGCGATCTTCTCACTACCTTTCAGACTCCTGGTCATCCTCCTTTCGGGACTTTGGCGAAAGCTTTGCCATTGCACTTGACATCTCAAAGGCTTTCGATCGAGTCTGGCATAAATCTTTAATTTCCAAACTGCCCTCCTACGGTTTCTATCCTTCTATCTGTGCCTTCATCGCTAGCTTCCTTTCTGGTCGTTCTATAGCCGCTGTTGTAGACGGCCATCGTTCTTCTCCTAGATCTATCAACAGTGGTGTTCCTCAGGGCTCTGTCCTATCACCAACTCTCTTCCTTTTATTCATCAATGATCTTCTAAGCTGTACATCTAACCCTATCCACTCATACGCTGATGACTCCACCCTCACCTTTCCATTCGGTTCCCGCAACGCCCATCTCAACAGTTACTTCAAGAAACAAGGGATGAGGCTATGGCACACCTAATGTCTGACTTGGCTCGTATCGCTGACTGGGGTAAAAATAATATGGTTGTCTTTAATGCATCTAAGACTCAGTTCTTACACCTATCAACCCGACAAAATCTTCCACAGGTATACCCATTAATGTTTAATAATATTCAGCTTAATCCTGCATCATCCTTGAACATGCTTGGGGTTTCATTTACTCGGGACTTATCTTGGAAAGATCATATTACATCTCTTGTAAAATCTGCTTCTAAGAGATTGGGTGTGCTAAGCCGACTCCGCTCTTTCTTTACCCCTGCACAATTGTTGACTCTATACAGAGGTTTTATCCGCCCCTGTGTGGAGTACAACTCTCATGTGTGGGGAGGCTCCCCACATACAGCTCTTCTCAATAGGGTGGAGTCAAAGGCTTTTCGTCTCATTAACTCTCCTCCTCTTACTGACTCCCTTCAACCTCTGTCTCTTCGCCGCACTGTTGCATCTTTATCTCTTTTCTATCGCTACTTTAATGGTCACTGCTCCTCTGAACTGTCTGCTTGCATTCCTCCACCTCTACGACGGGCGCGTAGCACCCGTCTGGCAGCAAACTCTCATCCCTTTTCTGTCCAACTCTCTAATGCAAGAGTTAACCGTTACTCCCAGTCTTTCATTTATGCAACAGGTCAACTCTGGAACTGTCTCCCTCTGTCTGTATTTCCTGCTGCCTATGATCTCCAGTCTTTCAAACGCAGTGTGTCCAGGCATCTCAAAATGATCGGATCTTGAATTTGGCTCTCTATTGTATTTTGTTTTTCTCTTGGAGGGAACTGTTACTGCGGGCCATGGCCTTTGGTTCCTTCTTCCTCGCATAAAAAAAAAAAAAAAAAAAAAAAAAAAAAAAAAAAAAGCTCAGTGATAGACAATGCTACAGCTCTACATTCTTCCAGTAGCGCTTCTTCGTGACAAGCATCATATTCTAGTGTTAATCTCTTGTTGGAACTCAGCATTCAAGATGAAAAGGGGGAATTTTTAGGCCAAGTTAGAGTAAGAGGAGTATAGTAATTCTGTCTGGAAAATCCTGTACAAATTATAATCCCAGTAAGATCTTGGTTAACATTTGCAATACAGTGATATTACCGCGTAGTCTTGTTAATTCCAGATTATTCAGATTACAAGACCCCCTCTTCCCCCGGTAGCGAAGGGGTTAATGAAGGCCCCATCAAACCCCTCCAGCTTAAGAGGTCTAAGCTGAGTAAAGTCGTCTGAAAATAAGAACAGTAAAGTACAATAAAGCGTAAGCGTACTAAATGAGTTACACAAAAATCAGGTTTACTCTCAGCCTTTATAACCCCTTCAGTTCGAGGACTTTTTATTTACTAACACAGGTTAATTGGTGTAAGGTAAATAGAACAACAAATACCTGTGTCCCTAACTGACGCTAGAAGGGATGAGGAGGTGCGACGGGAGGCTAAACCTGACTCCTCACGCCGACCGTCTGAGGGGGGAAGAAGAGGGGGTTGGTTAGGACGGTCGGTATTAGTGCAGAATTTTTATTACTTTCTCTGACTACTTCCTTTAAAGATCGGGTTAACATGCACATATACTATCATAAATACTTTGTTATGTTCACACACACACACACACACACACACACACACACACACACACACACACACACACACACACACACACACACACACACACACACACACACACACAAAGACCCAGAAACATATAACACGAACTAATTCACTGCATGTGTACTGTATATGCATGCCGCACTGTATACCGGTTGACACACACACACACACACACACACACACACACAGTCAATCAGTAAGCAAAACACAGGACGCCGGCCACTGATTGACCTAATGGACGCCCGGGAATTAGTCTTGAAATGCCGAGCGGTCGTCACACAGGAATAAAAACAAAGACAATAACCCACACAACCGCAAGACGCCTTTTGTTTTGTCATTACCACTCCAGGACGATTTTCTTCATCTTGGGGGACGCTTATCGTACTGAAGAGGTTAATGAAGGTTGTACTTTACCTTAGTAGTTCACAGAGTATCCTAAAACTGAACAAAGTCATCTGGAGATAAAACAAAATATTGAAAATGTGTCATGGAATAATGGGAGACCCCTTTCTTCTTTTTTATTTACTGTATATATAACTTTCCCTAACTTTTATTCCAATATTTTCTCTTTTTATTCTCTGCTGTCATTACTCTGTCACTCTTGCCTCCAGCAATCTTCATTTTCATTTTTCATCCTTTTATTCGTTCATATTTCCAATAACTCCATCTTCTTTCATCCTTCCTTCCTTCATTTTCGCTCTCTCTCTCTCTCTCTCATCTTTAACTTACACTTCCGTTCTCATGCCTTCTCCCTTTCCGAACTAACTGTTCCTTCTTTTCTCTCACCCCCATCTGTCCTTTCCTTTTTTTCTCCTCATTTTTTTTGCCCCTTTTTCACCTTCACTCTCACTTTTCCATCCCCCTACCTCATCTAATTTCTCTCCCTTTCCCCCATTTTCTGTGCCACTTTTCGATTTTCTTTCCTCTACTCACCTCTGCTTTGAGGCCAGACTGAATTATCTTCCACACTGAGCCTCGGCGCCTTAGTAGTGGTTGTAGTGGTGCTGGTGCTGGTGCTGGTGGTAGTGGTGGTGGTTGTGGTAGTAGTGGTGGTGGTAGTAGTGGTCGTGCTTTCTGCAAAAGAAGCAAAGTGGTGGTGGTGGTGGTTTGGTGCAGGTGAGAAAAATAAAAGTATATACAACATACTGTACATATAAAACAAAAAAAATCGATACGTAAATAATTATGCGGAGTGCTTAAATAAACATTACATTCATATAGAGACTTTACAGACATACAGAGTGATTAAAGAAACATGGTGTAGGTTCCAACAGGGCAAGGGAAGCAGTGACTGTATGAAGCAGTCATCACAAAAAGAAATTGCAGGACACTACTTCAGAAATACAGAATGAAAACTCAGTAACCTCCTATACATGTGAAAGTGTTGAGTACAGTGATTACTTTTGTGCCACGATGCAACTGCTTTCCTTTTCCGTATTACTGTAATGGTAATAATCGATTAGCCCCTCAGTGCGATGACACCTATTTTTATATTTTCACCTAAAAACCCCAGACGCTTCCATTCATCGAAAACGGAAGCACCTGGTAGTGATGGGGTCAAGGGTGAATGTTTTAGCCCATCCACAACGCGGGTTTTTCTAATTATATATTTAAAAAAAAAAAGTGTTCGAAGGGATATATTGAAAAAGGCATTATCGTAGTGAAAGGAATAGCAAATAAAAACTGTTCACTCGTAACCCCGTGAGTACGAAAGACAATTCCTCAGCTGCATAAAACGTTTTGGTAGTCATTAAACTAAGATAAGGCTGTCACATTCTTGAGGTTCAATTTGGCTGCCATTATAAGAGGTCAGAGTTTTCCGTCATCATCATCATCATCATCATCATCATCATCATTATTTCTTAACAATTTTTAAAGTGTACCTCAAAATATTTAAGTTCTCAACCCAAATAGATGTATGTATACTTCTGTCTATCTGTCTGTCTAAAATGAATGTTGTTATTATTATTATTTCATTTTTTTGCCTGTATATCATTTCCCAACCTACGTATGTACCATATAGAGCCTCTGATTTTGTCTTTGTCGATCTGTTTGTTTTTCTGTCATACTGCAGCTGAATATAAATGCATTGATTTTGATTTTGCTTGCCTTTGCTGTCTTTTTGTATGTCTGTATGTATATATGTGTCTCATATACCATACATACTTATTATGAATTAGGTATTGAGATGTGACTATGTTAGTAGCATGATACAAAATTTTTAAAGCACTCAAAATTCCTATACATATATTTTTTTAAAGATTTTGGAGAAGTGACAGTAGCTATAATTTTCTCTTTATGGCTTTTTCTGTGTACCTTAGTTTTCTCTAACCTATTCAGTGTTGCATTTTTTTTTCTGTGTATCTTTTACCCATTCAGTGTTGCATTTTTTTCTGTGTATCATGCTTTTCTCTTACTCAGTGTTGCATTTTTCTTTGTTCCTTTTTATGATCCTGGTTACAGTATTCTTTAGTTTTCGCTCAGTAGCTTTTCGTCTTTTCTATATTTTCTATACTGTTTTGTTACCCTTTCATTTAGTTTTCTCATTTGTTTTATTTTCTTTTAACTTTAACTTTCCCTTATCCTCACCTTTTTTTCATTTTATTTCGTAATTTTTATTATCTTAGGTTTTTTTCTTTATTTCCTGCAGGTTATTTTATTTTCAGTTTCTCTTTTGAATTCCAATTGTAATTTTTTTGCTTTTTTCTGTGTTTTTAGCCGTTTCCTTCATTTCCTTCATGTTTTTGCTTTTCTTGTATTTTCGATTAGGCTTTCTTTTAATTATTGAGCTTGCTATTGATTTTTACTATTTTCATTTTCCCCCATTTTTCTTATCTTTTTATTTTATCTTTTATTTTTATCATTTGTGTTGTCTTTACTTTTCAGTTTACCACGATTTTCCTTCAGATTTTCATATATTTTTCTCAGTGTTTTATTTATGCCACTTTACTTTTGTCAATCCCGTTAGTTTTCATTATTTTCTTTGGGATTTAATTATTTTTTCTGTTAATATCTCAGTGGCTTAGTTTTACCTTATTTTTCCGTTTTTTCTCAACTTCTGTACTTTTATCTTTTTATTTTTTTTTAAGGTTTTACTGTTGCCGGTTTTCTGTCAGTTTCTGTTTTTTGTCCATTTCTTGCGTAATGTTTCCTTCCTTTCTTCCTTCACTCCTTTTTTCATTCCATTCTTCTTTCCTGCCTTCATTCATTCATTCATATTTTCCTTCATTCTTTTGTTCTATTCGTTTTTGACATCGCCTGCCACTGATACCTTCCTTCCCCTTCAGGCTTACTTCCCTGCCTGTCACTTTGTTCCTTCTTCCTCTTTCTTTCTTTCCCTTTTTATCTCCTTCCCTTTTCCTTTTCTAACTCCTTTTTTTCTCCGTCTTCCTCTCTTTAAGCTATGTAATTACTTCTTCCCTTTTTATCACCCCATCCTCCTCCCTTCATCTCTTCCTCCCCCCCCCTCTCTCTCTCTCTCTCTCTCTCTCTCTCTCTCTCGTACATTCTTCCCAACCTTCCTCTCTCCCACTCCTCCCACTCATTCTCAATCCCCCCTCCATCACCATCCCCCCATCACTTCCCACCTCTTAATCCCTATCTCTGTATTTTTTCTTTTTCCATCCCACGCTTCCCTCTCCATCCTCCTCTTTTTACACTCTTCTTTCTCCTTCCTTCCTCCTCCTCCTCCCATCCTCTCTCCGTCATTACATTCTTCCCTCCCGCTCTCTCTTTACACCTTTCCTCTTCGTCATCCACCCCTCCTTTTTCCCACCATTCCCCCCCCCCCGCTCCTTCTCCCTCCCTCTCAATACCTTCTTCCTTCCTTCCTCCCTCCCTCCCTCTCTCGCTCCTTTCATTCATTCATTCCACTTTCTAGCTTTGCATTCTTAATTCCAGTCTCTCTCGCTCTCCCCCCTTCTTCCCTGTTCCTATTCCTCCTCTCCCCCCTTCTTCCCTGTTCCTCTTCCTCCTCTCCCCCCTTCTTCCCTGTTCCTCTTCCTCCTCTCCCCCTTGCCCCTCCCACTCTTTCCGTTCTTTCTCCTCCCTCCTTCCTCACCCCCTCCCAATCACCCCCACCCCCCTCCCCCTCCCCCTTCCCCTCCCTTTTCCGACCAACAAAGAAAACTTTCAAAAGACTTATCAGGAACTTGTCACGGAGTCGAAAGAGTTAGAGTGAGGGTGAGTGAAAGTGAGTGAGCGAGTGAGTGAATGAGAGAAAGTGAACCCCATTTAGTGAAAGTGAGTTGGGGGGATGTGTGGGTGAGATAATGAGAGGGCGAAGCTGAAATAGTGAAAGAATTTGGGAAAGTGAATGGAGGAAGAAGGATGAGGAGGGATAGTGTATAGGGGAGGGAGAGAAAGTGAAATTAAGTGAAAAGAGATTGGTGAGTGAAAGGTGTGAGGATAAGAGAGAGAGAGAGAGAGTGAGAGAGAGAGAGAGAGAATTATTGAGTGGGTAGGTAAGTGTTTTTAACGTGAGTAAATTAGAGTGATGTAAGTGTGAGAGAGTGTGAGTGAGAGAAAATATGAGTGAAAAGAAATAGGAATAATTTAGTGAGAAAGATTTAGTGAGTGAGAGTGATTTTTGGGAACGAGCAAGGGTGAAGTGAATTAGAGTGAGTGAGATTAGCGAGAATAATTTAGTGATTAAAATGGTAAATGAGGCTAATTATTTGATGAAGGAATAAGTGAGTGATATAATGAGTGAATTAGTATGTGACTGAGTGAGAGTAAATGAGTGAAAAAGTGATTGAAGGAGCTAGTGACAGTGAATTAGTGAATAAATGAATGTGAGTGAGTGAGAAAGAGAGTAAATGAGACAGAGACTTAGAGCGAATTGGTGAATATTTGATAAAGATCTAAAGAGTTTTTAATCTGGATGTTGTGTTTAAATTTGAAAGTTAAAAGGATTATGGCAAGATCCGAGGACAAATGTAAACAGATAGATAGATATATCCATATCAGGTACATATATACATTCATCCATACATACGTACATACATACATACAGACTGTGCATACATACACATACATACTGTACATTAATACATAGATGAGATAGAAATTAGTAAACTGATAGTTAGATAGATAGACAGATAGACAGAAGTTTAGATGGAGCCAGGTGAATTGTTGGAGGGAGAGAGAGAGAGAGAGAGAGAGTAGTGTCTTTTTCTGTCACTGAGGTATGTGAAATAAGCTGCAAGTGGACGAAAATCTTGGCCAAGTTAAAAACAATACAGTAGACAGAGAGGTCAACTGATAAGTACATAGGTAGGTAGGTAGGCAGGTAAGGAGAGAGAGAGAGAGAGAGAGAGAGAGAGAGCTCATAAGGGCGCCTTAGTGGTTATTGATTAAGACGAAAGAAAAAAGAGTAAGACGATCACTCATTGGGAGGGGGAGGAGGAGGAGGAGAGCCAGCCAGCCAGACAGACAGACAGACAGAGGGGGGAGGGAATTCTTTACTCAAGTTTGCTTCTGTGTGTGTGTGTGTGTGTGTGTGTGTGTGTGTGTGTGTGTGTGTGTGTGTGTGTGTGTGTGTGTGAGTTTTAGTGACTGAGAAAGTGTCCGCCTGTGAAATAGATATACGGATGAATAGAAAGATAGTGACAGGGAGAATGTATACATGTGCATATCCATCTGTCTAATTATCTATTTATGTCTGTCTGTATGTCTGTCTATCTATCTATCTGTCTATCTATGCATTTATGTACGAATGCATTCCTCTCCTGCACAGAAAAAAAAAAAGATTCAGTGGAAAATATCTGATGCAAACTTAACGCCAACTAATCCATAATGTGTAGCAAATTAACTCTTTCCAGGTTAGAATTGCACTTAAGGTCCTTCAGTCAGGCTATCCTAAGACCATTTGCTCGTCTGAGTGAATTCTTAGGAGTTAATAATCTAAGGAAATTATCGCAGTATATCCTTCAGTAGTTATCTGTGTTCCCCTGTGTTCCGTATTTCATTTTTGTTACGTGTTTCATTGTTACGCATTTCATTATGTTGCGTATTGTATTTGGTTACGTATTTCATTATGTTACGTATTTCATTTTGTTACGTATTTCATTATGTTACGTATGTCATTTTGTTACGTATTTCATCTTGTTACGTATTGTATTTTGTTACGTATTGTATTTTGTTACGTATTTCATTATGTTACGTATTATTTTGTTACGTATTTGATTACGTATTTTATTTTGTTAAGTATTTCATGGTTACGTATTTTATTTTGGCTGTCAGACGATTTTATTCAGCTTAGGGAAATCAGTGGGTTTATAAAGTTTCCCGGATTATTTTTCATTGTTATGGTTATAGATGGTCTTAGCTAGGTCGTTCAAGGCTTAAACTAGACGATTTCATTAGGCAAAGGAATAAACTAGACGATTTCATTCGGCTAAAAGGAAGTAATGGCAGTCAGAGTCCTAAAAAGTTTCGCATATAGACTTTTTGGTTATCGTCCCATTTAACGTTAGGCGATTTATTCAGCAACATAATAACCATCACTGCGAGGGCTGTAACGTGAGGAATCAGAGGAAGAAGAGAAGAAATCCGAGGAAGGGAGGAAATATAAGAAGAGGAGAAGGGAGGAGGAAGAAGAGACGCAAAGAAGGAAGACCTGCGTGTACTCGCGTCAGACTTTTAAAAAAAAAATCATTATCACTTCTCTGTTTCCTCTAAGATTTGAGTTTACAGGAAATGCAAGAAATGTGGAAGCGATTGCACACACCTCTTTTCTTGTCGTTCCTGTGTGTGTGTTTGTGTGTGTGTGTGTTTGTGTGTGTGTGTGTTTGTGTGTGTGTGTGTGTGTGTGTGTGTGTGTGTGTGTAAATCTTATCCCGAAACGCACACCAATCCACAACCGACACCCCACATACGACACCTTACCACCAAACACATAACTGTATCTCACCACAACCAACCACCGCAATCACCACACAAGCACCACAGCCAAAACAACCACCCCAGCCAAACACCCCCTCTCCCCCCAGCCCCCACTATTCATCAGAGTGAGAGTCGTAAATGAGGGACATCCGTATTTCCCCCTCACGCCTCACGTCATCCCCTCACTTCCCCTCACCTTCCTCATATTTCCCCTCCCTCTGTCTTTCTCTCCGTCCCTAACCCCCCTCCTTTCGTCCTCCCTTCATTCGTTCCTTCCTTTCCTCCATCCATCATTCCATCCTTCCTTTCCTCGATCCATCATTCCATCCTTCCTTCCTTCCATCCTTCCTGTTTATCCAGTCTTATTTTTCGTGTTTCTTATTAATATTATTTCTCATACTCACATATTCCCGTGTATCATCCGCATCCTTCTTTGCTTTTCTGCTTCATCCTTCCTTCTCTTCCTTGTTTCCCTACGTCTTCTTTCCTCCTCCTCCTCCTCCTCCTCCTCCTCCTCCTCCTCCTCCTTCTCCTCCTCCTCCTCCTCCTCCTTCACCATACAGCGATAATACAACTAAGCATCTCGGCAACGATGTATAGATAGAGTAGATCAGTTGACAGACACACACACACACACACACACACACACACACACACACACACACACACAAGCGACCTGGGTTAAATTGCAATATCCGGTCAAGGGCAGTGTAAAGTGGGCAATATCACCACGGAGCAATATTGTCGCTCCCTGCCTTTTGTCTTGCTCCCGTCTCAGGTGTGTGTGTGTGTGTGTGTGTGTGTGTGTGTGTGTGTGTGTGTTTTAGAGGTGTCTGTGTGTGTGTGTGTGTGTGTGTGTGTGTGTGTGTGTGTGTGTGTGTGTGTGTGTGTGTGTGTGTGAGAGTTGTTATTTTCACCTCAGTAACAGCATCTAGGCTACGTACGATATTTACTTTTGTGGTTTCTTTGTACCTACGACTCAAGACGCAAGGCCAAGGAGAGTCACACAAGGTTATATTATTCTTCTTGGAGAAAATTTTGAGTTATACCTTCCCGTCACACAAAATTATTAATCCTACTGTACATATTTTAACAGGGTGTACTGTCATGACTCCCCTCCTCACCCCTACAGCAGTTTTAGCTCATTCCAGTTATTTCTTTCTACCCCTCACCATTTTTTTTTTTTTTCTCCTCCGATACCTTCTATCTTGGACGATATTTTAAGGTGTACAGTCAGCATCAAAGTCCTGTGTCCTCTGCTGTTTTTCCTGCTCCACGAACTTCCCATATTGTTGTGGTTAATCTGCAGCAGACGACATTGATAACTCTGTGCTATGTCTAAATAAGGTCATTAGTGTCATTTGCTGCAGATTCGCCACAAAGTCCATGGAGTGAATAGTGTAAGAGGCGACAGGTCTTTTGATGGCGACTGTACCTTCACTGCACCCTAGCCACTAATCCTACAACACCCATTTTCACAGGGTATACTTTCCTTCCCAACTCCACCACTCACCAACATTCCGACCCATCCCACTCATCCCTTGTCTCACCACGCACATCAATTTTCTTACCCCTGCCCCCCCCCCATGCCTCGTGGCGCGACATTGGCCACACGGTCGACCAGGGCGCTAATTTATCTCAGTGGTTTACGGACGGGCTTATGCAAAAATAAATTATTCTCTTTCTCGTGCACAATCCTTTGATATAACGTAGGGCGAAACACGAACCTCCTTCCCCCACGCCGTCACTAACCCTGCATTATCGCCCACAGTTTTGTCATTCTATCTGTATGTCATTCTAATCATTCTGTCCTTTATCGTCCCGTCAGGAGCGTAGGGACCCGAGGCTAGGTTAATTCGTCTAGACATTTAGTGGGCCAGTGACCAATTGCTTGTCCGTAAGTGGTAATTATGTGAGAAATAAAACCCTAACCACCCCACGGAGGCTATCCCTGGTGGGTCACGGCCAGTTGGGGCACCTTAATCCGTTTGACCACCAGGCGTCCAACCAAACAGCCACAAGCACTGCACCATACCAGCACCGTACCAATATTCCCACACCAATCTTCAGGAATCATTTTATCCTGTGTAGCGTCCCAGTCCCAGTGACCCTCCCTATCGCCAGCGCTATCGTCTCTAGCCATTTCTATTTCCAGGATGCTAGGCGAGTCACTCTATAACCATCTATCATTCCCAGACACAGGCCTCACAGACGGCTGATCTTTTTAACACAGGTCACTGGTGATAAATAGACGAGGTGGATGGATGAGTGGATGGATTGGATAGATAGATGGAGGGTAGATAAGTAGGTGGATTTGAAAAATGAGTGGATGGATGTAATACGAGGTTTGGATGAGTGGATGAATTGGATAGGAGCTGGAGGGTAGACAAGTAGGTGGATTTGGTAGATGAGTGGATGGATGTAATACGAGGTGGATGGATGAGTGGATGGATTGGATAGAGAGGAGTTGGAGGGTAGATAAGTAGGTGGATTTGATAGATGAGTGGGTGGATGTAATACGAGGTGGATGGATGAATGGATGGACTGGATAGAGAGGAGCTGGAGGGTAGGTAAGTAGATGGATTTGATAGATGAATGGGTGGATGAGTACATTTGAGAGACTGCGGAGGGTGTTGGACAGGCACTGGTGATAAGGTGAGAGAGAAAAAACAGTTGCGGTGATGAGAAATAAATGAAGGTGGTAGAGAGAGAGAGAGAGAACAACGAAAGAGCAGTTGTAGGATGATATATGAACAAAGAAGCCGGTGAAAAAATGATAGATAGATAGATAGGTAGGTAGGTAGACAGCGTCGGTGATAGCTTAAGAAAATAGACAGGAACACAGATCGATCGATAAAGACAGCGATAGATATTCAACAGCAGCGGCGGTGATAGATAATCCTCGCGATAGACAGTGCAGCGATGGACAAAACAGCAGCAGCGGTGATAAGTTCAGCTAGCGATAGATAGAAGGGTCGCGATAGATAGAAGAGCCGCGATAAATAAAGATGGCGGTAAAGAGACCAGTCATAATAAAGCTGTTGATAGATAGAGGAGCAGCGATAGATCAAAAAAGCTGCTATAAATAAACGTGGGCATGACAGATAAAAACAAGGCATAATAGATAAAGGGAGAAGCTCGATAGATAAAAGGGACACGATAGATAAAAGGAAGGGCTTGATAGATAAAATGACGAGCAACAGATAAAAGGAAAGTACAGATAGATAAAAGGAAAGTACAGATAGATAAAAGGATCCACGATAGATAAAAGTAATGTCGATAGATGAAGGTGGGGGAGCAATAGATAAAGGGAGGAGGGCGATAGATTAAAGGGAAAGCTTTGAGAGATAAAAATGAGTGAGCGATAGATAGTCTTGATAGGTAAAAGTGGAGAGCGATAGATAAAGGGAGGAGCCCGGTAGATAAAAGGGTGGGAGGCCGCGATGAAAGACGGCCCGGAAACTCTAATGGCTTTGGCTGCTTCCCGTTGTGGCTCGATGGATGGATGGATGGATGGATGGATGGGTAAGAGATGAGTGGATGGATGAAGGGGGGATGAGGGATGAAGGGTGGATGATGGATGTATGGACTCTTGAGGGGTGCGTGGATAGATGGGTGGATGGATGGATGGATGGTTAAGAGATGAGCGGATGGATGAAGGGTGGATGAGGGATGAAGGGTGGATGATGGATGTATGGACTCTTGAGGCATGAGTGGATAGATGGGTGGATGATGGATGGATGGATGGATGGATGGATGGTTAAGAGATGAGTGGATGGATGAAGAGTGGATGAGGGATGAATAGTGAGTGATGGATGGATGGTTCAGGAATTAATGGATAGATGAAGGGTGGATAATGAATGTATGGATGGATGATTGCTTGAGGGATGAGCAGATGGATGTGGGTTGAAGATGGATTGTTGGTGGATGGGTGGATGGCTATATGAATGAACTGATAGGTCAATGGATGGGTGGATGGATGATGGATGGATGAACATGGCTGCCGTGGATGAATAGATGACTGGATGGAAGGTTGCAGGATTAT
>NC_136979.1:34902465-34917465 GCF_032717465.1 Coenobita brevimanus
AGGAAAAAAGAGTTTGCCTGTGCGAGGAAGATTGCGTTGGTGTGGGAAGGATGGGTAAGAATGAAGGACGAGCTGGGATGGTAGAGGTGAGAGGGGAGGGATAGGGAGGCAGTTTAGGATGGGGATTTGGAGTTGAGGGAGGGATGGGGGTAGGAGAAGTGGTGATGGAAGACAGGGATTCTATGGGCAGAGGGGAACATGAAAAATGTTGGGAAGAAGGGTTGGGCGTGGGTGGGAGAGGAAATTACTGTGTAGGAGGAAGGGTCAGTGAGAGGTACGGAGCTATGAGAGAGAGAGAGAGAGAGAGAATACTAAAATAATAAAGAAACTTGGGATGAGGAAAATGGAAGAATCAGCAAGGGAATAAACTCAGTAAAAAAAAAAATATCAGAAAGTTAAGAGAATGTAGGCGTGAGAAACAGGGAATAAGTGCTGAAAAGATGAGAGAGAGAGAGAGAGAGAGTATTTTGAGGGCTACGAAAGGAGTTCTAAGGGTGGAATGATTTTTAATTATTCGTGCTCCTTTATTTTCTTTACTACGATGGCGCAAAATAAATCGCTGAGGAAAAAGTGCTACGAGTCTCCTAAGTACTCGTAACCTAGATATGGGCTTTATTTTCCAGTGGTCGCCCTTCCATATACCTCTCTCTCTCTCTCTCTCTCTCTCTCAGATAAAACACACCTGACCACTTCAGTCTTTACATTTCATTCTCCTACCCTCGAAGAATCTTACTGAACTGTAGTTGTTAGATATGGGTTAGGCTTATTCAACATAACTTATTTTCTTTCTAAGCTGAATAAAATCTTCTATGAGGTAGTCCGAATAAAGCAAGGGATACGTTGTAGGACTGAAGATGTTGAATGAATCTTGGTCTGTAAATAGAGTGGGAAAATATTGGAAGATCCTTCGAGAAGTAAATAGACTGCTTATGTACCCATTTTGCTCCCACTCCTTCGTATGACAATAATAATAATAATAATAATAATAATAATAATAATAATTATTATTATTATTATTATTATTATTATTACCGGTATCAGGTAAACCTCTTTCATCCAGCGACCTAATTATTATTTCCTACTTTCCTTCTTCGAGGTGCTTTATTCAGCTTCAGGGAGATTTATTAACCTGGAGGGATTAAATATAGCCTTCGTTAATCTTTCACGGCTGCAGATTCTTACGAAGTTAAAAATGATAATCTGAGAGTCGCCTTATTAAAAAGGGGAAAAAAGTAATCCTAGTGGAGAGGTTGACGAATTTTTCCACGGACACGGACCTACAGAGAAAATATAGCTAAGCAGATTAAAAGTGAGCGTCGCAGGTCCAGGTTACCCTTACCAAATATTCGTTTTTAGATATTTAAATTGTTGGAATTTTATAAGCGCGGCTCACCTTTACCTGTTTTCATGTCAGTTTTTAAAGCAGTTGTATTAATTTCATGTTATAGACAGGATAAGTTGTATATTAATAAAAATGAAATGTTTATCGATGTATATCTTTGTATTTCTGTGTATACTTGTTGCAGAATATCTAATCTATTGCAGTTTGTGTCATATATTCGAGTATTTGTGTGTTCGTTTGTGTATACTGTATATTTGTTCTGTGTTATTATCGATTTTTTTTTTTTTTGTTATATGATGTTTTTTGTGGTATATTTCACTGTCATTATCCTTTTTTATCATATATTCTTCTACCTCGCTCCTTTCCTTTCTTTTTCCACTTTTCCTCACCTTTCTTCCGTTCCCGCCCCAGTCTTTAATTTCTCCCCGTTTCCCTCTCCCTTCCACTTCCTTTTTCTCTTCTCCTCCCCGGTTCTTTTCTCTCCCTTCCACTTCCTCTCCCTTTCCACTCTTCTCTCATTTTTTTTCCACTTCCATCCTCCCTTTCTTTTTTTTTTCTTTTTCCACTTCTTTCTTCCCTCCCCTCCCACTTCCCTCCCCTTCTCTTCCCTCCCTTCCATCACTTCCCTTGCCCAGCCTCCCCCATCTGCCTCTCGTAGGCCACTTTGCAATGTTGACAGTGTTTGCATTGAAGCATTTACCTCTCTCTCTCTCTCTCTCTCTCTCTCTCTCTCTCTCCCAATTTCTTCCATTCTCCCCTTCTTCCCACTCCTCTTCCTCTCCTTTCTTTCTTTCCTTCTGATTCGCACCTCTCCCTCTCTTCTCCCCCCTCATCTCTCCCCTTCCTATGCTTCCTTCATATTTCTTCCTTCCACTCTTCATGCCATCCCTCCTCCGGTTTCCCTCCTGCCTCTCCTCCTCTCCCCTCCCTTTCTTCTCCTCTCCTCTCTTGTCTCTCCTTTTCATCCTCACCTCTCCCTCCATCCTTCCTCCATGCTTTACTCCATCCTATTCATCTTCTTTCCTTCATTTACGCTTCTGACTATCCACTTATTTTTGCGTGTCGGATAATATCTTCATTTTTGTATATCTGTCATTCACTGCTTTATCAAAATTCTTCCATTCATTTATCTCGTCCTAGTTCTCCATTCTTCTATTTATCCTCACGGCAGCCTCTCCATCCTTCTATCCCTCCTTCAATCTCCTTCTCCTCCCTTATTCTTCATCCCTCTGTCTCTGTCTATCCTCCATTCTGCCCCTCTGTCTGTCTACTGGGTGTATTTTTCATCTCCATCTCTCCTACCCATCTCCCTCCGTGTCTTGATTTTTTTTTTTCAGCTTCGCCCCCCTCATCTCTCTCTCTCTCTCTCTCTCTCTCTCTCTCTCTCTCTCTCTCTCTCTCTCTCTCTCACACACACACACACACACACACACACACACACACACACACACACACACACACACACACAAAACCCTTATTTCCTCACATCATCCAAATATGTATCTGTTCTTTAGCTTTACACGTGATTTTCCTCTCTCCCTTCCTCCCATTCTCTCTCTCCCTCCATTCTAACCTTCTCCTTTCCTTCCTCCCATCCTTCTTGC
Source organism: Coenobita brevimanus (assembly GCF_032717465.1). Classification (NCBI taxonomy): domain Eukaryota; kingdom Metazoa; phylum Arthropoda; class Malacostraca; order Decapoda; family Coenobitidae; genus Coenobita; species Coenobita brevimanus. Next base: position 34,905,412 of record NC_136979.1, read on the forward strand.
CTGCCTCATCCAACAACCAGCCACCATCCCTCTCAATACATCCCTTCCTCCCTCTCTTCTTCTAAATCTTTCTCACCGTCCTCCATCCTTACCTCCAACCCTTTTTCCTTTCTCTCCCTTCCTTCCTTCTGTCAATATCCCTGCTTTCCTCCTTGCTTCTTCCCTCCTTTCTTCCTCCTTCCTTCATTCCCTTCCTTTCTCCCTCTTCCTCTCCTTCCATAACCTGCTTCCCTCCTCCCTTCTTCCCACCTTTCGTTTTCTTCCTCTCCTTCACTTTCTCCCTCCCTCCCTATTCTTTTCTTCCTCTCTTTTCTCATCCATGCCTCTCTCTTGCCTCGCTTCTGTTCCTCCTTCCCCATCCCTCCCTCCCTCCCTCCCTGGGTGCGAGTTACATGAAGCACCAGCCAGCGTCCAGCAGGCCTGCACACCTTCAAAGGGACGCTGGATAGTAATGAGGTGGGGACAGGCCCTGCATTAGTGCCGGGGGGAGGGATGGAGTGGAGTGGAGTAGGAACTGGGAGTGGGTAGAACTGGAGGGCAAGGATTGGGGTAAGGATTAGGAGTGGGTAGATCTTGGGGGGGCAAGGATTGGGGTAAGGACTGAGAGTGGGCAGGATTAGCGGTGGACAGGATTGGTGATGGGCAAGATTAGGGGTAGGCAGGATTCGTGGTGGGCAGGATAGGCAGGAAGTATGCGAAAGTTGCAATGAGAGAATGAAAGAGTTGAAGATAGACAAGACTTAAGCCGAGATAGAGAAGCAGCAGTTGAGACAGAGGTGGGAGGTAGGGAACTATGGGGTATACGGAGAGAGAGAGAGAGAGAGAGAGAGAGAGAGAGAGAGAGAGAGAGAGAGAGAGGTGAGGCAGAAGAGAAGGAAGGAAGGAAGTTGTCGCCTTTGGTGTCAGAATGTCTAGGGCAAGTGTATATATTCAAGAAACCATTAAAAAAATCCAATAGCTTCATAATACAAGCTTAACAGTTCCGAAATCCATACCGTGAATCTTCCAGTAGAATTTTTGTTTCTAAATGTTTGACGAACTTGTCTCCGATAATAGTTTCCACCAACTTGCATACCACAGACGTTGAACTAATTGGATGGTAATTTCCTGGTTGTCGTGATAGGGAAGGAAGGAGGGGTGGAGAGAACTGATGGGAGGTAGGGAAGGAAGGCGGAAGAGGGAAGGAAGGAGGAAGCAGAGAGAAAGCACTGGAGGCAGGGTTTATGGGCGATAAGGAAGAATGGAGGAAGCTGACAGTGAGAATAGGAGGGAAGGAGGCAAGTGTGGTGAGACTGTATACAAGAAGAAAGAGAGAGAGGGGGGGGGGTATTTCCTGATGATGATGACATTTGCGATAATGGTCACTAAGACGATGATAACGATACTAATAATGATACCCTTATTAACGCTGATGACGATAATAACACCTAAAACAGTGCTAAAATCTTAAATTCTTGGAACGCGTGGATATCCGAGTAAAAGTTAGGGTAAGGGCGTCAAAAATGTTTAATGTATGCAAATGAGGCAGAAAATAGCGTTCGTAGCTCGGTACAGATATAAACATGTACTGAAAACGGTCTCTGCTACTTAAAACACTCATTGTCTATCTTGTCTGTCTGTCTGTGTGTATTACTATCTGTCTCTCTGTTTATTTGTCCGTCTGTATCTTTGTTTTCACGTGTGCTTTCCATCTGTCTTTATTTCTCTCTTCCTACCTTCTTTTCTGTTTTATCTGTTTATATCTTTTCCAGTCTGTCTCTCTAGTTTACTGTGGGTCTTTTTTTTTTTTTTTAATGTGTTCTTTCCCTGTCTTCATTTCTCTTTTCCAACCTTCTGTTCTGTCTCTTATGATTGATCATGTCATTTTCAGTCTGTCTGTCTGTCTGTCGGTATCTTTCGTTTTATGTGTGCTTTCCCTCTATCATAATTTTCTCTTTTCCAGCCTCCTTTTCCGTGTTATAGTTGCATGTCTTTTTCGTTTTCTGTCTGTCTGTCTTTTTGTCTTATAGACTTGTTTATGTATGTCCATCTGTCAGTGCCCGAGTTTCTCTCTCTCTCTCTCTCTCTCTCTCTCTCTCTCTCTCTCATACCTACTTACCCTTCCTTCTTCCTTCCCTTTCCCTCTCACTCCCGCACACTTACTTTTTTTCCAGTGTCTTTCTCGTCTCCTCTTCTACCCCTTTTCCTTTTTGTCTCCCTTTGCTTCTTTTCTGCGTTATCCATTTCCTTTTCCTTGGTCTTTTTTCATTCCTACCCTTTCCTTTTTTCTCATTCTTTTCCCATCTCTCTCTCTCTCTCTCTCTCTCTCTCTCTCTCTCTCTCTCTCTCTCTCTCTCTCTCTCTCTCTCTAATGAAGTGGAAGTATCAACCGAGGTGAGTCTAAGATTACACAGGTGTCTGATCCTAATTAACTCACACAGGTATACGGTTGCCAGTCACAGGTGCGCCCGTAATTGTGGAGCTATTGCAGTTGTGGAGTGTGTGTTGTTGTGGAGTGAGAGCAATTTGGAGTTAGTGCTTTTAATTTTGGTAGTTTATTCTTGGATGTAATTTTGTTATTGTGGGTGGTGTGTAGGTAATTGTGGAGTTGGTGTTATTGCTGTATGGTTGTAGTTTTTGGTTTGGGTGGTAAAATTGTGGAGGTGGTTGTAACTGTGGGGGTGGTGGGCGTAAGTGTGGAGGTGGTGGGTGTAATTGTGGTTGTGGTGGATGTAACAGTGGGTGTGGTAGGTGAAATTGTGGAGGCGGTTGTAATTGTGGGTGTGGTGGGTGAAATTATGGGGGTGGTAAGTGTAACTGTGTGGGTGGCTGGTGTAATTGTGTGGTGGGTATTTATTGTGGAGGTCGTGGATGTAATAGCGGGGGTGGAAAGGCTAATTGTGTAGTTGTAATTGTGGGGTGGTGAGTGTATTATTTAAAGTGCGAGGGGAACATAACATCTCTTAGCTTCAATTGGTAAGATATCCAAGCGTATCTCACATCCTATTTACGCCCTTCATTCCTTCTTTTTTTCTCCCTTATCTTCCTTTATTCTTCCCTCAGTCTCTCACAGTGCATCCACATTCCCAGTTTTTTCCATGCCTTCCTTTTTCCTTCTCCTCTGTCGTTATTCATCCCTCCCTCTCTTACACTACATACTCTTGCCCATTTTTTGCTTTTTACTTTCACTTTCCTTCTCCCTTCTCACTTCATGTTATTTCATCCCTTACTCCATTTCTTCCCCCTCCCCACCCAACCCCACACACAAACTCACTCACTCACTCACTCACTCATTCATTCATTCACTCACCTGCGGCAGGGGGACTCCATGATCGTTGAGCCATTCGAGGTGTGGCTCCGGGAAGGCGTCCACTACACAGGTGAGGTTGACGGACGAGCCCACTGTCACCCACACCTGCGGCTCATCTGCTCGCACCTCTGGCTTGACTGTGGGGTAGAGGGAGGGAACAGGTGAGGGGTCGCGTTTAGTGAATATTATCGTTTTCATTCATTCACTTTTTCATCCATTAATAATAACATCGGAAACCTCTCACACGTATTTTCCGATGTCGTTCACACAATCTGGAGGTAGAGAGGCGGCTGAATCGGTAGAGAGGCGGCTTGCAGTCCTGATGGACCCAGGTTCGAATCCTGGCTGGGGCAGGGGACAGTTTAAGGATTTGAATTTCATAAAAAGCAGACTTTCTTGATCTACCAGATGACCCGCCGACATGTCGTAAAAATACCCCCGCTAATATCAATACACCAGTCCTGTATGAGACAGCCCTAGCATGTATTCAATATGGACGGTGGGTGTTAGCGCCGAAGTGGTGACATGTGGAGGTGTAGGAGGACTACTGGGCCTTGGGATAGGCTACTGCCCCCAAGATATAGGCCCTGAAGCCTTTGCCCAGAGTCGGACACATTAAAAAAAAAAAAAAAAAAAAAAAAAAAAAAAAAAAAAAACTTCACATATAAATACCACAGGGGTTGGTGTACTGGGGAGCGATGTTTAATTTAATCTTCAAGTAGATAGCTTGTAACACAATTATTAAACAAAACAGTTGTCATGATTACCTCAGCTCCGAAGACATGCAACGTAAACAAATCAGTTTGTACCGTATCGACCTTCAACACATCACCTCTAACATTTATAAGTGAAGGCGATTTTACCAGGTATCCTTAACTTATGGTTACCGCTCAGAAGCCTAGCAGGACAACAGAAAATCCAGCAAAGGAGATTGAGACTGAAACAAAAGTTTCCAAGTATAAGAATGAACCGCCACAACGGCGTATGTGTGATTTGCTAACCGTTTATTCCATTTACATGTAAGATTTCCCTGACCTTACATCTGACTTTATTAGTGAGAGGGGGGGGGGTGATTGGAGTAAGTTAGTTCGTTAAATATTATTAACTATATTCAACCAGTTATTCCCTTCGCTAACAAAGTTGGAGGGAGATTATATTCAGTGGTGTCTGTTTATCTGTTGTATCTTTGTGCACAAGGTATTTCAAAAAGTTATCGGATTTCGATGAAACCCGGTGGATTGGTGTGTTGTGGGCCAAGGAAGAGATGATTTAGATTCTGAGGTGGATCCAGATCGGGATGCAGGAATAAATAATTTTATTGATGTTAGCGGAGGTGTGCTGTCTCTGAATTGTGTAACAGGGTAGGCCAAGGGTCTTGTTCTTAGTGGTACAGGTTTCATAGCACCTATTTCTTCCAGATGTATTCTCCACATTACATCTCAGCATCGCCTTGTAAATTTATTGATGCAAACTTTGTCAATATTAAAACGATGAAAACTGCATACAGGAAAATGTTGAGATGTAATATGCAAAAAAATCGCTAAGGAAGAAGTGCCACGAAGCCTCTTGGGACAAGTAGAATACCGGCCTAAGACAGTAGAGTTACCTGACTATGGAATTACCTGACTGTGTGAGACCGTAAAAGTATTCGTTTGTAGGAAAAAGGAAATAAAGTAGAAAATAATAAATTATATTGTGTTGGTGGAGGTACGCGTTCTTTGATTTCTTTTTATTTTTCATTCGTCTGTTTATTCATATACTTGTTCACTGACACCTGTAGCTAAACCGAACTTATTTCCGGTTTGACTTTGGGATGGAGAGAAGAGGTGCATGAGTTAGTTCATTTAAAATCTTTTGCTAGAGTTATCCATTACTTCGTCTATACCTCATGTTCATCCGACCCTACTAAAGGTTTCAGTGTCGGGGGTTGGAAGGTGATTTAGTTCAGTGAGCATCTTTATTATTCCTTATGTTCGTCAGTTGAATATGCATCGGTAGAGTAAACTATCATTCATATTGCAAAGTTCGTCTGTTCATTCGTCCATGTGTTATTCATCTGCATGTTCAGCAAACATCAAATGAGGTAAATTTATCCATCCATCCATCTGCCCATCAAATAAAATAACTCGTCTAGGCAAAACATCCATCCATCGGTCAAGTAAATAAGCATGTCTAATCAAAACGTCCATCCAGCCATCAATCCATCCATCACATTGAATGCATCCACATAGATTCATTCATCCATCCATCCATCCATCCATTCATTCATTCAACCATTCATCCATCCATCCATCCATCCAGCAATCCAGCCATTCATTCATCCATCCATCCATCCATCCATCCATTCATTCATTCATTCAACCATCCATCCATCCATTCATCCATTCATTCATTCATTCAACCATCCATCCATCCATCCATCAAGCAGCCATACTTTTAGTCGTTTAGGTAAGTCTTTCATCCACACATCACTCAATCCATCCTTTCACTCATCAATTCAGCCGTTTTTCAATCCACTTTTCTATCCATTGACCTCAGAAGAGACTGCCCCTTAGAACTCCTCCTATCCTCTAAAAAAAAATAGTGTATAAAAAAAAAGAAAGGGTAAAAAAAACAGCTTATGGGAAAAATTAAATTACTAGGGTGACTCTGCTCCTGGGTGTAAACAGTATTTCTTCTGTTTCTTTTTTCTCGTTTTTTCTGTTATTGTATTAAGGTTAGGGACTTTTCTTGCCATCTAATGTTTTTATTTATTTTTTCCTTATCTTTTCTTCATGTTCTTTCACCACTATCCTCGTTCATGACTTTGTTGTTTTTCTTACTTTTTTCTTTATTTGTCCCGAGTATTTTTCTGGTCTCGCTTTGTTTTCCTTCCTGTCTTTTGTGTTTTTCTTCCTGTCTTCTGTGTTTTTCTTCCCTTACATCTCTGCTATTTATTCGTCCTTCTAACTTTTTTTCATTTCGTCCTTTCTTCCTTGTTAAACTGTGCCCCTCTTTGTTTATGTTTTTCCAGTTTTCTTTATTTTTTTCTTGTTATTTCTGTACTCTTGCAGTTTCTTATTTTTCCCATTTCTCCCCTTTTCCAGTGTGTATATTGTTCCACATTTTTTTCCTCCCTCTCGTCACTCTTCTTTTTTCCCCATTTTATTGTATTTTTTTTTCTGTACTCGCTTTTTATGACCAGTTTCTCTCTCTCTCTCTCTCTCTCTCTCTCTCTCTCTCTCTCTCTCTCTCACACACACACACACACACACACACACACACACACACACACACACACACACACACACACACACACACACACACACACACACACACACACACACACACACACACACACACACACACACACACACACACACACACACACACACACACACACACACACACACCTTCCTTCCCACCATCTGACCCACTAACTTCACCCATCCTTGATCACTTCTCCATCTTCTCCGATCCCCCCTCCTACTTGTCACCCTCCCTCCCACCTCCCCCTGCCTTCTCTCCACTCCTCTTCTCTCTCAAGTCTTTTCTTATTCCCTCCCACCACTCTTCTCCTCTCGTGTCCTGGCATATTCCTTATCATCTCCACTCCTCTCCTCCATCATCTTCTCATGTATCCACTCCTCCATCCTTCACTCTACTTTCCTCGTATCCTTCCTTCGGCTAATCTCTTCCTTCACTTCCCCCTCTTCCATCCCACCCCCTTCCATACCCCCTCCAGTGCCCTCCCCTTTGTCATCATTTAAACCTTTTCTCCATTCCTCCATCCCTTCAAAACCCCTTTCTACCGCCAGCCTTTTCCTCCAAAACCCTCCTCCTCACCTCCCAACTTTTCTCCCCTTCCCTCACTCTCCCTCTCTATCCCCCAACTCCTCTTCGCCCTGTCTCCTAGCTCCCCTCCAACCCTCCAAACCCTCCAATCATCACCCCATCCCCAACCCGCCTCCACCAGTACCCCCACTACTCCCCTCCCCTCCCCTCCTTCCAACTTTCCCCTCTAGTCTTTCCCTCCAACCCCTCCATCTCCCTGTCACTCTCTAAAACTCCCTCTCCCCCTCCTAATCCCTCTCCCCCTCCTAATCCCTCTCCCCTCTACCACTAGCTCCCCTCCAACCCCTCTCTCCAGTCCTCTCTCTCCCCTTCCAACCCCTCCACTTCTCTCTCCCCCCCTCTCCATCCTCTCCGCTTCTCTCCCCCTCCAACCCCTCCACCTCTCTCCCCACCTCCATCTCCCCAGTCCCTCCCCTCCAAGTCTTTCTCAACCTCGTTTTTATTTCTAATCTCTTTTCACCTCCAAATTTTCCCTCCAGCTCTTCCCTTAAACCCTCCAGCCCTGTAGCCCTTCTCTCCACCCCTCTCCATCTTTTTCACCCCCCTCCCCCTCCTAATCCCCCCTGCCCCCCCTCCCCCGAGTCAAAGGCTGGCGGACTAACAGAGCAAGAAATGGGGGCATAACTTTATTACGGAGTCTCCTTGGCTTTATAAAGTTCCTTGAGTGGCGCTGCGAGAGGCTGGAGGAGGGGGAGGGGGGAGGAATTAAGGGGGAGGGAGGAGAGAGGGAATGGGAGAGGGAGAGAGAAAACAAGAGATAGAGGAAGGGCAGGATAGGAAATGAGGGGAGGAAGGAAGAGGGAGGGGAGAGGAGAGAGGGAGTGGAAGTAGGAGAGAGTAAACAATAGATAGAGAAAGGACAAGATAGACAATAGGAGAGGGAATGAGAGAGGGGAGGGAGGAAGAGGGATGGGAAAGGAGAGAGGGAGAGAAAACAAGAGACAGAGGAAGGGCAAGATAGAAAATAGGAGAGGGAATGAGGGAGGGGAGGGAGGAAGAGGGAAAGGAGAGGAGAGAGGGAATGGGAAAGGGAGAAAGAAAATAAAGAGATAGAGGAAGGGCAGGATCTCAAATGAGTGAGGGAATGGGAGAGGGAGAGTAAAGAATTGGGGGAAGGGGTGGGTGTGGAGAGGATAAAAAGAACCTAAAGAGGAAAAGGAATGGGAGAGAAGAGATGGAAGAGGAGAGGGAGAGGGAAGAGGAATAATATGAGGAAGAGGAATGGTAGAGGAGAGGAGGAATGGGAGGCGGAGGGAGGAAAGAGAAAAGGAACAGGGTGGAAGAGGAATGGGGCAGGAGAGAGAAAGAGAGAGAGAGAGAGAGAGAGAGAGAGAGAGAGAGAGAGAGAGAGAAAGGGGCAAAATGGAGAAACGGCAAAAGGGAAACTGAGAGGAGATAAGGGAGAGGGAGGAAAAAAAGGGGGAAAAGTTCTAAAGGAGGAAAGGGAGAATGGGGTAGCAGGGAGAAAGAGGGGAGGAAGGAAAAGGCGAAGAAGGATAAAAAATCAATGAAAGAGGGAGGGTTAAGAAGAGGAGGGAGGTATTAGAGGAATGGAAGGAGGGAGAAGAGAAGAGAGGGAAATGGGAGAGAGGGGAGGAGGAGAGGTTGAGGGAGAATATAAGGGGAAAGGGATGGAAGAAGGGAGAAGAGAAGGGACAAGGATATTCGGGAAGAAGGGAAGAAGAAGGGAATGAGAGAGATTGATGTGGAAATTAAGGGAAGAAAAGAGGAAAATAGGAAGGAAAAGAGGAACTGGAGACAAGATGGAACAGTGAAATGAAAGAGAGGAAGAGAGAGAAAAGGGACTTGGGAGACGGAGGGACGAGATGGGATTAGAGAGTAAGAAAATAAATGGAGGAGTTTTAAAAAGAAGAACAATGAAAATAAGAGAGAGAGAGAGAGAGAGAGAACTCCTCTCAACTTCCACGTATCCTCCACTTCCTCCCTTCAACCTCCTCCCTTTATGTAATAGCGAATGACTGTCATTGTGTGTGTGTGTGTGTGTGTGTGTGTGTGTGTGTGTGTGTGTGTGTGTGTGTGTGCATAGATTTGTTTTTCTCTGGAAATAGGAGTGAATGTGTGTGTTTCCATTTGCGTGTGCATGCATGAGTGGGTTGAGTCGGTATGTGTGCACACATGAATGCATCTACTTACGTATGTGTGCATGTGTGTGTATGCATACTTACTACTGTGTGCACTTTTGTGTGTATGTGTGTGTATGCATACTTACTATTGTGTGCACTTTTGTGTATACAGCACGTGTCTGCCTGTGTGTGTGCGTGCGGGCGCGTGTGAGCTTCATCAGGGCTCTATTAACTAATTATATATTTGGTTACAAGTTGGCAGCCTATTAATGAAATCGCTTTATGCAATTACATAATTTGTAATAAGCTTAGTATTCAAAACATTCACCAGCCCTCCATCTCACCCCCTAACTCATTAACTGACAGCTGACGGGATTTTTGACTCGCTGCCCTCACAAATTTGCTCATAGGATTTCTCTTCTCTTCTCTCCTTTCCTCTCTCTCTTCTCCTCTTCACACACACACACACACACACACACACACACACACACACACACACACACACACACACACACACACACACACACACACACACACACACACACACACACACACAGACTCCATCATTACTGTACTCACTACCTCTACCGTTTACTCACCTGATTAGTGATGCAGGATTTAACTCTCGCCCTCACACACGAGTTACCTTAACCCCTTGAATACGAGAACGTGATTTTCTCCTATCTTGCTACCACCATACGATTTTATTCAGCTTACAGAGGACGTCTTCCCTCTTAATTCCTTCCCTCCATTCATTCTCTTCTCCCCCCGCCTCCTCCTCCTCCTCACTCACCCCTTCTCTCTTCTATCCTCTTCCTTCTTTCCCCTCTCTCCTCCTGCTTTCCTCATCCCTCCTTCCCTTATTCTTTCCCTCTCCCTCTTCTTCCCTCACCCCATCTGGTGACTGTGATGTGCCTGCTGACGGAGAGACGAACGAAATTGGACCTTCAAAACTCCCTTTCCACGCCTCATCTCTTCTTCCCTCCCCCTTCCCTCTCTTTTCTCCCCTTCCCCATTCCTCTCCTCTCTCCCCTCCCTCGTGTGTATATATATATATATATATATATATATATATATATATATATATATCTATATATATATATATATATATATATATATATATACTTTTTAAGCAATTTTTATTAACTTTCATCAACAAATAAGCTTCATGTTCAGACCAAGCGTGAAAACAATTGTCCCTGTCACCTTTCAGTAACTGGCATACGTATTGCGGGTTATGGCTCAGCTCTGTTCGTATAAGAGTCAGAGTTTCTGTCGTCCCTTCTAACCGATTGTAAAAAAAAAAAAAAAAAAAAATATGAAGCAGATGGAAAAAATGGGAATCTGGCATCCCCTTCTATATAGCTTCTACATAAACTTGGCCAAGATTTTTGTCCATTTAAATCCAATTTCACAAGGTTCAGTGGCAGAAAAAGATAATACTGTGGCTCTGTATCCTTTCCATAACTCATAATACTAACTATCACAGTTTTTCTGGTGTTAATCTTTTGGTATAGTTCCGCACTCATGATGAAGAGACGGCAATTTTAGTCCAGGTGAGAGGTATTCCAATGGTAGACCAGGGTAGAGTAAGAAGGGTATAGCAACTCACATGCGACGCTGAGGGTGATGCGTTTACTGACGATTGGGAGGACCCCGTTGGATGCTATACAGAGGTAGGCCCCGGCGTGGTGTCTTAGCACTGGCTCCAGCTTTAGGACTTGCCCCTGAACCACCAGGCCTGAGGGGAGAGGCAGGAAGGAGGGATTGAGGCAGGAGGGGTGACGTAGGGAAGTTGAGGCAGAAGTGAGGAAGGAGGATGAGACAGAAGGGGTGAGAATGGAGGATGAGACAGAAGGGGTGAGAATGGAGGATGAGACAGATGTGGTGAGATAGAAAGAATGAGGCAAGAGGGGTGAACAGGAAGAGTTAAGCAAGAAGGGCGAGGTAGTGAAAGTGTAGCGAGTGGGTTGACGGAAGGGTGTTGAGGTACTGTAGAGGGGATGAGGCGGGGAGGATAAATGAAAGGGGGTGGCAGAGGGGATGAAGCAGAGGTGTTGAGGCAGAGGGGATGAAGTAGAGGGGTTGAGGCAGAGGAGGTGAGGCAGGGGGGATGAAGCAGAGGGGTGGAGGCAGAGAGGATGAAGCAGAGGGGTTGAGGCAGAGAGAATGGGCAGTGCGGGTGAGGCAGGGAGGATGAGGCATGGGAAAGAGAGGTAGGCAGGAGCTGAGGCAGTGGGGGTGAGACGGGAGAGGAGAGGCAGGGGAGAAGCAAAAGGGGAGAGGCAGAAGGGCTGAGGCAAAGGGAGTACATTTGATTACACCGGATAAAAAGGGAGCTATTGATCTATTGGGAGGTTATTTCTTGGGGGTAAAACAAAATTATCTTCAAGATCTATCCTACGTGTGTGAAAAGAAAAAAAAAAGAAAGAAAAGATGAAGACTCCATACTATCCTCTCAGCTTCCTCTGACATGACTGCTGGTGGGAAAAAAATAAAAGCCTCCTTGGCTACCTCCCTTTCCTTGGGGGAAGCAGCCTAGGTATATAGATAGATAGATAGATTTTTGGAAAGGGTAAAGATGGAAATATGGATTAAAAGACAAGGTGGATATACTATTTTGTACCCTGTCTCTAATCTGTAATTCTAAAAATGAACACAGCTGCAAAACACGGCCATAATTGATCTCTCCTCTCAGTCGCCTGTGTATGCGTCGACCTGGAAGAGAAAACACGAGGCTAAATCGTACTGTGTCGAGGTTGCAGTTGAGGCGGAATAATTGATTTCTGTAGGGACTATGAACAAGCAGGGTGAGGCTAAGAATGAGGGAGGGTGATGCAGGAGGAA